>NC_143587.1:149832803-150147128 GCF_048544385.1 Mastigoproctus giganteus | reverse complement strand
AGCCAGAAGAAGGAGAAGGGGAGGATCAGCATTGGAATTCTCTCTCTATTCCTTCACCCATCAGTGGACTTAAATATGGTTCTGGAATCCATTGCCCTATTCCATCCTTCTTCTGTGCATGCTATGAGTATTGGTATTAGTATAGCCGTGTAGTGCAAGGAAACCACAGCCTTTGCTGCATTGGCCAAATAAAATTTTAAAAAAAGTAGATAAGAAAATACAAATTGTGGAGTTTCCTTTTTGTGTAGGTAACTATCCAGTTGATCTATGAATTTCTTCAAACTGTCAGAAAATTTCTTATCTGCCTGTGTTATAACTCCAGTCCTCTTCGTTTACTGTTTTTAATTCAACCGTACCAGGTGTATAATTTATTTGAGAGTTGCTACTCCCCAAGAGTAAGCCCTTGCATTTTGATGTTTTAAAACATAGCTGCCATTTTTCTAACTGTTCTTACAGCCTGTTCAATTCATCCTGAAGGAATGCTGCTTGACACTGATCATTGATGACTCTCCACTCTTTTTGTTACATGCAAGTTTTAACATCAAGCCCTTTATTCCTTCATCAATGTCATTTTTGAAAATTAGAAACAATAGTGTCCAAGGACCGATCCTAGGGGAACTCTACTGCTGATGTTCACCAATCTAAAGAATGTACATTGATCATAACCCTCTACCGTCTGCTGTGCAGCCACCCTGAAATCCATCTTAGAATCTTTCCATTAATTCTAGCATGTTCTAGCTTATACAGTAACCTCTCGTGAGGGACTGAGTCAAATGCCTTTCCAAAATCCAAATAAACTAAGCTGCATTTGTTCTCTACATCCAGCTCCATCCAGAAACTTTGCTATCAGGGATAAGGAGGTGATTAGCCCTTTGTAAAGACCATCGTTAGTTTGCGTCTTGAGTATTATATATAGGTCAGGAGGCTTCAATTTAGGAAGGATGTAGATCTGCTGGAATAGGTGCGAAGAGCAACCAGATGGTTTAAAGGAAGGAACGGGTACTCTTAGGGCTTCTGTTCGGCAGGTCTTGAATGGATTGAGTAAGCTGATTGTGAATGGCATCTACCTCTTGCTGAGTCTATACTCAAGGGAGCATAAATTTAAGTTGTGGTTCCTGGAAAGATGTGAGGAAGTTTACCTTCAACCTCTCACTGGTTGAGGGCAAACTTTCACAGAGAAATTCTTCAACAGTATCTCTCTCTCTCTCTCTCTCTCTCTCTCTCTCTCTCTCTCTGTGTGTGTGTGTGTGTGTGTGTGTGTGTGTGTGTGTGTGTGTGTGTGTGTGTGTGTGTGTGTGTGTGTGTGTGTGTGTGTGTGTGTGTGTGTTGCTGATGCTATTTATTCTTGCTTTCTTACATCTTTGTTACTACTACAAGCACTTTGTCATCTGAGCCTCTGTGTTTAACGTATCATGCCAGGTGTCATTTGTCACTCACCAAGTTCCTTTCTCATGTTTATTGCAATATACCAGTGATGAATAGAAGGTAATCGTGCATTTATTACTTGATTTGTTTTTACAATTTACAACCTGTAAAGGACCTTCATTTTAAATAAGATTTATTTTTTCTTCCAGGTTAATTAGTGAAAGAACTGTCGAAGAAAACATTTTGAAGAAAGCTAATCAGAAGAGATTACTTGGTGATCTAGCAATTGAAGGTGGTAACTTTACAACAGCTTTCTTTAAAAAGGTAGTTTTCCCTTCTTTAGATATTTTCTGTTTAATATCTTGACTTTGTACTGTATGAAATAAAACAGTTCTCTGAATTCTCTCTTTTTTTTCTGAAGGCAATAATATTTTTTTTTTTTTTTTTTTTATGTAAACCCCAAACACGAGAGGTATTAGAATCTATAGTACTTAGTACTGTGCTTGGGTTGGAGGTTGAGAAGATGAAAGAAGATATTTGTTGACATTGGACTTGAACTTCTGTAGACTGTAATTTTCAGGAAATACATATGAAGGAAGGTTGTTCCAGAAAACGGCAGTTGAATGAATAAACGAGAAAGATGAAAAGTTGGTTCTGTGAGTTTGAAGTTGGACAGTAAATGGATGTTGGCTGGTGGCTGCATGTGTTCGGACTGTTTTGAAAGAGAGAGTGGGAATTATAGAAGCCAATTCAGAAGAACAGTGCCCATGGAAATATCTGTAGAAGAGGCATGCAGCAGAAACAGTATGTCTATGCGACAGCGGGTGGAGAGACTGTTAGAGATGAATCATTAATTAACCTAACTGCCCTCTTCTGAATGGAATCAAGCAGCCCACAATGGTGCTGCCAAACCCGATGGAATCTATTACGTCATGCTACAACATCTTGACGACAAAGCTTTGCGTCTCCTGCTCTTTTACAATCGAATTTTTCTAGAAAATGTCTATCCAACTTCTTGGCATCATTCTACTGTTTTGGCATTCCTAAAACCTGGAAAAGATCCAACCAATCCCCATAGCTATAGACCAATATCCCTCTCAAGTTGCCTCAGCAAAATTCTAGAAAAAATTGTCCACTGTAGACTCGTCTGGATCATTGAGTCAGAACAGTTAATGAGCAATAGCAATGAGCAAAAGTATGGCTTTCGTCAAAACAGGTCATGCCTGGACCTTATGGTTAAGGCTGAATTTGCCATTCGTAATGCTTTTGTCAAACATGAACATCTAGTAATGGTTTCAATAGACATAGAGAAGGCTTTTGATACCAGCTGGCGGTATGGCATACTAAGAGCCCTTTACTCTCTTGGTCTGCGGGACAACCTTCCTATATTTATAAAGCATTTTCTACACACTAGATCGTTTCAAGTTCGATACCAACATGCCCTCTCTGCAACTTACATTCAGGAAGAAGGTGTTCCACAGGGATCTGTACTGAGTGCCACTCTTTTTGCCCTAAGAATAGATTCTATCACTAAACAACTTCCAAATACTGTAGAAACTTACCTTTATGCGGATGACGTTTCCATCTCCTGTCATTCCCAAAATATGAGATCTATCGAACGACAGCTTCAGATATCATTAAATAAAATACAGCAATGGGCCAGCCTTAACGGCTATAGGCTATCACAGCAGAAAACAGTTGCTATCCATTTTTGTAGACAATGCAAATTTCATCTGGATCCTGAACTTCACATCTCTAATATTTCCATCCCAGTCACTAGGAACATTAGATTTCTAGGTTTAATCATGGACAACAAGCTAAATTTCTTAGAGCACATTAAAAAAGTACGTACTGCCTGCTTAAAAAAGATAAACATACTCAGAGCTTTATCTGCACAAACGTGGGGTGCAGATCATACCTGGCTTCTTCGATTATACAGGGCATTAATCAGATCCCGTCTTGATTATGGAGCTCCCATTTATGACTCTGCCAGAAAGAGCACATTACGCTGGCTTGATCCAGTACAACACAGTGCACTGAGGATTGCACTTGGGGCATTCAGAACATCGCTAGCACATAGCCTTTACATTGATGCTCATGAGCCGCCACTATCTTTACCTGGGAAATTGCTAAAGTATTCTGTCAAGATACAAAGTTGTGCCTCGCATCCCATTCAGCCATATCTTTTCAATCCACCATTTGAAATCTGTACAGAAATAAACCTAGCATAGTAAAACCAGCTGGTCATCGCCTTCTTGAACTGCTGCAGGTTTGGAATATATCCATCCATTCCGTACAACAAGTAGCCACTTGTACCCAACCACCATGGGTTCAAACTCCTATGCCGACCTGTGACACTTACCTCTGTCAGTGGGGAAAGAATATTTTGCAATCATCAAATATCAGACAAGTTCATGCTGTTCACACTCAAAAGTATATTGATTTTTTACCAATATACACAGATGGCTCTAAATCCAATTCAAAAGTTGGAGCAGCTGCAGTGTTTCCGAATATAATTGTATCAGCAGCCCTTCCTCCTGAATTCAGTATCTTCTTAGCTGAATTATTTGCAATTAAACTAGCTTTAAAAAATCTCCCTCTTGACTGCTCATTAAAATCAGTAATTTACACAGATTTCCTCAGCTCAATCAAGGCTTTGTGTAGTTCCTCAGATAAATTTCACCCTGTTATAAATGAAATTAGAAAATTATTACTAAAGATTAAAGAACGTCACCAACTGGTCGCCTTCTGCTGGATACCAGCACATTCTGGTATTTTAGGCAATGAACAGGCTGATAAAGCTGCAAAAAACCCAACCAGCTTAGATTTAACCAATACCCCTGTTCCAGCCTCAGACTATGCACTAATGATTCATGCTGCATGCCTATCAGAATGGACAGCACTATGGCATTCCCAAACGAATAATAAACTCTTTCAGATTAAACAGGTTCCGAAAATCTGGCTCTCCAGTGTCCGGACATCAAGACGAGAAGAAGTAATTCTTTCAAAGAGTAAGAATAGGTCATACTTACCTGACCCACCTTCATTTACTCACAGGAGATGATCCACCACAATGTCCACATTGCTATATAAATATGACTGTTAAACACAATCTCATTGACTGCCCCTATTATAAACAAGACAGAATTTCAACCCTGCAATCACTGGTTATCCTTCAACAACCAATAACCCTAGAGAATTTGATGGGTGACAAGGCAAATATATCTGAATTCTTCCGTTTTCTGAAGCAAACTAGAATTTTTAATCTTTTCTGATTAAGGACATTTCAGACAGTACGATTCTTTCCATTTTCCTTTAATATAAATGAATAGGCGCATTATAGCCAAAGTAGCTTATGCGCCATGAAACCCCCACAACAACAACAACAAGTGCATCCAGGCGCCATCACTTCCCTAGGTAAATGACACACATGTACCTGGCCGTCCACATGGTGCAACAGGAAACATGATTCATCGGACCAGATGACCGTCTTCCAATCACTCAAGGTCCAGTTTCAATGCTCGCGTGCCCATTTTAGGGGCTGTCGCCGGTGGACCATGGTTAGTGGGCACTCGGAGCAGCCTGCGGCTACACAACCCCATTCATTTTCAGCAGGGTTCTATGTACTGTGTGTGTGTGTTGTGATACATTACTCCCATCACCAGCATTCCAATTACCAGCGATTTGCGCCATAGTCACTGTTCTGTTGCCACGTACCATCTGGGATAGCCTTCACTCACCTCATGCAGTGATGCACCATGGTCGTCCAACACCTCGCCAGCGATTTGTGAGTTTTCCTTCCTCGAACAACTTTCATTAGGTACTAACCACAGCTGACCGTGAGCACCCCACCAGCTGTGCCGTTTCGGATATGCTCTGACCCAGTCATCTGGCCATTACAATTTGGCCTTTGTTAAACTCACTTAAGTCCGAAGAGCAAGAGTAACACTGATTAACGGAGCTCAGTATCAGGTGTTTTTGTTACCGTGTCCTGACCGTGCACGGGTCAGGACACGGTATAAAACTGCTGTTGCTTCAATTTGTATAACAACTCACTGGGCATAATGTTTTGGCTCGTTGGTGTATATGTATATAAAGATGCGATATGAATTAGGTGACATTACAAAGTTTTGTCTCAGGCCAATAAACACTAGCGCCAGACCTGGTATAAATAAAACCATAAGATAGCAAGCAAAACTTATAATTTAAGAAAATATAAAGAATTAAAATTTCTTTTTGTTTGAATAGACCTGAACAGATCAGAAAGAATAAAATAACGGAATGACTAAATGTATAAAGAGACAGCCACCTCTTCTACCTTTGACTTATAACAAAGTTTCAATTCCTCTTTGGGAATTGATTTCAAGTCTGGTTTGATGGATTTGAGGGAGTGAAAGAAAACTGGAAACTGACCACTGCTGCAAGGTCTAGAAAATTCAACTCCAGATCTCGGTCAAGTTGACTATCATGAACTGGTCATCCTTTAAGTATGTGCAAAGTGAAATGTGAAATATCTTGCAAGCTGGGTGTGCAAAGAAAAATTAGATTGCATATTCAAAATTCACATTAAAAAATAAACTAGGTTCATTATAATTTTATTCAAAAAACTTTTTATTGTTATTTGTTGTTGTTTAGTTACTTATTTGAAGTAGATAGAATTATAAAAGATTGCAATTTCTCACACTGTCTGGCACATCTCGTATTGTAGAGTTAAACTTCATAACTGGGGTGTCTCGGTCATTGTATCGCTGAGGTATCTACTCGCCCACCAATGAGGGGCCAACAGGTTTCGAAATGGTGCCATCTGGTTTGTGGTATCTGGCAAGAATGAGTAACGTTAACCTCGTGAAGGCACTCACAATATGAGATGTAACAAAAATGAACAAGTTAGTACTCTGCACTAACTTGTTCATCGAAAACACAACAGTTCCCTTTATCTTTTTAAGTTTGTTTAACTTTAAATAAGTTTAATCCTTATTTGTAAATGTTATTATGCATTTTAAAAACTGCTTTTAATTTAATTTTATTTATATAGAATACTATTCAGGAGTTGTTTGGATTAGATCTTATAACAGAGCCTTTTACACTTATTAAAAAAGAGGAAGACATTAGTAGAATAAAAGATGATTCTGATGAAAAAATGGACCCAACAGAAAGGTTTTCTCAGGCTCAGCTGGAGCAGGTATTTATTGTAGTATACAAAATTCTAAATTAGTCACATGTTTCGTAAATTTCAGTATAGAAATGTGCTTTGTTATTTAGATTATTTTTTAACCTTATAATGCTATTGACAAGAGATATGTGTGTTTTATCTTTCTCTTGTAAGGAATGGTTGTTCTCAACATAATCAGTCTTATTTTTTAAATGTATGGTTTAAAGGACATCACATGAGAAATTTCTATATGTCAGAAAGAAGGCAATCTCCAGCTGTGCTTTTCTTGGCACAATATAACCGTAGTCATGTATGTGCCAATAAAATCAAAATCAATCGATCCAGCTATACATATAGGAAACAGTTTCATTCTTAACGCTATTGTATATGTGTACAGTTCATACATTAGTCTGAACTGCTAAATGACATTAAATTGTAACAATCCATAAGAGCAGAACAAGTGACTCTAATTTTGCTTTTACTGTATTTTATACTTTGTATACAGCAAGAAGAAACTTACATTAAGTACAAGAAAATACAATTAAACAGGTATATACGTAGCATTTTAAAATGTACATTAAAAAAAGAGGAGGATATTAGTAGAATAAAAGATGATTCTGGTGAAAAAATGGACCCAACAGAAAGGTACATGTGGTGTGACAAATATGGATATCTGGATAATAGAATAGGACATCAGAGTCCATAAGATAGTGAACGGCATGAAGCCACCAGGTGAAAGGAATTGAGACAGACATGGGTCATAAGGAGAAATGGACTCTATGCCCTATACTATATGAGACAAGATCAAAGAGTCTTCATCAACAGGAAGAAAATGATACGTTTAGTTCAGTCAAGAGGGCTGAGAAAACAGCTGAGAAAATGGTCTAAGAAAACAGCTGCCCCTCATCCAGTCCATTAGCAATCTACAATCTTCCTCCTTAAGTATTTCCAGTACTGATCCCTTTTGATCTCGTCCCATGTTGTGCTGTTCAATAACTGCCCAGTGCGATTTTTTCCATGCTGGCAACTTGATTTACAACTAAAAATCCATGAAGGATATGGATTTATGGAAAAATATGAATTTGCTTGATTTGATCCCATCCTTCACCTTACCATCATAATTTTCTGTGTCTTTTTCAACCCAACCCGGCCTTTTTCAGTTTGCAAATATTAAAATTGTAATTTTTTAATAATTGTAGTCTACATTGCAAGATAAAAAAGTGGGATGGTAGCCTTCTTTTCTGTAATTTTCAGCTGTTTGATCTTGTGTGTGTGTGTGTGTGTGTGTGTGTGTGTGTGTGTGTGTGTGTGTGTGTGTGTGTGTGTGTGTGTGTGTGTGTGTGTGTGTGCGTGCATGCAGTGCAAAGCTAATAAGCAGTAGCATTCTTTAAGATGCCAAAGAAATACAACATACAATTTCTGGAGACATATATTCAAGGTTCTCTGTGTATTGTAAAGTGTGAAAAGGGTACCATGTTTGTGTATAGTGCTGTATTAGATGTGATTTTTCAGTTTCAAGCAGAGGGAAAGGTGATGTAATCTAACATTTGCAAATAAGATTAATAATGACAGCATGCAGTGTGTAGAAACAAATACAAAATAGATGTAGCATTTCATAGTGGTGATGATGTCATACATGCTGAATGTTTATGTCCATCTTTTGTCATAGCAGATAATCTTCTTCTGAGTTGTGCTAATTGGGTGTATTCTTCAGAATTGTTTCCCAGTAGTGAAAAGAGCAAAAAATACAATTGTCAAACATATTTTTGTTTTTTAGCGAAATTGGACAGATAGAGAAAGAGAAGGTAGTGATAGACCTGGAAGATTTGCCGTTTTCAATTGCTGCAGGTGGCATTACTCAAAGTGATTCCGAGCTGTATCCCATGTGATTAACTTTTATAATGAAATATATCATCAAATAAAGCAGCTTGCTCTCATTGCCATCATTGGAAGATGACTCAACAGACAGCATTAGGCATTTTCTGAACAACTTGAAAGCATATGGGATTCCTTCAAAAAAACTGGCTTGTACTTAGTGTTGATAACATGCCTATTATGCTAGGGCTAAAAACTTGAGTGTATTAAAAGAGGGATTGAACACTTGGTAGTAATGGGCTACCCATGTCATCTTATTAATTCACATACTGTAATGGATCTGCATGCCTTCTTGTGAAAGCAGATGAATAAATACTTGGCAGAAATTTACTGCTATCTAGAAAGAAAATAAGTGTAAAAAGGAAAGAAAGATTAAAAGGGTTGGCTGTCCTTCGTTAAATGTGTAACTAGACTGGTAGAAGAGTTGGTAGCCTTTGACAAGTCTGTTTAAACACAAGTAGTTATAAAGCACTTTCAAGAGCTACCAAATTGAAAAAGTACATCAAGTAATCACTAGTGAGTGCCACTGTTTCATGTTAAATCCAGTTCGTTATCCAAAAATTTTTGAAGAACACAAATTAATGAACTCTCTATGATTCGACTGCCAAGTAAAGGAACTTCTGAATCACAGGGGAGTTCTGGTCTTCTCTTTGTGTTGAAACTTGGGAAATGATACTGACAGTCAGGTCTAGACAAGTAATACCAAGTAATAGCATTGTTCTGAACAAATCTGTGGCTCAGTATTTCTGAGCAGATGCAAAGTCTGCAACAGTATCTTTCTTGGTGCAATAAAAATTTGTTGATAGTTTACAGAAATCTGCACACAGAAAAATCCAAGATAAGCTAATGTTTGAAATTGTATTTTTCTCTTAATCCTGTGTCTGTAATTTAATATAAAATGTGTTTGTCAGTAAAATTTAATTTGTAGTGCAATGCTGACTTTAATAAAACCTGCCTTTTTTCCAAAAAAGCACCTGTGTCTTATCCTCTCCTCTCCCTTTTTTGCTCAAATCTCCTGCTTACAATTATGTCACCTTTTTTTGAAAGTCAAAAGTTGGTACCTGTGAGTACAGTATATGAAATAATGCAGTTGTGATAGAATCTCTTTGCAATTTCAGAAATTCATTTAAATCATGTAAAAGTGTTTATCATTTTATATGTACATATATACATTCAGAATCTCTCGGAAGTCATTTTATTTGCTGAAGGTTGAAATTATTTCAATAGGAATGGAAGGAAAACTGACATTGGAAAAACATTTGCCACAATATGTTCGGAGAGGTGCAGGTATCTCATATGTCCATTGCATAGAAATTTAATTAGATTACGCTCAGTGAATCATGTCACTCTCAACTGACATGAGATTACTTGACTCTCAATAGAACAGGCTTTGGCCTTCTTTGGATGTGGTTTGATTTCTGGCTATAAAATTTTTTTTTCATTACCTCATTGCGAGGTCATCTTGGTCTAACATTGCACAGGTAGGGGAGGACAAAGAATGCTACTAATGAAGAAAATGCGATTACTGTGCTTGTGAAACCAGCAATACCCATTCCATTGTGATAAGTAGGATATTATCCAATTCATCCATAGGAACAACCAACCAATATATATATATATATAAACTGGTGTTCAAAAAAAGTGCATCACCCAGAAAAGATTGTAATTGTCGACCTAGATTGGTAAGCACTGATACCGAAAGAAAACGACGCTGTCGGGAGTCTACACTGAAATATAGAGAGAAACATGCTGAAAGGTTAGAACTAATTGGAGAATAAGTTCAGTGGAAAATCAGTGCGACAGGAGGCAGGTAGCTAATATGGATGATGAATGGGCCAAAACTTAGCGAACCATTAAACGGCATGGACAACGTTTAACAAACCACAGGCAAGGCTGGTATATGCATACAGTGTGCTGATGATGAACCTAAGCGTATAAAGAACATTGTGTTCGAAGATGCATTATGAATTGAGATGATATCTGTTTTGTAACAATAAAAACTCCATCACTTAGCTCTAAAGTTTTCTTCCTTAAATCCCTTGATTCCAACTTCCTTGAAATAAAGTGATGTGTAGAGTTAAAAGATCTCGGCCGAAGGCCAAGCAAAAGAAGCAAGCAAGTGGCAGAGCTGTCTAGTTATTATTATTATTAAACTGTAAAGAAGTTGTAATACATCACTTCTTTGAGCAGTCTTTGATAAAAATTTGGGGATTTCAAAGATAATTATTTGCTGGGAGTCTTCATGGAACAAGTAAATACATGGGCTGTGGTAGGGTAACTGAGAGTAAGAATAGGCATACTTGCATGTACACCAATGCTCAAAGTATAGTAAATAAATTTGATGAATTTGAAGTGCTGGTCAAGACATTAAAAGCAGATATTACGGATTATCAGAGACGTGGTGTCACACAGATATAAGGAATGCAGAATTGGAATGTGGGAGAGTACAATGTGAACAGAAAGGTTACACAGGATATAAAGGGTGAAGAGGCCATACTCTTAAATAAGAAACACAAAATCTAAGGAAGTACATCGAGTTGACGTGGGGGGACAGTGCAGTGTTATTATTATTATTTGCTATATGGTGCAAGAAAGCCTGAGGCTTATGCTGCACCAGCCAAAAAAAAAATTGCCCAGTTACCCTGACAGAGGGTGGGGGGGGGCGGAGAGAGAGAGAGAGAGAGAGAGAGAGTCAAAAGTAGAAGGGAATCATCAAGAAAGAGGAGAAAATGATATCTAGCTCAGAACCCTGGGTGTGCCAAGCCCATACTCACCAGATGTGAGCTGGTCAGTTTGGTGTGTTATAAGCACTGGGAAAGCAAAATTGAGAGTAGGAGTCTGTTATAGGCCTAGTGACTCTAATGAGTACAACAAACAGTTGTACAGAAGAAATAGAGTGGACCAAAAAATCTGATTTTCTAATAGCAGGGAATTTCACTTCCCAGATATAGACTGGAACTTGTGGGTTGGTCACTTGCATACTAGCAATACTTTTATGGATTTATTACATAATTGCTTTCTACAGCAGCAGCATATTTATGAGACAACTAGAAGGAGTAATGCTCTTGATCTGATTATCAGTAGTGATTATTCATGCATTTAAAATCTGCAGATAAAGGAACCACGAGGTGACAGTCATCACAGTGTACTATGGGATTTACTCAAAGGTGTAACTATCATCAGGGGTAAAGGGAAGGGTTTTTCTTTTCATAAAGGTGACTACATTTGTCTCAGACAGTTTTTAAATTCCATATAGTGGGACTAACTGATGATGTTACCAACAGCAAATTCTAAATTGGAAGCATTTGAGGAATTAATCTTGGAAGCTACTAGGGTTTTCATACCAACTAAGAAATACTGTTCAGGGTTTAGGTCTAAATGAGAGGAACTAATGAGATGTGGCAATGGCAGAGAAGAAAAATGCATGGGATGCATATAAATTATCAGGAGACACAGATGCCTATGGTGGATATAAGATAGTCTGTAATCAAGTCGCAAAAGAGATTAGGCAAACAAAGGCAGATTACGAGAAATCTTTGGCAAAGGATGCAAAGAAAAATAGTAAACTCTAGAAGATAGGAGATGAATCAGAATGGCTCACTTGCTATTGGTGGTTGAATTGTTGATGATTCTGCTCAGGTAGCTGACATACTTGATGAGTATTTTGCATCTACATTCACACATGAGGAATTCTGTAGGAAAGTGGAGGCCAGAAGCTTATCAATCTCCATCAGAGAGTTAAATGATTTTGTAATAACTGGGAGCAAAGTGGAGAAATTTTTGAAGTTAAACATAAGAAAGGCACCTGGGGTGGAAGGGATCTATCTAGTTATATTAAAGGGTGCAGTAAAGAAAGTAAGCAGGCCCTTAGCCTTGATTATGAGGGCATCCTTGGACTCAGGAGACATGCATATGTATCCCCAATTCACAAAGGGGGATCGGAAGGTGACACAAGTAATTACAGAACTGTTAGTTTAACTTCTGTTCTGGGAAAAATACTTTAGTCACTTGTTAAAGAAGCTCTGCAGGATCATCTAGACAAGACTGCAGTTATAGTTTAGACACAGCATGGGTTTGTTAAGGGGAAGTTTTGTCTGACCAATATGATTGGATACGTCCCAAAGGAACTGGATGCCAAAAATAAATTTTGATATCATATACAGTTGGAGCAGTGTATGGCATAATGAGCAGGTTGCTGCTATGGATAAATAGATGGTTGAGTGGGAGAAGACAGAGAGTGGTAATCAATGGACACTGCTTTTTGTGGTCTAATGTCATTAGTGGTGTCACCCAAGGATCTGGGTTTAGCCCATTGTTGTTTTCTGTATTTATGAATGATATTGATGAAGGTATATCAGGCTCATTGTCCAAGTTTGCAGACGATACGAAGGTTGGTGGTGTTGTTAATGAGTAATGGCAGTGCAGTGTGCTGCTGCAACAGGATCTAGAAAAGTTGAATGGATGGGCTGAAAGGTAGCAGCTGACATTTAACATTGACAAATGCCAAGTGCTGCATATGGGTAGCAGTAACCCACAGAGTAACGTATCCACTGTACATTACTACACTCAGGGTTGTGGAGAATGAAAAAGATCTGGGGTGTAATTGTGCAGTCAGATATGAAGTTTTCTGACAGTGCAGACAGGCTGCACAAGTAGCTCATGGGGTGTTGTCAATGATATATAGGAATTTTGCTAGCAGGGATAAAGACATGGTTATCCCCTTGTATAAGGCCTTTTTTTTTTTTTTAGGAGCATTAGCAACTAAGGCCATATTGCTCCAAGAATATGTGGTGGTCATTCCCTTGACCTTTCCGCATCCTCCGTATTTGGTGGTGACGGGCTTGAACCCCGGTCTAATCAAGAAGTGTGTGCTACACATTGCTGCTGCTGCTCCTTCCCACCTGGCTATGGCGGCGCCGTATAAGGCAATGGTCAGGCTGCACCTTGAGTACTGCATATAGGTCTGGAGGCCTCATTTTAGGAAAGATGTCGAGCTTCTGTAACGAGTACAGAGAAGAGCAATGAGATTGAGGAGGGATCAAATGGTTGCTTTTACCAAGGGCTTAAGTTCAGCAAATTACAGTCCGTGGAAACTAGGCTCCTCCAAGATTGTCTGATTGAAGTGCATATGTGCCCTTCAGTGGTTCGAGCAAGCTCAATGCTGATAGGTTTCTTTCTCTTGCTCACATTCCGCACTGCCCTCAATTTGAATTTATGCCTCCTGAGGGGGCATAAATTCAAATTGAGGGAAGTCAGTAATAGAATAGGTGTGCAGAAATTTGCCTTTAACCAAATGGAACAATCTACCCTATATCGTTTTGGAAATTGACAGCTTAAATTAAATAAATTCAAGGCTGATCTCGATAAACTCTTGGAGTGAATGGATGGGTGAAACGGGAAGTGTGTGTTTTTTTTTTTTTTTTTTTGTCTGATGCTATATAAGCTTTCTTTCTTGCATCATATGCCTAAAATGGAATATTAGACATGTAAGTAAAGGGAGAAATGTATACTCCTGATTTTGGCAAAATAACTGGCATGTGACCAAGAGAAAGCTATTGGTCTTGCACTGTGTTTTAATGTGTCTTTTTTCATCATGTCTTTTAATGTGAAGAGAACTCATTTCCCATCTTTGGCAGTATGATTATAGGCTGTTTCTTTTTCCTGTTTGTTCAGCAAAATTTTTCAGGTTGTCAAATGTTCAGATCTCATTTCATTTGAGAGTTTCTGTGATTTACACCCCAGATCTTTTGGCATTCCTGATCTGTTGAAGATGCTCTGTAGACTGAATTAAGTTTTAATTGATAGTTATTTATTGGTTTCAAGAGGATGTTCCATTGCTACCTGAGCAGAACAAACCCTTTTCTAGCTTCCTTGACCTTCCCAAATGATATTGGAAGTCTAATGTCAACAAATATCTTCTTTCGTGTTCTCAACCTCCAACCCAAGCACAGTACTAAGTACTATAGGTTCTGATACATCTCCTGTTTGGGATTTTCATAGGAAAAAACAGATCACCAACATAAAATACGGTAATAATAAAGTACAATAGGCTCTCGATTTACTGCGATTGGATTAACCGGGACACTTGGACACAACAATCAAGTTGTGTCCAAGTGTCCCGGTCAAATCACTTGATCGTTGTGTTCTGCTGCACCGCAAAAGGGCAAATTTTGTTTTGTTATTTATTTCAGGAATGTCGGATTTTTTTTTTTTTTTTTTATAATAACTTCTGTTTCTCTTTTTTTTTTTTTTTTTTTTTTTTATATATATAAATCATGAAAATGATGGGCAAACACGAGATATGCTTTCAAATTAAACAAAAGCTTGAAATTATTCAAAAGTTCGAAAATGGCGCATCCATTAAATCTCTAAAGAACCATTATAATATTGGCAACCATACCATACATGACATTGCAAAAAATAAAGGAAAGCTATTTGATTTGAAGTCGACATGGTAAAAAATAAATGGAAACATCGTATTGGACATGCGAGTAGTGCATGTTAATTTTTTTTTTTTCCCCGGTATTTTTCTGTGGTTAACCGTGGAATATATATATATATATACGGTTAACCACAGAAAAAAAAACGAAAAAAAAAACTTAACACATACTACTCGCATGTCCAATACGATGATATATATATAGTAGACTCTCGATTTTCTGGAAATTATGGTAAAAAAGTGATTCGAGATAATTGATTTCCTGGTTAATCCAAAAATAGAGAAGTCCCAGACATGTGTAAGAGATATGTTCCAAGACTTCTTATTTTGTCGAATTTCACATAACTCGGGATTGACTAATAACATATTTTTACTATATTATTATTAACAAATCTGAATTCAGTACGATACCTGATTATTAGTTAAATTTTCTGATTGAAATTGGTCGCTTTCCTTTTTTTTTTGGTAGATTTACTAGTACCGCTGTCACTTATTCTCTTAGTCGGTACCACAATAACGGTCAAAATGAATTTTGTGTAAAGAACTTCACAGAGTTAAGGCGAAGACTAGCTATTATCACCCCACATGAGCTCACATTTTACTAAAGCACATTTCTTGTGGTCAATACCAAAAAACAATAAAAACAATTTGTACTTTCTGTGTTATTGGGCTTTTCTGTTTGTGCATCTAATTATAAACTCATCTTATTCCATTTGCGAAAATACCGATAACTGCAATTCTGTGGATTTTTATGTTATTATGGTGAAATGTGTGTCCCCTTCACTGAAATCTTCAGTGATATAAAAAAAAACCATGAATAAATTGTAAGACTCTTCTCTCTTCTTTCCTGTTTTTTTGCTTGTTACTCCATATCTCACTTATGCAATTTGTGCGTGCCGTGATCGTCGTTATAGACTGCTTATTTTATTTATTTATATATTTTTTTGTTGTTGTTGTTGTTTTAAATTTTACAATCCTAAAAAAAAATTGAGTGAAAAAAAATTACGTCAGTCCGAAGTTGCGTAAGGCTTGGGCTAACTGTATCTAAAATTGTTCAGCAGCCTACATAAAAAATATTGCGATAGATAAAAAACTTACCACATACTACTCGCGTGTCCAATACAATGCTTCCCTTTATTTTTTGCGATGTCGATATTAAATCTAATAGCATGCCTTTATTTTTTACGATGTTTATGGTTTGGTCACCAACATTAAAATGGTTCATTAGAGATTTAATGGATGCACCGTTTTCAAAATTTTGAATAATTTCTTACCCATCGTTTTCCCGATTTCCAAACAAAACAAAAAAAATTATTTACTATAAAAAAAATTAACATGTCTGACATAATTAACGAATCAAAATTTGTCTTTTTGCACAACAATCTATGCGACACTCTAAAACAAAATAAACATTTCTTTCCTCTTTTTTTTTTTTTTTCTTAGTGGCAGATTCTAGATATCGCTTGAATTTTATGATTTTTGGTTGATTTATTTATTTATTATTTTTTTTAGTCTTGAAGTGTTTCGGTTAATCCGATCCTGGTAAATCTGCTGTGTGTGTGTATATATATATATTCCACGGTTAACCGCAGAAAAAAAACTTCATGTGTAATACTCGCATGTCCAATTCGATGGTTCCCTTTATTTTTTACAGTGTCGCATATGGTTTGGCCACCAACATTGTCATGGTTCTTTAGAGATTTAGCGGATGCACCATTTTCAAACTTTTGAATAATTTCAAAGTGTCTGTTTAATTTGAAAGCACAACTCATTTTCATAATTTCTAAACAAAACAAAATTTGCCCTTTTGCGGTGCGGCAGAAAACAACAAGTGGTTGGTGCGCCGCACTAAATCAAACTAAACAATTGGTCTCCCTTTTTTTTTTTTTTTTTTTTTTTCTTTTGGAAGTAAGAAGACAGCAGGGGGTTGCAAGATGATAGGTACACTAATCTGCCAATGACAACTTAGCGTTAGCATTAATAGAGGCATATGATGCAAGAAAGCAAGTTTATGCAGCATCAGCCAAAAAAAAAAAAAAACACTTCCACTTCACCCCTCCGTTCGTTCAAAATACCTGTCCAGCTGAACCTTAAATTTATTTAGGCTATCAACTTCCGCAACAAGGGATCAGTCTGTTCCAGTAACCAACTACCCGCTGGCTAAAGGCAAATTTCCGCACATCTATCCTACATCTGTCTTTCCTCAATCTGAATTTATGCCCTCTCAGGTGATTATTCTGAGCAAGAGGAAAAATGCCATCCGCATTGAGCATGCTCAAACCATTCGAGGCTTTGTACACCTCTATCAGATCACCTCACCGGTGCCTAGTCTCCAGACACTGTAGTTTGCAGAACTTCAGGCCATATTGCTCCATAAGGCCATATAAGGTGACTTATAACAACTTATAATCTTGTCGCCTATTTATGGCTTAAAAAATATCTGTTTATATCTATTCTAGTTATTACCTGAATTTTATGATTTCTGGCTGATTTTTTTAAAAAATTTTTTTTTAATATAATTTGGAGTCTTGAAGTGTTCTGGTAAATCGAGAGTCTGCTGTTCTTTTTTATAACCGTAATTGGTAATGTCTTACTGTGTATTTAATTTATAAATTAAACTTTATTATACGTATGTACTATATGGGGTATGTACTATATCACGTTATATATGGGGTTGTTGTTGTTTGGTTTTTAGGAGCATTAGCAACTAAGGCCATATTGCTCCGGGGATATGCAGTGGTCATTCCTTACCTGACCTTTCCGTATTTGGCGGTCACTGGCTCAAGCCCCGGTCTAATCAAGAAGTGTGTGTGTGTTACACACTGCTGCTCCTGGCTACGGAGGCGCCGATATATGGGGTCAGCAGGTGTTTGCTTATATCCGTGGTAAGGTTAAAGTGTAAGGTGTGTTGAGGGTCTAATGGCTCCTGGGGTTTCCCCCATCCCTGCATATTTTCTGTGTTTCAGGCAAGCCTGAGATTTAAAAAAAAAAAGTATGGTTCATGTGCTATGTGGTGTGTTGTGCCCTTTGTTCATCCGGCCTATTAGCCACCAGGCCCCTAGTGGGAGCTGACGTTTCCACACCCTGCCACGTGGAGGCAGGACGGGTATACCCAGTGAGGCTATTTTACTCTGGCAGGTTCTGCCACTTACTTTCCTGTGGTTTTCAGTGGCTAGGAGCTAAAAAAAAATAAATAATAATAATAATAAAAAATATATATAAAAAAATAAAATAAATTAGAAAAGTCGCAAGGGTAGTTTAGTTAGTTAAGGTTCTTTTAAACGTGGTTTAGGGTTTACACTGAAAGTCTGTATGGCCTAAAAGGTCGGGCATAAATTTTGGTGTCTTAAATTTTGGTGTTGAGCTGATAGCTATGTAAGATGACAGTTTTGGGTTGGGAAGCAGAAGACTGGGTGGGGGGAAAGCAAAGGGGTCGATAGAGAAGATGACCTCCCGTTTTTCAGTGGAGCATGTCCATGCCCCACCAGAGTGAAAGAATGGGGGAGGGGGTTCTTCCCCCTGCCAGGAAATGGGTTTAAAGAGGATCCTGCAGGTGGCGCTCTACTCTAGTTCTGGGATGCTTCAGTGTTGGTCTCTTTCAGGAATTTCATCAGACGAGAATTTGTCTTGTCTGGGGTAGTTTTCCTCAAGATAGTTGTCTTCTCCTTTTCCTGTGAGCAACTTTGATTGGTCTTTTGGACACTAATGGTGCGTTTTTTTTTTTTTTTTTTTTTTTTATATACTATTGAATTTTCTTTGATTCTGGTTTGAGTTTCTCCCTTGTTCTGGTTCATCCATTCCTTCTAAGTTTAGGCTTTTCTATTGAGTATTGTTGTCTTCCTGCTCGACAGATTGTAGTGCAGTAATTGTTTTCCATCTTGTAAATAGTTGAGTTCTTGTGTATTCAGGAGTCTGGATTCTTAGTTAATTGGATTGTACTGTATATTTGTAATGAGGCTCGCTCTTATGTTGTCATAGTTTTTACATTCATGCATCACATGAGTCCATGATTCGGGTTCTCTGCAAGTACAATTTCTATCTTCTGTTATGCCTAGCATGTCTAGTTTTTCCTTAAATGGGCCACGGCCTGTTAGTAGACACATGTTCGGGTGCATTTTTGTCACTAGTGGAAGAAATTTATGCGTTATTGCTCCTTTGGTGGTTTCATTCCTCCTTCTTTGCCAGATTTCTGTTCGGAATTCATCTATCCTTTTTTGTTCCCTCTTCCAGCCACTTGTCACATCAAGGGTTATGCCACAGGTTGTAATTGGGATCACTGTTGTGATAGTACATTAGTCCCATGCGAGCAACTTCCAGGTCAAGGGGTAGTGCAACTGTAATGACATGGAGTGCCACCGTTCTAACTGTGCTACTCGCTCTAGTAATTGTAAGTAGCATGTTCCTCTGAATTGTTTCCAGGATTTTCCTGTTTGTACTGTGCTGGTTTTCGTCATCCATACTGGCGATCCATACATAATTACCGGGATGAAGAGGGTTTTGTAATATGGGGAGGGGGGGGGTCTTTTTATTTAGCCCACAGTCCTTACGCGTGATTCTTGCTATAAGTGCTGTGTTTATGTGAATCTTCTTCCTGAGGTAGTTTAAGTGTGGTTTAAACGTGAGATTGCTGTCAATGATAATTCCTAAATATTTTATCTCGTTTGATAATTTTACTGTTATTCCTTCTACTTTGATTTGGGATGGCCTGTTTAAGTTTAGTTTTCCTTTCAAGAGGGCTGAGTTGGTCTTTTCTGGTGCTAGTTTTAGGTTATTTAGTTTAACCCAATCCTGTAGGATTTGCAGCGCTCCATTTGCTTGTTTTTCAAGGTTGGCTCTTGATTCAGCCGCTGTGATTAGAAGTATATCATTGGCAATGGCCTGGACCTTAACCTCCCCCAGGTCCTCGCAGAGAAAGTCATCGAGGGCAAAGTTCCACAGGAGCGGCCTCAGGACAGAACCCTGGGGGCAGCCCCTGCGAACTGCACATGATAGGCTGGAAAAGGGCTCAAGAATCTGCACCTCCATGTCAGTGAGATAGGACTTTACACAGTCGAATAGATTTTTTTGGAAGGGCTGCAGCACAAAGACTCGCCAGGACCCTCGGCCACCAAAGGGTGTCGAACGCCCCAGCGAAGTCCACCACGATCACCAGGAAGTACTTGCTGGTACATTGTGCAGCTCTGTTAAAGAGATCTTGGATCGCATCAGTAGTAGAGGTTCCAGATTTGAACCCATATTGTTTTGAGTTGCTAAGGTTTGCTTCCGTGTAGTGCTGTTCGATTCTCTTTTGTAGTAGTCTTTCCAGGATTTTGCTCACCGTCGATAGCAGGCAATCGGTAGGATGTAGGCAACTCCAGCGGTTTTGTAGGGCTTTTTGGTATCAATTTTAAGATGGCTTTTTCCCATTGTGTTGAAAAGTGACCTTGCTCCGGGCACCTATTGTGTAGTCGTAGTAAGAGTTGGGGGGATGCATTCAGCAGTCTTTTTAATCATCTCTGGTTCGGTTAGATCTAAACCTGGGAATTTTTTGTTTTTCGTTCTGCCCGACGCTTCTTGGAGCTCCTCAAGAGTAAACGGCGGTGCTTTGCCATTATTTATATATCTTTCATTTGTGTGGCATATCTCCTCCTGCTCCACTGTGAGTTCTGTTGGCAGTTCCACGAATATTGCTGCAAGAATATTTGCAACTGAGTTCTCCACGTTGTGGCCAATGAGCCTTGTGGAATTTTTGTTGCCATCATCACGTCTCCTCTGGGTAGCTTGCTAGTTATGATTTTGAACACCACTCCCGAGGGATCAGTGTTTCCTGTTGTTTGGACGAATCTCAGCCAGCATTCTCTTTTGCTCTTTTTGATTTGGTCATGACTCCCTGGAGGATTTCCGGATTTTCCATCTCTGATTGTATATATCTGTGGACTTCCAGGTAGACCTGTTCTTGGCTGCTTAGTTTCTCTTTGAATTTGTCCCAGTCAGCTTTGCGGATGTTGAATCTGTTCTGCATCTGTCTTATAATAGGAATCCTTTCCAAGCTTCTGTTTATGGAGTATGTGATTGTCCTGGGGTCTGAAGTTGTCCAATTACTTTGCACTGTCCAGTCAGGGATGTAATTTTCAATATTCCTTGTCACCAGGTTAACATCTATGGTCGATTCCCACAGCATGTTTGAGAATGTTGGAAGGCAGTGAGTTTGATTAATAACAGTAAAGATGGAATTTGATAGAAAGTCTTCTAACTTCTGTCCATTCTGACCGGCAATTTATGACCACTCCTGTAATTACTTGTTTCCAGCTAGGATTCACTGGATGTTTTCTAGATATGTTGTAGCAGAGTCAAATTCTACGCCGGATTTACAATATAGCGCGATTATATAAGTGGTTCCAACGGATGTGATCAGCCGGGCACAGGCTGCCCAGGGTGTGCAGAGCTGTTGGATTTTAGTGAAAGCTATGTCTGGATTCCTTACTATAATTGCCGCCCAAGGCGTACCTTCTGTACAGTGCACAATTTTGTATGATATAGGGTATCCCCCTCACCTGCTTCTGGTGTGTGTGTGTGTGTGTGTGTGTGTGTGTGTGTGTGTGTGTGTGTGTGGTTCCTGCACTATTACAGTATCAGCATTTTCCTTGTCTGCTTTCTTTCTGATCTGCTCCACCACTGCTCGGGCTCGCTGCGTGTTTAGTTGCTGTACCTTTAGGATCCCGGTTTAGAGAGTGTCCCCATAATCAATCCTGGCCTGGTATAAACTTTTTGTTTGGATGTTTGTGCAGATGTATGTTGGGCAGTTTGCATCTCTGATTGAGTGTGCATGATCTAATTTTAAGCCTTTGCAGTTGGCGCAGTTTGGTTCGCTAGCTTTATTCGGGCAGTTTTTAAATTCGTGCCCTTTTCCCGAGCAGTGGCCACAGGTAGATTCCTTCTGTGTGCATGTACAATGTGTTGTGTTGTGTGGCCATGCTTGCAGCAGCGAAAGCATTTTGGTATCACCACATGCTCTCTGAAGCACAGACTACTCCACTTGACATAGATTTGAGATTGATCTTTGATGACTTGCCATGCAACTGTATGACTCTGTCATACAGTTGCTATCTATTTCGTTTCTTGCCTTTGTTTTGTATTTAGGCATAACTGTATTTTTTGCTTCCTTGTCTGGGAGGTCTTGTTTGAGATTCTTTCTAAAGATTTCCTGGGCTAGTTGTTCTTGTGTAAGTGTCGTTATTTTGGTGTTTGTCAAGATCTGCTCAGCTTCCTCTTTTCTTGCCATTTCTATCACCACTCCCTGGTTTCTAGTTTTCCTTATTGACTTGATTCTTGTGCTTTCAAAGTCACTCTTCATTTTTTGTTTCACCTTTTGTTTGATTTGGTCGCTTGTATTTTTCCCTTCTGTTGGTCTTAGGATTACTAGATTTGGGGTCTGCAGCATTGTTTTTTTCTTCTGAGCTTGGTCATTGGTCTTGTTTGTGTCCTCAGGGAGTGTGTTCCTCAGCACGTCAGCATATGATGGAGTGCCCTGTAGCATTTGTATATCTCCATCAGCCTTGTATGTTTGTAGTGTTGCAGTTGCTTTTTGGTGTTCTACAATAGTTTGAAGTAGAATCGTTTCTAGCTTTGTCCACTGAAGGACTGTCTTTGCTCTTATTTCAGAGGAAATTCTGCTGCTGTTATCTTGCATTATGGTCTCTAATGCAGCTCTGAGCACAAGCATTTGGTTATGCACCGAGCCTTGGGGCAGGATGGGGTCCAGGGGGAGTTCTTTTTCTGCTTGCTTCAGGTCTTCTATTTCTTTAAGTTGGTTCTGGTGGTTCTTTAGCCTCGCTGTTACTCTTGGTTTCCCTGTCATATCTTGCATTTGGTATTTTTCCTCTGTCTGCTTCTGGTTATTGCGCCTTGTGTATAGTCTTCTGCCCTATCGTTGATGTTCATGTCTTGTTCCCTGTCTTGCAGTGCCAGTTGGCTATATGGTTGGGTTGGGTTGGGTTGTAACCATTCATCATTTCTGTTTCATCTGCCTACATTTGCTCAAATTTCGTTATAACAGGATATCTGGTTTAATGGGGTTGAAATTTTTTTTCTTTTTAAAGAGGACTGAAAATGTTCCCGAACGACACCAGTGTCAGGTCCGTGTGATGATTTGAAACCGCACATCAACGTTTTGAAAATTTTTGAGCTATCCCCAGAACACAAGTGGGGGGTAAGAAGTAGCCACAGGTGAGTGTGGCCCTAGATGTTGAAATGCGCAAAGCAAGTGGTGGTGGTGGTGACGAAGCTACTGCCAAAGGCTGTATATGGCAACCAGGAGCTCTCACTAATAGAGGCTTAAGCATTAACACACACATGGGGGGGGGGTCATCTTCCCCACTCAATAATGCAGATCATCATGGTCACACTCTCCAGTTCAAGAAAAATGGGTGAAACAGTATGTGTGGCGTCGCAGGCCATCCGAGTGTTGCATGCCGCAGTAAAAAATAGTTCTCTACACTGAGTATATGTTCAAAGCACATGATTTTACACAATTCAGCGATTTATGGCACAGTTTGGTGGCGCAGTCTTTCAACTCAGTTTTAAATGCAGTTTAAGCAACTTCCCAGTCCAGTGTAAACTACCAACGTGGCTTCTGCTTTATATCAGTGCCTCTCTATGGCCCTTGTGCCAGCCACATGGTGACCATTTTAGTCTGACAACAAAGGACACTGATAGAAACGCTGGTAATTTACTAAATTCCCAATAGATAATAAAACTAATCTCTCCTGCGGAATCCTCCAGATAAGCTCTTTCAAGTGGAACACTTTTTTAAACTCATTAGACATTTTAAACACTTCATTTCCACAAATTGAGGAGCACGAAATAACGTGTCTGATCGTAACGGCAGCCATGGCTACATTCTCTATATCCGTGGTTTCAGCCATCCACAATAGATCTTGGAATGTATCCCCTGCAGATACGGGGATCTCACTGTATATAATTTTGGCATATTGATGGGCAGCCACCTCATTCTTTCTTCATCATGCCAAAAAAAAAAAAGTGGAAGATTTTTCTTGGAAAATCTTTAAACCACCAGAACCCCCCCTCCGCATTATAGCATCATCTCTGTGAACCCAAATAAGAATATCATGTATTCAAAATTTACCACAAAATTTAAATGTTTGCATATTATTTAGATTTCATCATTTTCACTACAAGCAACAAATGAGAGAAAGAAATGTCACCGAAACAGCTTTTTACTAGACTGTGCATAAAACCACCTAAAATTTGGTGAGCATGCATGCTTAAAAGATGTTATCAAGATACCATTCACACTCTCTTTAGCTACTCTTTTGCATTGAAGAAATATAAGATCACTTACCTTTTTGGTCAAACTGAAGCAAGTAAAAAGAAAGGATTGTTTCTGAATGTGTGTAAAACTAAAATTATGGTGATTGGTTATAATCTCGATTCCAGTAAAGTGAAGGTTAATGGATATCAAAGAAGTTGATGAAGTTGATTACTTAGGGTCAATAATAAATAAATATAGTGACTGCTCAAACGATGTAAAGAGATGACAGACAATTGCTAAAATGTTGGTCGCTGATCTGATAAAATTATGGAGAGATCATGATCTGCCCCTAAAGGTGAAACTGAGAATCATTGATTCGTTAATTTTTCTAATTGCCACTTATGGATGTGAAGAATGGAATCTGAAAAGAGTTGACAGGAAGAAAATTGAGGCATTTGAAATGTGGTGTTACAGGAGAATACTGTGTATTTCTTGCTGGAATTGAAGAACAAATGAGTGGGTATTGAATAAAATTGGCAGGTCTAAAATTCTTATTCATAGCATCAACAAAAGAAAACTCAAGTTTTTTGGTCATATAGTAAGAAGGGAAAACTTTGTTGTAGAATATAATGGAAGGAAAAACCGAGGGAAAGAGGTGCAGAGGAAGACCTGCAACTAGGTGGAAGGATGGGATCTGTGAACTTCTTGGTGTGACACTTTGCGATGCTACTTGTAAGCACACGATTGATGCAGTTCGAGGAATTTGTTGGTGGCCACAACAGCTGCTCAGGGAACTATGTGACTGGAAGAAGAAGAAGAAGATGAAAATATCATAATGTGAACCCAATAATACATTGGGGTTTTTTTTTTTTTTTTTTGGTAATTCATTTCAAGACCTCGAAAGTTGAAATTTTCACCATATAACTAAGCTGTTTATCCCTCTAAAGGGTCATTTTTATAATGTAAATTGCTCTACTCTTTCATCGTTATCATATGTTCTGTTATGAGAATGAATTCTGAATGCCTTTGTTATATTTTTCTAAAACACATTTCTGGAAGTCACTACCATAAAACGATTTGCACTTTCCAATTTATTGGACTTTTCTGTTAGCACAATCTGTTATAAATGGGTATCAAACTCGATCTTATTGCATTTGTGATAATACTGATAACTGGAATTCTGTGGGTTTTTACATTACGGTATTATGGTGAAATGAAATCTTCAATCATATAAAAAACATAAATAATTTTTTAGAATCTTCTCCTCATTCCTATTTGCTTATTACAATGGTGAAGGGAAAGTAACCAATCTGAAATGCAAGTGGTGGCAGTGCTAGGAAACGAACAAAATTGATTTAGAAATGAAGATGATTAATTAAAAAGTATGAGGCAGGACAAAGTTTGTCATCTATTGCATGGGAATTAGGTCTTTCTGCTTCAACAGTGAATACTATTTTAAAGGACAGTGAGTGTATAAAAGAACATGTTAAAGGATCAACACATTTGAGATCAACAGTGATCACAAAACAGCATTCAGGTGCTGTATCGAAGATGGAAATAATATGGATGGAAAGTCAGATTCAGAAGCAAGTGCCCTTGAGTCTACTGGCCATTCAAGCAAAAGCAAGAAGTATTTATGAAGACATTAAGAATAAGTATTCCAAACACAAAGCCAAGTTCGTGGCAACGGGTGGTTTACTATGTTCAAGCATCGTCTGGTTTCCAAAACATTAACGTATGCAGTGAAATCGCCAATGCCAATTCTGCATCTGCAGAGAAATTTTGTGATGCGTTCGAAAAAAAACCTTCTAAATCTCCACAGCCCTCAATTTCCACAGCGGCTTGCTTATCAGCTGGAGAGTTAATTCTTTCAATGATGCTCAAAAGGTAAAACTTGCTAACGTTATGCCTGTCTCCTCTCTCTTTTTGTAATTTTATAATTTTGAAATATTTGTAATTTTGTACCTGTTTGTAATTTTTGTTTCGATCAAATTCAGCGTGCATAGTTGCGAGTGCTGCATAAGCATTTAGGGAAATTCCAACTTACGTTGAGTTCAGCGGAATGTAACCCTTGCGTAAGTTGGGGAATGTCTGTACGGTAAAATAGTAAATAATAAATTAATAATTTTTATGTTTATATGCTATGACAGCTAAATAGGATCAGAGAGGTTTACAATACAGAGACTAAAACAATATTTCCCTATTTTATGTATTTGAACACATACATGCAAACTGTAATAGCACATATAGTTAATAATGTGCAGTGGTGTTCTGGGGCCTGGTGCATCTCATCTAGCCCTCTTTTGTACAGTCCTGTCCATACTTAATTAAAAGATGCACTTTTACCCATTCTTACAATTAATAATCCTTGAAAACTTAAAATCCTATATGCACTGGTAGATAACCTATTCTGAAAGGCTTCCTTTTGAAAAACCCAAACACAAAGCATTCTGGTTGTCCCACTTCCTTAAAAAGACTTTTCTAAAATCTTAAGATGGTCTTTGCTGGTTACAACTTCAGGCATGTTCGTAATTAACCTTAGCTTCCAAACGTCAGGAGAAGGGGAGCCTATTGTTCTCATTGTTTTTAACATTTTAATTGATAATACAGTATTTGCACATGCTGAATTGACATTTAAAAATATATATTTAATCTTACTTTTGTTGCCAAATATTAGTATTCTATATAAATTCTATTTGCAAATGGTGAAAATATATGAACTACAGTATAAATATACATGGCATTATCACATTTCACTGTTGCGAGATTACAATAAATTGTTTTGGAAGCACTTACAAAAAGTGCATTGAACCTTGCTGAGGTGATCTTACCTGCTCTGCTGCTAATGCCATCAAAGATTGCTGGATTTTTTAAATAAAATGCAAAAGTACCACAAAGTACCAGTGTGGAACCACATCAGCATTGTGTATGATCTCAATAAACTTTAGTCTGCTTTCATAAGTTGTTTCTAAAAATAATTTCTTTCACTATCAGATCAGTGTAATGTAAATAGGATAGATAACATTTCAGTTCTTAATATTTTCCAACCTAGCACTTGTTTAAGAAGGACATCATTCTTCAGTCAAAATGTCGTGTAAATAATTCCAAGTCTGGGTGTTTTTTTTTTTTTTTTTTTAACTGGAAACTCTGCGGGCATCACTCAAGACTGGCTGACTTTGCTGAGGCATGAAAAAAAGCTCTTATAAAGTAGTTTATTTGACATTGCAAGAGGATTTGAAGCCATGCTTTTTCCATGCAGCACAAGAAGACAAACAACTTATACTATACTAGCCACAGGGCTAGCTTTTTCTCTTAGTTTTCGGACAACTTTTAGTTTGATTGATTGAAAGTGTCACCTCGATGTTAAAGTCATCCAGTGAGTACATGTTTTATTTAATTTTGTAAGCATTGAGCAGTCCAATGGTATATGAGCTGTGGGAGAGTTCTGTTCAGCAGTGTGAAGTGCTTTTTGGTAATAGATGTAACTGAGCTGTTGAAATAACTTAGGTATAAAAAAGAAACAAAATAAAAAATATTTATCCAAGCAGCAGTGTACTTTGCCATGCTTTTCAATTTGTGTTATTGGTAGCACTTACATAAGTGCTACCTAAAATGCCCCAGAAAGTGGAATAGTTATTTAATTTTTCAGTGACCGTACTTATTTAATCGTTTAAGATTAAATAAGTACGGTCACTGATTAAAGGTCAAAGCCATAGTGAAGGAATATTGAAATTTGCATCGATATCATTTGAACAGATGTTTAAAGTGGTTTTTTTTTTTTTTTTTTGTTACTACCCATGCAGTATATAAACTTTGGTAGTTCTACTTTTCTTATTCGGTTTCAGTAGCTCAATCTTGACTTTCTTGACTTGTCTTCAGTTTTAAGTTCGATTGTATGTGTATAAAATTCAAAGTTCAATCACTTGATCACATTGTTATGGCTACTAATATATGCACTATCCTACCAAATGAATGGTACTCTAGTTAGGAGCAACATCTACAAATGTACATATACAGTAAACCCCCGCTATTCGCGGGGGTTACGTTCTTGAGAAATGTCGCGAATGCCGAAAACGCGAATACTGAGTTATGGCTCCCATAGTAGTAAAGGGGTTCCGTTCCAAAGTATGAAATATATAAGAAAAACTAGTCTAAAATTTTGTCTATGTATGTATTATGTACCTTCATAATATGACTATGTACATAGACAGTACATAGTGAAATGCAAGCATATGACATCGAAATGAAAATAAGAAACAATTTAATATTAAATGTAATATTTATTAGAAATTTCAAACAAATCTTTCAAACCATCGCCTTTGCTAGCAAAAAAAACCTATCCTACCAGTGCTATCACTAGTTTCGCTTAAGTGTTGATAAAGGAGTTTTGCCTTTTCACGAATGATGAGTGAACTTAACAGAATTTTATTTTGAGTTCGGTCTTCTATCCACAGATTTAAAGCGTTTTCCATTTTTTCTAATTTAATGTCACGAGTTACAGACCAAAATTTTTGAAGCAATTAGCGCGTTTTCACGGACACTACGGCGGATTTTTTCTTCCGATTTCTTGATTGATCGTACCGTTGACTCATTGATTTTATAATGTTTTGCCACTGAGGAGACACTTTCACCATTAGAAATTTTGTTTAATAACTCAGTTTTATTCGCTAATGTCATCACCTTTGATATTTTCACATTTCCCTTGTTATTTGTAGCCATATTTTTGTACGCGTTAGAAAGAACTTGTCCACAATAAAGTCACTTTCGTCCGTTAACATTCTAGAAAAAGTCTGTTTTACACTGCAAAACGGTAGATTTATCACTTTTGTAATCATATCAATTTATAAATTTATTCAATTTATAAGCATATAAATTAAAAACAAACGACGAAAACTTCCATTACAAGTGCATAACACATACTGAACAAGGATTAGCGAAAAACATCCACGCTCGCGATTTTGTCACCCCTCTCTCCCCACCCACTGAGCGCTGTTTTGATCGGGAAAGATAATTTTAGCCACGCCCATGTTTTTTTTTATGGCAGATAATATTCACGGCGCTTTAAAATTCACATTTTTTTTTTTTTTTTAGGTTTCATTTTATATTAAATCAGCGATCGCGAAACCGCGAGTACAGATACCGCAAATAGCAGGGGTTTACTGTACACATCTTGAAGAAATTAATAGATTATTAGCCAAAACAGTCAAGTTTCAAGTTGTTTCAGAATGCTGTCAAGGTGTCTTGGAATGCTTCCTATTAATTTATAGTAGAAAGTTGGTGGCATTGTGCTCCACTAGGAATGAGAGCTGTGTTGACCTTGCCCTAATTCTGTGTTCCAATTCATTGCAAAATGTTCAGTTGGGTTATGGTCAAGGCTCGGTCTGGTCACTGGAGTGTTCCAGTTTTATTCCCTTAAAGCCACACATTCATAATCCTTACATGGAGCTTTGTCATGTTAAAATCTGTAAACAATTGCAGAACAACTGTACCATTAGAGGCACCACTGTTGGAAGGGGAGTCATTTGATCTTGTGTGGTTGGTTTGGATTGGTTGTTAAAAGTAACAGGGAGCCCAGCCTGTTTGTGAATTCTCCAGAGAATTTGTGGTTTTACTAATAGGTGTAAAGGCCACTTCCATAACATTGCCCCAATATAGGGCACACGAAATAGTTCAGAACATCAGTGTTGACCACAGCATTCATGATTCCATGCACTTCACCAGTGAACCTTGTCCACAACACAAGATGTGACTGTGACTTGTCCTTCGGCTTCAGTGATGGGACAACACCCTTTGTTCTGAGTGTTCTCTAAGCATACCTCCTACTCAGGCATGTTCATCAGAATAAATGAGCATGAATATAGAATGAATCTTCACTCCACAGGACTGATTTCAGGTTTATAGTCCAGGTTCTGTGTGTAGCCTACAAACCTTGCTGTGAAGGTTTCTAGGCTGCAGCTCTTCTATTAAAATTCAGGCATTCTTTTCATGTAAATGCTTACAGATTTGCTTCTTGCTGATGTCTACACTCTCAGAATCTCTAGATCAGTTTCTCACTCTTTAGTATACCATGGAGCACCAAAATCTATTTCCTAATTTAGGCAGAGCAGCAGGCTGAGAGAGGGAGAGAGCGCATGCGTGCGTGTTTTACATTTTACTGTGTATAAATATTAAATTTGTGCAAAAAATTATCCAGAAAATAAACTAAAAAAAACACAGACAGTGTAAAATTCGGTGAGTTTTACAAATTTATTCCTCAGTACGGAATCCCAAGAGATAAGTATCTGAATTGTGAAACACTACTCTAGGATCTGGTGGAAAATGAGATAATCTGCTGTCTCAAGGCACCCTGGTCATTCCTTGGATCCTTTGTGTTACCTTACGTTTGTCTCCTTGGAAATGCTTAATTCTTGAGCAATAGCAAGTGTGGGCATTTTTTCCCTACATGACATCCAGCTATCATTCCTCCCTCTGATAATCTGTTTGTCTATTCTCTGTGTACTTATAGTAGAAATTGTATGTACATTTAGTGTACATATTTAAAATGAATTAAAGTCTAATCATCAGTCACCTTAATAGACCAAAATATATGCATATTTCATAGCCACCTACAGATTTTTGCAATCAAAGAGATTTCCTGTGATGTAACTTTTGATAGGAGATAGCATATATAAAACTTAATTTTAGTTGTTTGTCCTATGAGCAGTGATCCTAGAATTTCATATCTGACATTTGGTTCATGAATTGTTTCAGTTAGATAAATATAACTGAAACAATATTTCAGATAGTATGTAAAACTTAATTTTAGTTGTTTGTCCTGCTGTCTCAAGGCACAGCTCTTCAATGAAAATTCTAGTTTCTGCCTCTAGCTAATGTTATCTTCAGACTCAAAATCTCCAGGACACTGTTTCTCAATCTTTAGTTATTTAGGGAGTACCACAGTGTATTTCCTAATCTCTATAGTTTGCTATCTCAATCCTTCAGTTTATGAATTGTTTCAGTTATGCTGTGCTTACTGTAGGAGCATGTTGTTATCTAAAGCTACTCTAATATTAAAGATGGGGTCTTAGATGGGCCTGTAAATTGGAGATGTCAAACCTGCCATAGAAATTTTAAAAACTTTTTTTTTAGGATAAAATCATATTAATTATTTCTTTCCTTAATTATATTGATACGTGTAAATACTGATATTCAGTATTAGGAATTTATATTTTCAGTATTGTATTTTGTAGGCTCTAGGCATGGCAGAAGAAGAAATGGATGTTCAAGCTGCTCGAACTGCTAGAGCAGAAGCTGCTGCTGAATTAGCAGAATTTGATGAATCAATTCCACTAGATACAGACAGTCGAGATGATGAGAAATCACCAGCTGAAGAAGAATTGGACAAATTGATGGAACAAGTATGTAAATTTGTGTGAATATTTAACTGTTGCAAAGTAAGAAGTTGGAATAATTTAACTTTTAGAAGAATTAATTTTTATTTGAAATGGGCGTGGAGTATAGCAGTATTTTAACATAAATTATATATATGTGTGTGCTTGCATGTGTGTGTGTGTGCACGCACGTGCGCCTTTTGTCTTCATCAACTCCTTCCATCCACATATAACAACTCTTCCCATTGGATTACAATTTCTATGTAAAAAATAAATCCATAGATTAAATATAGTTTTAATGCATTATTATTAGCTTTAGATAGTCCATCATGTTCACATGTATTTTGATATGACTCATGAACGTGGCGTCACTTGTGAAGAGATACATATGTAATAAAGAAAAGAGACTTAGAAAAAGAAAGTATATGGGCAAAGAGTAATTAATTTTATGCAGTTATAATTCAACTGAATGGCTAAGTCTAGGGAATGTATAACTATAGTTCTATTAAGTGCTCTATAAAGATAATTAATTCTAAGTCTTATTAATTAATTGATAAGGAGATGACTGTATATTTACATTTCACTTCTATTAATCACAAAAAAAAGAGAAAAAAATCAATTAACTTAAGATAAAAATAAAATAAAATGTGCCTGAAATGTAACATACTACGTATATTAACTAACCTGTTTTAATTTTATGAATAAAATCCTCCATATACCTGTAGTATTTTCTGTTTTTGTTTCAATTTATCCAAGTTGTTTGGGAAGATGATTGTTTAAATTTCACCCTCTCCCACCTACCCTAACTTCATTCCCAATTAAATAAATTTTCTGTTTATACACTTATGGGACAGCCACATAAGGTCAGAAAATTTCGAAATAAAAAGGTACGAGAACATTATCATATTTAAGCAATCACACAGACTTGACCAGTCAGCTGTGGTATCATATATGATCTACTAAATCTTTTGACCTTCCAATTCACTCCTATCGTTTCCTATATATTTAATAATTTAACCCAGTATAACAATCAAAATCTATAAAACATACCTACATCTTTGTTTACTTCCACTTGCCTTTCTTCCAACATTCTCATTGTGCCTTGTGCATCCTCTCTTCCCCACCTGAAACCAAACTGTCCTCATCCTTTCATGTTTTCCTTCATTCTTCTATTTAATATTCTTAGCAGTAATCTGAATGGCAAAAATGCATGATCTATCAGACTTTGAAAAGGTCTTATTTGTATGTCCAAATTATGCACCCGTGATGAGGTCTTGAGTTGTGTTCGGGAGCCACAATTCAAGAAATAAAAGACCTAAATGGCTTGTCAAAAGCATTTGTATCAAAGGTATTTAATGATTGGAAGGCAAGAAATTCTTTCATATCTCAAAGGTGTAAATGTGGCAAAAAAAAAATACAATGCTTGAAGAGCAAAGCCACCATACTCTAAGGAGTACTAAAAAATAGGACATCCACTGTACAGTAAATAACATCTGAATTCAACCAAGTCCCGAATTACCTTATTTCCACCCGTATGTGTGCAGGGAATTGAAGGAATTGGGTATTGGGTATTAGGACCTGTCTATTAGGAAGCCACTTCTTTCAGAAGAAAAAAAAAAAAAAAAAAAAAAAAAAAACACAGAAAAATCCACTTGCAGTGGTGCCAAGAATGTCGCGATTGGACAGTGGAACAAGGGAAGAAAGTCATGCGGGCAGACAAATCGTGATACCCTTTGTTTTGCACTGATAATATGGTTCTTCCATGCAAGAACTCCGTGAAGTGATGGACCTAGCTTGCCTTGTCAAGCTAACCCAAGGATCTGGAGGTGATATGGGGAATGTTCTTTTGGCACAGACTGGGTCTGTTGATACCGGTGGAAGGTTGAATTTCATCTAGGGAGTACCTGAATTTTGTATCACATCTACTGCAAACTGCAACATTACACTTTTATTCCAAAGGTGATGGCCACTTTATGGATGACTATTCAACACACATTGTGCCAGAATTGTTGGGAGAACATGATACAGATTTCCACCATCTTCCCTAGCCCCCACATTCACCTGATCTCAATCCTATTGAGAATGTATGAGATGTACCAGATAGAGCTATTCTGCAACAAAGTCCTCTTCCTTCATATCTGTTGCAGCTATGCGATATTTTGCTGGAAGAAATGTTACAATCAGAACCAAAATACAGTAAACCCCCGCGAATAGCGGGGGTTATGTTCCTGAGAAATGTCACAAATACCGAAAATGCGAATAGTGAGTTATGGCTCCCATAGTAATAAAGGGGTTCCATTCCAAAGTATGAAATATATAAGAAACACTAGTCTAAAATTTTGTCTATGTATGTATTATATGTATCTTCATAATATGACTATGTACATAAACAGTACATAGTGAAATGCAAGCATATGGCAATCAAATGAAAATAAGAAACTATTTAATATTAAATTTAATATTTATTAGAAATTTCAAACAAATCTTTCAAACCAGCGTCTCTGCTAGCAAAAAAACTTATCCCGCCAGTTTCGCTAAAATGTTGAAAAAGGAGTTTTGCTTTTTCACGAATGATCAGTGAACTTAATGGAATTTTATTTTGAGTTCGGTCTTCTATCCACAGGTTTTAAGCCTTTTCCATTTTTTCTAATTTAACATCACGAGTTACAGAGCAAATTTTTTAAGCAATTAGCATGTTTTCACGGACACTACGGCGGATTTTTTCTTCCGATTTTTTGATCAATCGTACCGTTGACTCATTGATTTTATAATGTTTTGACACTGAGGAGACACTTTCACCATTAGAAATTTTGTCTAATAACTCAAATTTATTTGCTAATGTCATCACCTTCTTTGATATTTTCACATTTCACATTCCCTTGTTATTCGTAGCCATATTTTTGTACGGGTTAGAAAGAACTTGTCCAAATAAAGTCACTTTCTTCCGTTAACACACTTGAAAAAGTCTGTTTTAGACTGAAAATGGTAGATTTATCACTTTTGTAAGCATATCAATTTATAAATTGATAAGTTTATTCAATTTATAAGCATATGAATTAAAAGCAAACGACGAAACCTTCCATGACAAGCGCATAACACATACTGAACAAGGATTAACGAGAAACATCCATGCTCGCGATTTTGCCACCCCTCTCCCCCACCCACCGAGCGCTGTTTTGACTGGGAAAGATAATTTTAGCCACGCCCAATTTTTTTTAATGGCGGAGAATATTCACGGCATTTTAAAATTCACATTTTTTTAGGTTTCATTTTATATTAAATCAGCGATCGCGAAACCGCGAATGCAGATACTGCGAATAGCGGGGGTTTACTGTCTTATGGAATCCATGCTGCCCCACACACTTGCATTTGAAACAAAAGCAGCCCAATTCGATAATGAATAAAGGTTCATATTTCTTTTGGCCAGTGTATGTATGTGCCTAATTTTTTACCTTCAGATCAGCCGTTATAGAACTAAAGTGAAATCAGTAATTTACTCATTTTGCTCCACTTAGATAATATACATCAAGTTAAAATAAAATAGCTGATTCTTTCTCTCGCTGGGTGGGTGAAGTGCCTGCCTGGCAACCCAAAGGTCGCGGGTTCAATTCCCACCTTGGGAGGTGCATTATGGCCACAGAAGCCAATGGCCCAACTAACAAAAAAAAAAAAAAAAAGATTCTTTCTCACCCTTTAACTCATTTCATGAGTGAGTTTATTGGTAGCAGTGGGCTCTATAGAGAATTTTTTGTACAGTTTTGAAATTTTGTGAAAATGGAAACTCTATATACAGTGGAACTTCTCTATTACGAACTTCTATTTAACGAATTTCTCTATATTACGAATTTTTTCGCAAAACATTGCACCTTGAAACGAAATTACATGTAAAATTAACCCCATATAGCGAAGTGTTAGTCTCTCTATAACGAATTTTTAAAAATATACGACCTCCTTCCCTCCGAAATTACGCATTAGCATCTGGAATTAATCATTCTTTTAGTGAATACTTGTGGTCATTGACGCCCGTAGGAAGGTCTTTGTTTCATTTTTGTTACAGTTATAAAACCAAATGGGTTTTCTTAAAAGTGGTCATAAACTTTACAATAAATAGGATAGATTTGTAAATTGATGTTGGCTCAGGGGAAAACGAAATTCGCTGCGGTAAGCCTTTAGCGTGCTGCGGCGGCAATACATAGAATGATGGCACAGTCGATTTTTAGTAACGAACGCCTACTGAGTGACATTCGCTTCTCACCTCAACCGTACCACGTGACCTTCCTGTCAATCATTATATGATATGTCCGTTCTCATCTAATTGGACTCCTAGTAGATGGTTTTCATGAAAAAAATTTTTTTTTTTTATTTAGTTCTTTTAGAACAATTTGTCATCAATCACATAGGCTATATGCTCTTGTATTTTTTTTTTTTTTTTTTTTGAAAAGTAACATACAGCATACATTAACCGTAAATTTTATATATGAATGAAAGTCGTATATTTCTTCAAAGTGATTGATAGGAAAAGTCACGTGATACTGTTGAATTGGCAAGCAAACGTCATTGAGTAGGCGGTACCTGTACTAACAATTCACTATATGGCCAGCGCAGCGAAGTTTGCGGTGTATGTATCGGCAAGAGCTACAGTCCAGTGATTTTTACATTTGGGGAAAAAATGTCGAAGAGAAAATGTTTAAGTATTAATGATAAAGTAAAGATCCTTCATGATATTGACCAGAGTTTTAAGAAAAAAGATATTGCGGAGAAATATGGCATACCTGCAAGCAGCTTATCTACGATTTTAAAAAATCGAGAATCAATTTTAAATGCAATTGAAGGAGCAGCAGACAAGAAGCGAATTAAGTTGTGTATATACGAAGATGTTGATAAAGCTGTTCTAAAATGGGTGCAAATGATACGTGAAAAGAATATACCAATATCGGGTCCAATAATTAAGCAACAAGCTCTGAAATTTGCACAGTCCCTGGGACATACAGAATTTAATGCGAGCACTGGGTGGCTAGATAAATTTAAGAAGCGCCACAGAATTGTGGAAAAGGTTATTTGTGGAGAAAGTGTTAATGTAAGTGAAGAAGATTGCAACAGTTGGAGGAACAATACCTTAAAGAAGATTTTGGAAGAATATGAACCTAAGGATGTTTTTAATGCTGACGAAATGGGTTTATTCTTTAAATGTTTACCGAATAGAACTCTTGCTTTTAAAGATGATAAATGTTTTGGCGGAAAACAAAGCAAAGAAAGAATCACTGTGCTAGTTGGAGCAAATATGACAGGAAGTGAAAAATTAAGACTTTTAGTAATCGGAAAATCAAAAAACCCAAGCTGTTTTAGAGGCACAAAATCTTTGGAAGTTGACTACACCTTTAATAAAAAAGCATGGATGACCAGTGATATCTTTGAAGACTGGATATTAAAACTAGACAAGTGTATAACAAAAGAAAAAAGGAAAATCGTGTTGGTAACTGACAACTGTCCAGCATATCCTGACAGTATTTCTGCCAAACTTAAAAGTGTGAAGTTATTGTTTTTACCACCAAACGTGACTTCAAAACTCCAGCCAATGGACCAAGGCATAATTAAAAATTTTAAATTTCATTATCGAAAGAGAATAATAATGAAGATTGTCAATGCGTTATCAGAAAATAGAAACTTGGAAGTTACAATTAACCTTAGAGATTGCATCTCTGAACTGGCAAAAGTTTGGACAAACGATGTCACTGAATACACTATTCAAAATTGTTTTTCGAAAGCGGGATTTGCATTGAATGCAGAAGTCGAACATCAACTGGATGAACAAGATGAACTGCCCCTTTCACAACTGAAAAACTTTTGGAAAATATTAGAATCGTCCAGAAACATCGAAAATGAAATAACACTGGATAGTTATGTTTATGTAGATCAAGACCTGACTACAACAGAACATCCAAATGAAGATGAAATACTACTGAACAGTGCTAGACACGACCATGATCACGAAGAAATTAACGATGACGCTGAAGACACATCAGAACAACCCGTAGAAAAGCCAACTCAAGAAGAAATGATTAACGCTTTTAAAACGGTTCGTATGGGTCTACAGTTTTGTGAAAATGTTCCTGATAATGTTTTTAATGCTCTGAACAAATGTGAGGTTTTCTTTGAGAATCAGACATTTTTTAATTGTACTGTGCAAACGAAAATTACGGATTTTTTTTTAATTTGTGATACTTACTGGCGAAAATTGTGTAAGCGTAATTTAAATAAGTGTTTTTGAAATAAAATACATTAAAAATAAATGTAGATCCATTTTCATTTTCTAATTAAATAAAAATTTCTAATAAAAAAGATATTCTCTGTATAACGAAATTTCTCTATAACGAATTTTTTCGCTGGATTTATAGAATTTGTTATAGGGAAGTTCGACTGTATTTTCTTTAAGGTATTAATTTGTTCTTATTTGGATTTACCCAACACAGTGAAATTATTGTCTGAAATAAAATCAAAGTTTTTTTTAAAATTTTGAAAAAAAATCTGTTTATTATTATTTTTTTTTTTTTGTGTAGTAATATCATGTACATCTATTTATGTATCACTTGATTCAATTTTATTAACTTCTGGATCTGATTTCCAGAGAAATTCTTTTGTTTCGATTTTTGTATGCCCAATTAGGACAACTGAGATGAACAGATATAATGTCTTCCTCCAACTTCCAAAGCTGTTTTCACACTGCCCATCTATTATGAACTGCCCGCAGTTAATTGGGAACACAGATAGAGATGACAGCTAATACTGGGAAAAAAGTGACCTTCAAAACATAGATCTATAGATGTACTCCTGAAAGGGTTAACACATTTAACCAATTTTCATTCAGTTCATTGGTAATCTCAGTAAACAGTCAAATGAAGACATGCATTGATAGATTTAATTATGTGAACAATTAAATATCAGACATTAATTAATAACATTTGATATTACATACATGATATGGTGCATACAGCATATCATGCTGTATGCACCATATCATAGGCAGCTTATAGTATCATGGTTTTGTTAGCTTTTGTTAGTTTTATTATTTCAATCAATCATGAAATATAAGCATTGCAGCTGCTAAGTATAATTAATCATCAGAAGTAAAAAGTAAGAATTTTGTAGTACATATGTTATTAATATGTGTTTAGTTTACATTTCCTTTCAGAGTGGAGAAGTGTCACTTGCATTTTGACCTAAAAGAGACCTTTGTGCTTGAGATTAGCTTTTCTTCCAAACCCAATTGTTTAAATCATGCTTAAAATTTGTAGTTTGATTAGTGATCACTTTCACAGAAAATCTGCAAAAGTGGAAATATTTGTCTTTGAGATTCAGTAAACTTCCAAATGTGTGTGTGTGTGTGTGTGTGTGTGTGTGTGTGTGTGTGTGTGTGTGTGTGTGTGTGTGTGTGTGTGTGTGTGTGTGTGTAACCTTAAAACAAAATAAATTTGAAGAATCATGCACAGTGTATTTTCTTTCCATGATTTTCCCAATTGTTTTTCTTTTAAAAACAATTTTAGGAAAGTACAGCATTAAGAATTCACATTTTTCTATTCTAAATTCACTAAATTGCTTACATATAAAAATATATATATATATATATATATAAATTATATATACAGTCATCCCTTGATTTGCATGATTTCTCTGCCTGCGCGATTTTTGTTTATGAAGCTTCAAAAATGGGAATGAAGAGCAGATTTTGAAAATATATTTATTTTTTTTAGATGATTGAAAATATATTTATTTTTTTAGATGATTGAAGATTTCATTGAAGGAGAAACACATTTCACCATAATAACGTAAAATCCCACAGAATTCCAGCAATTGGTATTATCGCAAATGCAATAAGATCGAGTTTACTGCATGTTTATAAGAGATTGCACTAACAGAAAAGCCCAATAAACTGGAAAGTGCAAATTGTTTTTATTGTTTTATGGTGGTGATCTCAAGAAATCTGCTTTAGAAAAATATCACAAAGGCATTCAAAACTGATTCTTATAACCAAACATAGCAATAAACGGTGGTGTGTTTGTCCTGTTACATTTTTTTGAAACAACTTCCTCGTTCGGGAACCCCCCCTTCATCAGTTATTCTACAGTAGTTGTTCAAACAGAATCTTTTTTCTTGTCTATATAAAATGTGTGTTTAATTAGTGCCTAAAATGAAGAAAGCTACAACAAAAAAATTTTAAAATTTAGAAGAAAAATTAAAAATCGTTAAGGAGTTAGAAAATGGCAAAAATGTTGTGACATTGGCCAAGAAATTCAGCTTAAATGAATCTGGAATTTGATGAATTAGGGAAAATGCTGAGAAAATTAAAAGTTCAGTTATCTGTTCCACTTCATTGGCTGCAAAAAACATTATAAAAGTGAGAAATCCATTAATAGAGAAAACTGAAAAATTACTTTCTGGATAGAAGACCTTAATCAAAAGAGAATTCCTCTTAGTTCGGATATTATTCATACCAAAGCTCTACAACTTTTTAATCGATTACAAGAAGAAGAAGCCGGTCCATCCAATGCAAATGTCTTTCAGCCAGGAATGGTTGGTTTGAAAATTAAAAAAAAAAAAAAAAAATTCGATATCTTCACAATCAAAAATTAACGAGCAAAGCAACCAGTGCAGATGCAGAAGCTGCTTCTGTGTATCTGAAAACTTTCAAGGATGTTACTGCGACTGAGGACTATCTAGCAAGTGAAGTGTTTAATGCTGATGAGACCGGCTTATTTTGGAAGCGTATGCCAAGCCGAAAATTCATTTCAAAAGAGAAAACCAATCTAGGTTTCAAAGCTGCAAAAGATACGTTAACACTTTTGTTATGTGGAAATGTAGAGGGTGACTTTAAGTATAAACCACTTCTAATTTATAAGTCAGAAAATGCTCATGCTTTAAAGGAATATCTAAAAGTTCCTTACCAGTTCATTGGAAATTGAGCGAAAAAGTCTGGATGACAGCTAAAATCTTTGAGGATTGGTTTTCAAATTGCTTTTGCATTGAAACAAAGAGATGTTGCCTGAAGAAGAAGGTAGCATTCGAAATCTTGCTCATTCTTGACAATGCACCCAGTAATCCTGCACATTTGTCTGATCTGAACCCAAATGTAAAAGTTGCCTTTCTTCCAGCAAATACAAGTTCATTAATTCAGCTGATGGACCAGGGTGTTATAGCTTCCTTTAAACTTTATTACGTAAGATTATCTTTTCCACAATTGGTAGAAGCCATTGATGAAATAGGCAGTCTTTCAATTCGAGATTATTTGCGGAATTATAACATTCTTGTAATAAAATATTGAATTTTCATGGGGTGAAGTTAAGAACTCATTCAACAATGAATGCAGTATGGAAAAAGCTGTGGCCACAAAGCTGCACTAAAGAAGGTCGAAATGTCAGAGGTAGTTGAGATTGTGAGAATTGGCAAAATGATTAGCAGAGAGGGATTTGAAGAACTGGAACCAGCAGATATCACAGAATTCCCCAAATCTCACAGGGAACAATTATTAGTGGATGATATTTGTTTGCAATGCGAAGAAGATCATGACAAAAATGATAAAAACAAAAAAGATGCACACAAAATTTTGACCGCAAAAACGAGACTAGTGAGTTTTTAGGACTTGCAAATCAGCTTAGTCAAGAAGCTCTAGATATGGATCCCAATTTGAAAAGAAGTTTGAATTTTTGCTGAACATGATTGATTACCTTTAGTTCCTTATGAAGAAATTTATAGAGAAAAACGTGCTTCTAAGCAAACAATTTTAACCAAATTTTTTTCAAAAAGTGCTGGATACTTTTATAAGTCTATCACAGGAAAACAGCGACGAAGAAGCAATGAATTTAGGTTAAAAATCTAGTGGTAAGTATTACCTCTAGATTAGCAAGATTAATTTTTTCTTACTGAATGAAGACAATTTTTTTTCAGTTTAAATTTTTTTTTTTTTTTTTTTTTTTTTTTGTGTGTGTGTACAGGTACAGAACCCTCATTATGTCATATAAACTACGTTTCACATGGCACTGTGTTTTCGCGGAACGTAACTCTCATGCAAACCGGGGGGGGCGGGGAGATGATTGTATTAGGAGGCTGATTACACTGTAAACATTTTGATGTTACCAAAAATCGTGTTTTTATTATTGTTTTTTTTTTTTTTTTATTTTGGACATAGTCTAAATTCTAATTCTGAAAACCCAAACTGGTTTAATTGTCAGGCAGCTCTTTTTTTACAAACAGTAAGAATTATTTTCTTGGATATACATCCACATATATGCAACTACTTCCTTTGTGACTTACAAGTGAGTTAATTTTACAAGTCCAGATGTGTTTAGACATGTCAAGACCTGCAAGTCAGTTACTATATAAACTTGCAAATTGTTTCTTCTGTATTCAGTTGTTTCCTAGTGGGATCAGGCATACTAGTATGCCTGACCCCACTAGGAAACAACTGCTTCTACTGTAAAGAGGTACTAATTTGCCTATTCTATTCTATGACAATGACAACTTCCCTTCGCCACAGCTATTTATACAAAATGAACTCACTGATCTCATGAGAGAATAATCGTAAGTTTAGGGACTCCTTTGGATAGATTTAATTCTCATGAAAGAATTAAATCTACCCAAAAGGAGAGAAATATTTTTGTTATATGCTGAAAATTCTGTTACCTGAGAGGAAAGGAAGTTCAGCACTAATTGTGGTTGCAACTAATACATGTAAATTTTGAGATCTGTTTCTTATTTATTTTTAATAAATAAGAACCCAAACTTTGAAATCCAAGAACGGTATTTTCAATGGTTTCCCATTTTTCTGAAGAAGGCTCGGTTGCTGCAATATATAAATATTGCAGCAACATCCCTGCAGTTGTGAAGTTTTTTGGAATTTTATACCAGCAAACAGACTAGAAGCTATTTATTGTTGCCTCGGTGAGCCTTTTTTGACTCATCGAAGCAAAGCTTCAAGTGAGTTCTCCTTCATAATGGAAATAAGTATGCATCCAGATGGGTAAAGTGCCTGCCTGGCAACCCAAAGTTTGCAGGTTCGAATCCTGCCTCAGGCTTGGATCAGAGTAAAATGCAAAAACTTCGGGAGGTGCATTATGGCCACAGAAGCTGATGCGCCAACAAATAACAAAAAAAAAAAAAAAAAATCCTATAGCCCATTAGTACACAGATTGTGACTGTCGACTGTGTGTGTGTGTGTGTGTGTGTGTGTGTGTGTGTCGTTCTGCCAACAACTTCTTTATAAAGATATGCCTTGCTTTCTGTGCAAGTGTCCAACAAAAAACAGCACAAAAACTTTTTAAAAAAATGCACCAACCACAAAATAAGTAAGAAGTGAACACTGGGAAAATAAAGTGTGGCTACCAAGACAGTCTCTAACACCAAGTTCAAACAACATTAAAGATCAGCCACTAGTAGATCTCCAGGTGGGAAGGAGCAGCAGTGCGTAGCACACGCTTCTTGATTAGACTGGGGTTCGAGCCCGTCACCACCAAATACGGAGGATGTGGAAAGGTCAGAGAATGACCACTGCATATCCTGGAGCAATATGGTCTTAGTTGCCAGTGCTCCTAAAAGCCGAACAACAAACAAACAACAAACTAGTAGATCTAAACAAAGTACTATTACCTCCTCTATAAAAAGCTAGATTTAATGAAAAAGTTTGTCGAAGCCCTGAATAAAAAATGAAAATGTTTCAAGTTTGATTGCACTAAATTTGCATCACTTATACAAGAAAAAATCCAAGTAGGAATTTTTGTTGGACATCAAATCTGAAACCTGCTGCTATAGAATTTTGAAAAATCCACGAAACAATCTAAAAAACATACTTGGACCGGCTTTAAAAATGTAGTATGCATTTTTTTGGAAACAGTAAGCACCTGGATTATAAGGTCATTGTACGTGCCTTGAGAAGTTGAAAAAACCAAGCTGCAATATATGTGGAAATTTATGAACATTAAATGAAGAGTGATGGGGGGAAGGGGGGTGATTTGATCAAGATGTAAAAGAAATGGGAGATAAAGGTACCCAGGGGAAAGGAATGTCACTATGATGGCTGACTACTGCTGGATGCTAAAAGAGAAATCTATCTGTGTGTTTCTATTTTTACTTATTTTATCAATATTTTTATATAAAAATAGCCTATTTGTAAAAATTCTTACATTCTAGAACAATTTTCAAGTAACTTTTGAAATTTCCATTAAAAATAACATTTGGATTATTTTTATCAGCAGAGAAATTTTCTTAAAATGCAGACTGGTGTTACGTCCTCCCAAAATAACAATGCCAGACTTGTGCAGAGAAGAAATATCCATGGATGCATATAAATTTTGAGGCGACACAGGAGCCTATGGCAGATATAAGCTAGTCTGGTCAAATCACAAAGGAGGTTAGGCAAGCAAAGGCAGATTATGAGAGATCTTTTGACAAAGGATGCTAAGAAAAACAGCAAGGATTTCTTTACTTATATAAACTCTAAAAGGAAGAGGATGAATCAGATTGGTCCACTTCATATATCGATGGTTTGACTGTTGATGATGCTCAGATAACAAAAAAACTGAATGAGTATTTTGCTTCTACATTCACACAAGAGGAGTTATTAAGGAAGGAAAATGTCAGAAGGTTATCAAATTGTAGCAAGGTGCTTAATGGTTTTTTAATAACTGAGAACAAAGTGGAGGAGAAATTGCTGAAGTTAAACATAAGAAAGGCACCTGGGGTGGATGGGATCTAACCAGTTATATTAAAGGAGCCAGCAGAGGAACTAAACAAACCCTGAGCCATAATTATGAGCGCATCCTTGGACTCACTGGAGGTCTGTATGGACTAGAGATGTGCAAATGTGTACATGGAAGGGTGACATGAGTAATTACAGACCAGTTAGTTTCACTTCTGTTCTGGGTAAAATAATGGAGTCACTGGTGAAAGATACATAGCAGGATCATCTAGACAAGACTGAAGCAATAATTCAGACACAGCATGGGTTTGTTAAGGGAAAGTCTTGTCTGACAAATTTGATTGGATGCTATGATGTGGTTACAAAGGAACTGGATGAAAAAAAAATAATTTTGATATCATATGTGTGGATTTCAGGAAAGCTTTTGACACTGTTGCGCATGGAAGACTACTGTACAAATTGGAGCAGAATGGTATTAGGGGTAAGTTGCTACAATGGATAAAAGGGTGGTTGAGTGGGAGAAGACAGAGGGTGGTAATCAGTGGACAATGCTTTTCGTGGACTAATGTTATTAGTAGAGTCCCACAGGGTTCGGTGTTGGCCCACTGTTGTTTTGTATATTTATCAATGATATTGTTGAAGGTATATCAGGCTTAGTGTCGAAGTTTGCAGATGATACAAAGGTTGGCAGGATTTTTAATGACAGTAATGGCAGTGTGCTTCTTCTGCGACAGGATCTAGAAAATTTGGACAGATGGGCTGAGAAGTGGCAACTGAAGTTTAACATTGACAAATGCTGATTTTTTTTTTTTTTTAGGAGCATTAGCAACTAAGGCCATATTGTTCCGGGAAATGCGTTGGTCATTCCCTGACCTTTCCGCATCCTCCGTATTTGGTAGTGACGGGCTCGAACTGACAAATGCAAAGTACTGCATATGGGTAGAAGTAACCCTAGAGGAACATACCAACTGTGTGGTACTACACTTAGGGTTGTAGAAAATGAAAAAGACCTGGGAGTAATTGTGCAGTCAGATATGAAGTTTTCTGAGCAATTCAGACAGGCTGCAAGAGCAGGTCATGGGGTTTTATCAGTGATATACAGGAATTTTGCTAGCAAGGAAAAGGGGGTGATTATCCCTTTGTATAAGGTAATGGTCAGGCCATGCCTTGAGTACTGTGTACAGGTCTACAGGCTTCATTTTAGGAAGGATATGGATTTGCTTCAGCATACAGAGAAGGGCAACAAGGTTGGTGAGAGAGAAAAAGGTATGATCTTATGTAGAAAGGCTTAAGTTCTGCAAGGTGATCTGATTGAGATGTATAAGGTCTTGAATGGGTTGATCATGCTGAGTTCTGATGGGATTCTTCTGCTTGCTCAGATTACCAACCTGAGGAGAAATTAATTCAAATTGAGGAAAGACAGTTGTAGAATAGATGTGTGGAAAGTTGTCTTTAGCCAGCGGGTGTTTAATTGCTGGAACAAACTTCCATCTGTCGTTGTGGAAGTTTATATCTTAAATAAATTCAAGGAGGAACTGGACAAACATTTAGAAGGAATGGTTGTGTGATTTTTTTTTTTTTTTTTTTTGGCTGATGCTGCATAAGCTCATACATTTGCTTTCTTGCATCACATGCCACTCTTACTACTACTAATTATTTTGTCATGTGATTTAAGTGGAACTAATGATAAATATAAAAATAAATGATAAATAAAACTCACCTTTTTAATTACTCCTTTTTTTGTTGCGATTTATTAAATTTTCTTTCTTGTTGATATTTATTTATTTATTTACAGTTAAGCCCTGTGGAAAAATATGCCATGCAGTTTCTTGAATCTTTGCAAGAACCATTCTCTCTTGAACAACTAAAGCAAGCAGAAGTAAGTATTTAATGCTAAAGTTTTATAGTGCATTTCTGCTTTATTCTTCAACATGGATAAATTACATCTTAATGGTCATTATAGTATGTAATTTATAATCTATTACTCTAATTATATTTGCCTCTTAATTGTAAAACAATAAGAGAAGTTTACCTCAATATGAAATGTATAACATTTCAGTGTGATATCGAAATGATCCTGAATTTCACCCTTGAAAATTGCCTCCATGATTTTCCCAAGTATTGGAGTTTAGACTGACTAATCGGTAATTTCTCACTTCGCTCTTAGAACTGCCCTTATGTGTTGGAGATACATTGGCACTTTTCGAATCCAACGCAGTCTCTCCTGAAACAAGTAATGCTCTCATAATTACCCTTAATAGTTCAATGCACTGACTTGTCACCTCCCTTAAAATTATAGGATATATGCCGTAAACACAAGGAGCTTTACTTGCTTGTAGGCTCAAAAGATTTTTCCTAAATAATCAAAAGTTTTTTTTTTAAATAATGTGAAATTTCAATATCATTAATTACATATTTTTCGACTTCACTCCCATAATTTCACATTGACAGTGTTTTTCTTCTGTAAATATCGATGCAAAGTAACTGTCGAGTTCATCTGCCATATCAGCTAGGGCAGTGGTGTCCCATACACTGGCCATATTCAAAGTTAGATTGTTTTGCCGGCCATACTGAGTGATTCGAAAAAAATTTGTTTGTTACATTTTCCATATCTTGTTACATGATGTAAAAGGAAGTTTCTATTTTCATGTTACCATTTTTCATTTTCAGTCTATATACGTATAAAAAATGCAAATTCCCAACACCTTTATGTGCAACAAGTCTTATGTCAGTGATTTATTTTTTAGATTTTATTAAAATTATAAAAATATAGATTACTTTTGTTTTAAAAAAAAAATACATTACTTTTTCTTTTAAATGCTCACTTTAGAAAATTTACAACCTGAAATGGATCACTGCTTTTCAATATTAAGATGAATAAACAAATCTAATGATACACCTAAAATTGAAATTATTCGAAAATTTTATTAAGTACAATACACAATAACATTTACTGAACAAAACTTAACAACAATTAATGAGACAATTGAGGCTGGATATTTTTAGATAATTGTTCAAAATTTAGTTGAAAATTTGTGACGTCAATTCTCAATGTGGAATGAAGATGCTCCTCTGTTATTCTGTTTATTTTTAAATATTTATTTGATTTAAAGGCATTTTAGTGCTAAAGCTTCAGGTTGTGTAGAAGTTAACTGACATACAGGTTAGTGCAAATGCATCATTTTAGTATGCAGAAAACTACTAAAGTAGCTAAGAATTAGCACCATTTAAGTATATCTCATATTGTGAATACTTTCACAAGTTGCCCTGATATTGCACTACCTTGAATAAGTAACACTTCATCAATGGAGAAGACTATTGCTACTTATTCTTGGCAGATACTACCACCTATACAGCACCGTTTTTAAAACTGGTATGTGATAAAACACTGGGTTATCAACATACTATTAGACTTAGGAAAGCAAAACAGTGTAGGAATGTGATATAGTAAGAGAAGAAGAAGAAATACTCCTCACACTCACTCACTGATCTAAACCACTCATAAATTTCCCAAATAGGCAATGCTTCCCCATTAGGAAAGGCTGTTGTTACCTATTTGTGGTAACGAAGGCCCCATCAAGACCCCTCAGGTGGCACCATTTCAAGGCTTATTGGCCTATCTTCGACGGGTGGGTAGGTATCCTGGTGTTGCAATGATGACAATCCAATTATGAACTATACCTCCACAATATGAAAGATGCCTGATGGTGTTCAAGTAGATTATATTTAAAAGCATTTTAGGGCTAAAGCCTCAGGTTGCCTAGAAGTTAAATGATGCATTTGCACTAACCTGTACATCAGTTAACTTCTATGCAACCTGAGTATTTAGTCCTAGAATGCTTTTAAGTTTAATGTACTTGCACACTATCAGGCATCTCTCATATTGTGGAGTTATACTTCATAACTGGATTGTCGTCATTGAAACACCAGGGTACCTTCCCACCCATCGAAGATAGTCTCGAAATGGTGCCGTCTGCCGGGTTTTAATGCTGCCTGAGTTACCGAGAATAGGTAATAATAGTTGTAATAATAGGAACTGTTGCCTATTCTAGAGATTTGTAAGTGAGGAGTAATTTCTTCTTCTTCTCTTCCTCTCCTATCACTTTCCTCTACCTTTTTGCTTTCTTAAGTCTAATAGGGACAGAGATGAGAATAACACAATTTTTATCCCATACCTTTTTGCAAACAATACCATCTTGGTGGGGGTGTGAAGCGTTACTTATCCAAGGTAGTGAAGTATCATGGTAGCTCGTTGTGAAGGTATACACAATGTGAGATGATGCCAATTCTTAGCTACTTTTGTAGTTCGCTGCATACTAAAATTATGCATTTGCATTAACCTGTACATATTTATTTGATTTCTTATAGAAAAAAAATTTGCTCGAAAACATACTTTGATCTGAACAAAATAGCTATTTTCGTGGCATTTTCTTTGATTAGAAGAAAATCTTCAGATGGGAGAGCCTTGTAGAATTAAATAATTTATTTTCACAGTCCAAATACTTATTTTTGAACCATGTTTTGCCTTGAAGATCAATAATTTCAAGTTGCAAGCTGGGATTGCAGTTCCAGCCATAGAAGTAAATGGATTCTCAAACAAGCTTATGTCTTTTTCATGGGATCTTTATATCAGCAAATCAACTTTCAAACTCGTCAAAAAGTAATTGTAATAACGAGAGGTAATGATTATTTGGAAATATATTTGTATTTTAGCTGGGAATAACAGAATAACATTTAAAGTGAACTAAACTGTCTTGCTCAATTTGGGATTTAAATAATGAAAACTTATTCTGGAATGATTTAATGCACTGTACAAATCAGAAACCAATTTTCCTTTCCCTTATAGTTTTAAATTAAATGCATTTAAATGACTAGAAATGTCTGTTAGAATTGTAAGATCAAACAGCCATTACATATTTGATAGTTGTTTTATTGGTTTCCCTTTTTCTGTCATAAAATGTCAATTTCATGATGCAGTTTAAAGAAACGATATAACAGTTTGTCAAGACTGTTGAAACATATGACAATGAAGGCCATATGATCTTATAAAATTTACAGTTGAAATAATCACTTGTGGAAGATCCAATAATTTTCTACAGACAGCTTCTTGATGACAATGCTGTGAATTTCAATCGGAGGTCCAGCTCCGATATCCATCATTTTCTTGGTTAAATCTACCCATAAGCCCAATGTTTTTACTAATCATGTTCTTTTGCACCGTCATTGTTAACTCCTACCAGGTTTTTAATATTTAATCCTAACTTTTCAATAGATTGGCAAAAATTTTCAAAAAAGATTTTCACCTGTAGTGTTTTGTGAATGCTGAATGTAGTGTTCCATGAATCAGCTAAATCTTCAACTGGTGCAAAGTTATCATTAATTCCACATATGAAGATAAGGACATGGACTGTCTCATTTACATCAGTACTGTCATCCAGTACCACACTAAAATATTTTCGAAAAAGTTTTTTGAAACAATTCTTTACAACATCTTCTATTCTTCGCACAATTGTTGTCGAGACAAAACACTGTCTTGTATGAAAAGCTGCTACACTTTTCATACTGATTAAGAAATATTGTTCAAGGTTTAGGAATAAATGGTTGTCAAATGAACTCTTGGAAATGAGACTATTGGCAGAGAAGAAAAATGCATGGGACGCATATAAATTATCAGGCGACACAGGAGCCTATGGCATATATAAGCTAGTCTGTAATCAAGTAACAAAGGAGATTAGGCAAGTGAAGGCAAATTATGAGAAATCTTTGGCAAAGGATACTAAGAAAAACAGCAAGGATTTCTTTATTTATATAAACTCTAAAAGGAAGGAGATGAATCAGATTGGTCCACTTCATATCAATGGTTCAACTGTTGATGATCTTGCTCATATAGCAAACAAACTGAATGAGTATTTTGCATCTACATTCACACATGAGGAGTTATTAAGGAAGGAAAATGCCACAAGTTTATCAAATTGTAACAGGGTGCTTAATGATTTTGTAATAACTGAGAGCAAAGTGGAGGAGAAGTTGTTGAAGTTAAACATAAGAAAGGCACCTGGGGTGGATGAGATCTATCAAGTTATATTAAAGGAGGCAGCAAAGGAACAAAGCAAACCCATAGCCATAATAATGAGAGTATCTTTGGACTCAGGGGAAGTCTCCACACACACACTGGAGGTGTGCAAATGTATCTCCAATTCACAAAGGAGGGATCAAAGGGTGACACGAGTAATTATAGACCAGTTAGTTTAACTTCTGTTCCGGGTAAAATAATGGAGTCACCGGTTAAAGTTGCATTGCAGGATCTTCTAGACAAGACTGCAGCAATAATTCAGACACACCATGGGTTTGTTAAGGGAAAGTCTTGTCTGACAAATTTGATTGGATACTATGATGTTTACAAAAGAACTGGATGAAATAAAATAATTTTGATATCATATATGTGGATTTCAGGAAAGCTTTTGACACTGTTGTGCATGGAAAACTGCTGTACAAATTGGAGCAGAATAGTATTAAAGGTAAGTTGCTACAATGGAGAAAAGGATGGTTGAGTGGGAGAAGATAGAGTGGTAATCAATGGATGCTGCTATTCGTGGACTAGTGTTATTAGTGGAGTCTCGCAGGGTTCGGTGTTGGGCCCACTGTTGTTTTGTATATTTATCAATGATATTGTTGAAGGTATATCAGGCTTAGTGTCGAAGTTTCAGATGATACAAAGGTTGGCAGGGTTGTTAATGACAGTAATGGAAGTGTGCTTCTTCTGCAACAGGATCTAGAAAATTTGGGCAAGTGGGCTGAGAAGTGGCAACTGAAGTTTAACTTTGACATAACCTTGAGAAGTAACCGTAGAGAAACGTACCAACTGTGTGGTACTACACTTAGGGTGGTAGAAAACGAAAAAGACCTGGGGGTAATTGTGCAGTCAGATATGAAGTTTTCTGAGCAATGCAGACAGGCTGCAAGAGCAGGTCATGGGGGTTTGTCAATGATATACAGGAATTTTTTCTAGCAAGGAAAAGGGGGTGATTATCCCTTTGTGTAAGGCAATGGTCAGGCCACGCCTTGAGTACTGTGTACAGGTCTAGAGTCCTCATTTTAGGAAGGGCGTAGATTTGCTTGAACATGTACAGAGAAGGGCAACAAATTATTTGTCTTTAGCCAGCTGGTGATTAATTGCTGGAAAAAACTTCCATCTGTCGTTGTGGAAGTCAATAGATTAAATAAATTCAAGGAGGAACTGGACAAACTTTTAGAGGGAATGGTTGTGTTATTTTTTTATTTATTTATTTTTTTTGGCTGATGCAACGTAAAGTCAAAAGCTTGTTTTCTTGCATCACGTGCCTCTATTGCTATTACTATTGTTTGTTTCTCTGGACAAATTTCTTTCACGACAACAAACAACATTTAAGAAATTGATCATCACTGAAAAGTTTACTTTCAAAAGCAATCAAATGTGCAACTTGATAACTGGAAATTACAGCAGATAATTTTCTTGACTGATATGTTTTCAATGTGTTTCGTTGTTTTCTTAATTCGTTTTGTAACTTTGAACATTTTTCTTTTCACAACACTCCCCTATATTGATCATGAGATTTATGCTTGAAATCAGTGTCATTTTAAATTATATTCTTTAATAAGATTCCTTACACACCAAACACACTGCTCTTTCTTCCTACTCAATGAAGAAATAGTCGTCGGTCTACCTTTGATTAAAAACATGACACTCTAAAGCTTTTTTTCTCTTTTGGAATATTTTTAAGGATGATTTTTTAATTCAGTGCAAATTAATAATAATTCAGTACTACAATGAACAAGTTATATCAAAATGGTAGAATTTCACAATATGAAAACATTTATACGTACGTATGGCTGGATGCTTGCATGCCTGTACACTCAGTGGTGTAATGCTGTTTTGGTTCATTTTCTTCACTGGCCATAGGTTAGACAGCCAGGGTATCTAATACTACCCCACGTCCATTACATAAGGGCCCGATCTGATTTGTCCTTGCTCTTCTCTTCTTTGCATTTATATATTTGAAAATTTCCATTTATCTCCACACTCTGCTCTCTTTGCCAGCAATTTCTCATAAAAGTCTCATAAATGTTTTAAAGGTAATTCAATTGTTTTTGCTCTTTGTGAGATATCTACCCAGTTAATGGGGGCTATGTAGCACCTTAGGCCTTCGTAATTTCTTTTCCGGAAATTATAACCCATTCTTTGCCTTTAACTACTGCTACCTCTCTCTTTATCGTCCAATGCAAAACCCATGTTCACTTCCTGCTACTGGTTCCTCTACTGTCAGCCCTATTATGTCATCTGGTTCATTGGTGATGATCAGGTCTTGAATGTTCTTTTCCCTAGTATTTTCTGTGACATGTTGATACAAATAACAATCATCTAGTTGATTTAAAAAATTTTTCCGATGTTGAGTTTCCTTCCTATTTGCTCCAATCAGTTAGAGGCAAATTAAAATCACCCATAATAAGACATTTCCGCTTATTTCTAATCCATTTGTAGAGGCTCTCGTCATAATCTTCACAATCATCTTGCCTGTAGATTACTCCCACTCTCATTTTACCTTTGTTTCCAACAATCTTACACCATACAGATACTATACTAGCATGGAAAATGTCTGAATCTGGGAAAGCTTTTGTCACGTTCCGGCTGCTTTTGATAAGAAGCATGACTCCCAACATCCTTTTTTATCTGCCCTATCCTTCCTAAATACATTTTACATACCATACTGAAACTCATCTTCCCCTATTTCCAGGTGGCACCATGTTTCCGTAAGTCCTCTTATGGTGTTCCTTGTCCTAGCCAGCAGTTCAAATACACTCATTTTATTGATAATTTGAAACATTCAACCCTCAGGACATCTTGCTAATATGATCTGTTGTAGTAACAAACAAGAACTCTTGTGATATATGCAAGTGTTACTTTGACCAATATCATCAGATAGATGGGTATTGATATTATCCTTGTTTCCCCCCCCCCAAATAGTGGCGCCTCCGTAGCCAGGTGGGAAGGAGCAGCAGAGCATAGCACACGCTTCTTGATTAGACCGGGGTTCGAGCCCGTCACCACCAAATACGGAGAATGCGGAAAGCTCAGGGAATGACCACTGCATATCCCGGAGCAATATGGCCTTAGTTGCTAATGCTCCTAAAAACCAAAACAACAACAAACAAACCCCCCAAATAGCAGTTTCTCTGGGCTCTTAAGTTATCAATAATACTTCCAAAAATCCTTGCAACCTTTGTTTAAATGTATCCCATCTCTACAAAACAGATTCCTTCTAGCTACAAGTGCAGGCCAAGTTGATAAAAATTCACCCCCCCCACCCATTCCCCAAAGCCTTCGGGATATGCGGTGGTCATTCCCTGACCTTTCCGCATCCTCCGTATTTGGTGGTGACGGGCTCGAACCCCGGTCTAATCAAGAAGTGTGTGCTACGCACTGCTGCTCCTTCCCATCTGGCTACAGAGGTGCATACAAGTTTGTGCAATTGCATCATTTCTGTACGTAGCCAACTACATAAGTAGTTATAAATTGGCATCCTTAAGTATATCTCATATTGTGAATATATTCGCAATGAGTTGCCATGATGGCATTGTGAAGGTATTCACAATATAAGTTATACTTAAGGATGCCAATTTATAACTACTTAAGTGGTTGGCTACGTATACAGAAATGATGCAATTGCACTTGTACTTTTTTTTGCCAACTTCTTTTCATAACCTGATGCTTTTGCCCTAAACTGCAAGAATATAATGAGAAACCAAGGGCTGCCAAGAGCATTCAGAGGAAAGAATGGTGGGATAAAAACATGCAAGTCAAAGGGGGGGGGGGCAAAAGAAAATACAGTAGAATATATTACATCTATATCAAAGGCAACAATCAAATGTGGTTATGTAATGCTTGTAGAAAAATAAACTCTACATAACTTATACATACCAGTAAATTATAACTAATTAGCAAATTAACATTAAAATAGGGTTATACTTGATTATATTACCTGAATACATACAACTCCCTGCCTATTCATTTGTACTGTTGTGGCTAAGTGTTTCTTTTTTTATTTTTATGATTTCATTTTATTTTGAATATTAGAGTGTTTTGGCACTCATGTAACAGAATTGCAGCTTTCCAAGATGACTGTAGGTGTAGCATTAATTTTCTGCATTAGTTTCGTATATGTTTAGTGCTCCTTTTTTCTACAATAGGAAGAACTAAAGTTGTTCATATAGTAAATAAAGTGGAACATAGAGTTTGTATTCTACCCATAGCATCATCATCAAATGCTTGTTTACGCGTTTGGTAAGTCTTCAAAGTTATTTTCCAAAGTTTACGACAAAATTAGATGCAAAAATCACTATTACTTAACATCTGCCGTCTTACTCAGCTTCATAAATTGCAAGACATACTTAACAGAAACATGCCTAAACACCAGTTGTGCAAAAGCACAGTATCCTATTGGCACGAAAATTGCTACACCAACTCACAATGAATTAGTTCAGTAGTATCTAATAGCATGCTGCTCTTAGATATATGTTAGCAATCCACTCAGCCAGTCTGGAAACTTTCAGCTTGCACTTCATATCACCCAACAGAACTGTATGGATTTTTATACTGTGTCAGCTGTTTTTAACTGTTTTGATGAGGAAACCTGTTTTAAAGATTACCAGTACTTATTGTTAACATTTGATGGCTTGGTGCATAATAGCCTTTCATTGATGTGCCAATTAAACTACAAACCAGTCAATCAAGCATGTTACCTTACCATTCACACACAAAAAAAGGAGGCCCTGCTACCAAGTTGCTTTCATTACTTTCTTGAATGGTTTCTAATAATATTGTGAGTAAAATGAAAGCAGCCCCAGGGTAAGGTATTATTCTCATAATTTGTTGCCACTAATATGCAAAAGATAAAAATAATGACAAAATGCATATCTCCTTTAATCAAAAAAGATCTATTTATGCTGAGGAATGTATGCATTTTAATTATAATTTTTCTAAGTAACTCATAACAGTAATGCCAGAGCTGAAACAGGTTATATATTTAGTTAAAGGCAACAGATCATACTGTGAGTTTGCTAGTAGTGTGTTTATTTTAATATATTGCTAATCTTCAGTCTGACCTTGAAAGGTATTGAGGCTCATTACATAGCATAGGAGGAGCTTGAGGGCTGTGTTAGCAGTAATCAAAATGTCACTATGTTTTGACATGTTCAACACATTTGAATGTCTTTCAACTCAATTTCATCATTTCCTTTATTGCAATGATGTGATAATTATAAACATAATTGAATATCATTTTGTAGTGTATATAACTTTAATTCTACCATGTTGTACATCAAATTTATGTATTGGCTCTTTTTGTTCATTGCTTGATATAAAAATCATTTCTTAATAATTTTGCATTATGTTGTTAGAAAGTAGTTATTTTTGAAATTGTGTTATTATATACTACTTACCTACTATTAAAAACAATTTGTAATCATAAATCAGTTCCTAGACATTGTGAATTCACATTAATGATATGCTAGATATGTTTATTGAATAAATTAACATATCTTATTCTTATTTTATCACATTTATAGGAGGAGATAGAGGCCCAGAAAAAAGACTGGGAACTGGGTAGACTAAAAGCTCTAAAGGAAGAGGAAGAAAGGCGGGCTGGTCTTCTGGAGGATGAAGAGGAGCCTCTTCTGACGTACAGTCGGACTGATGCCAGTAACCAGGTGGCTAAAGTGAACTCTAGTTCTAAGAATAAGGGTGGAAGGGGGAAAAGAAGGGGTAAAAATTGGGCCCGAAGTAAAGGGAGAGGGGAAGGAGATGAAAAGGGATCTGAAACCGATTTATCAAATATAGGAAATGGCATTCATCCATGCCGGAGAAGTGCTCGGATTAGCTTTAAACTGGAACAAAAACAAAATGAGAAAATTGATATCAGTGATGAGGAAGGGGGTGGAGACTGGACAAAAACTCATTCCAATTGCAAAATATTAAATCATATAGATAGTAAGCTGCTTTCACGATCTCGAAGAAACAGTTGTTGCTCTCCAGATGTTGCACCCGTTGTGTCTTTGCCTAATGGTCCAGAAAGGTTTGGTGACCATAGTCCTAGGTCAAATGTTCATAGTCCTCCTTCAAGCCCTAGGTCAACATTTCAAAACCAGTCCACAAGGAGCAGCATAGGTAGTTGCAGTAGTGGAAAGGGGCCTCCAAAATGTACCAGTGGTAATAATACTAATAATAATGTAACCATTCTCCAGCCATTTTCCAATCCGCATTTAGTTATAAGAACCAGAAGGGCTTCAGCAAGGGAACTGGAAATGAAAAAATCAGAATCAGATGTAGATATACTGGCTGCAACACACGGTGACTCTTTATCTCCTCTTTGGGGAACAAACAAATTTTTCCCTGTGAAACACTCCTCTCCTAATTCAGGAGCTTCATTGCCAGTTCTTGAGAAAAGTGTTAAAAAAGTTAAACTTCATAGTTCCTCTAGAATTAATCAGAGTGGAATTGAAGATGAGGGAGAGCATATAGATGTTTGATAATTGTTTTAGACTTTTTTTGTTAGGAAATTTTTATACATGTAAATAATGCAGAATTTGGCAAGAAGCTCTGTGATAGTTCTTCCAATGAAGGCCAAAGCTCTGTGAAAAAACAAAAATGCGGTTGTGCTTGTGTGTGTGTGTGTGTGTGTGTGTGTGTGTGTGTGTGTGTGTGTGTGTGTGTGTGTGTGTGTGTGTGTGTGTGTGTGTGTGTGCGTGCACACACATGCTTGTTGAGTGTATGGTGTACATTTTGGGTTGGGGGGGATGCATGTATTAACTTGTATGTCATTTATATGTCTTATGCTGTGCACGTTGTAGTTAATCCGTCTTACTGTTTTGTTAATATTTTAATTGGCATAGCACTTCAGACACTGGGCACAGAATCATTTGGCACGTAAGCCAAGAGAGTTGAAATTCCAATTTCAGGAATGTTGAACTTGATAAGTGCGAACATTGCTCATTTGTACTGTAAAATATGTGACAAACCTGGGTTCTTCATGATGTACCACTTGGCATACAGTGACTGATCGCCTCTGTGACATTAGTGTATGGTACAGTTGTATTATTTAAAGTGTTGTAAAATCTTTCATCAGCATTACTTGCCTAGAAAATAAAGAAAACAAAAAAAAAAAAAAAATGTAGTGTGTCTCATTTTCTTGGTGGGAATTGTTGGCATTCAATGATGGCATAGGCTCACATGAAAATCATATATCAGGTTTTGGTGTCATGTGCTTTAAATATTATAACATAATTGATCTTGCTCAAAAATGCAGCATTTCTTTTGGTAGACAGTTTATTCATTTTCGTTAATTAGTCTTTCTGATTTGAAAGGCTGTTAAAATTTAGCCTATAGTTTCTCAGTTTTAGGGGGCTATTAAAATTTAGCCTGTTTCTCAGTTTTAACATTTCCCTCCCATTCTTTCACTTTTGGCACCAAAACTTGATTAGGGTGTGCCATGCCATTCCACTCAACAAGTTCTACCAAGAGTAATGAGATGCATTTGAGAGCAAGACAAGTGTGAAACACCTTATGACAACTGTTGGTTACATTTGCATGGCATGCATGGGAGCAAAAAAAAATATCCTTCAGTCATATCTTATGGTTGCATACCGAATAGTGTTTCATATTTCTGTTTTTAGTTCTTTTGCTGTATTGTTTTGTTGTTCATAGGTATTTAATTATGTTTTAAAATATAATTATTTCTTTATTTATTGCTTTTGACAGATTTTTTGGCAAGCATATATATTTGGAATTAACAGTTTTAATTTGAATCATTTCTCCTCCTGGGTTGCAAGAGAATTTCTGTTGGTATATGGAATGAATTATTATTTTCCTTCTCTCATATGCCATTTTTGAAAATTAAATACAAGTTAGGTAATGTGCACAGTATGCTACATCTCGGGGACACTTGATTTTTTCCTTTTTCTGTAATTAATAGAAGTGAAAAGTAAATAACTAATTATCTTGCTACCAATTAATTACTAGCTGATTAACTAATAATGTTAAAATTAACTGTTTTTACTTCACTGCACATGCCACCTCACAACCTAATATACAACCTAAAATGCAACACGCATTTCACACTCTGTGATGTAATTAATTAAACAAATAGCAACTGTACTTGACATCATAGTATGTGGATAGTACGATTTCGTAATGGGCTTTCATGTATTATTTATTTATTCCTGGATTTTTATACCAGTTGAAATATAACATGTTGCATTTCATATAATGTGAAATTCAATGTGTATTCACACTCTGATTTATTTAATTTAACAAAAAGTATTTCTTCTTGGGTTTCTATAACAATTGAATTATAACATGTTTTTAACATTTCTACTGTGATTAATATAATAGACAAATAATAATGATTCATGATATACGTATTTAGTAAACTGATGATAAAATAGTGAGCTTCTCAAAGAGCAACTTTTATGCATGAATCAAGAACATTTCATTTCTGCACATCTGCTATCTTGCATATTTGTTCCTCTAATCGGTGTTTGCCAACAGACATAATATCCAAAGCTATAATATTCAGTATATGGATAACCTATCTATATAAAAGTGGTATATAAAATAAAAATAAAAGAAATAATAATTTCAGTTTCTGTTGGTGCGATTTTAACAAAATTTAGGAAGGCTCAACAAATCAGTCTAAAACAGCCAGATAAAAAAATTTATGAAATTCCATCCACTGGAAATCGAGCTTCTACATGAGGATTTATGGATGGATGGACGGATGGACAGACAAATCAGTAATAATTGCTGGATTTCTATTGGTTTGATTTTAATGAAAAGTGGGATGGTTTTCTAAAAGAGCTAATTATAAAATTTCATGAAAATCCATCTGCTCCTTCAGTTACAATTTATGATATATGGGTAGCCTATTGATGTGTGTGTGTGTGCACATGTAAAAAGAAAGAATTGCTATATTTCTGTCTGCCTAAGTTTAATGAACTTTTGGATGGCTTCACAAATCTTTCAATGTAAAATTTCGTGAAAATCCATCCATTGGAAGTCTAGTTATTACACGTAGACAGCCACACAGATGTATAAGGTAAACCATGCATTGCATGATCTCACTAAGCAATGTATTATCATATTGATATATTCAGCATTTCACAAATTCAGAAAACAGAATTGGAACCTTAATGGGTTTATTCCTCTTTTGTTTATTAGAGGTGGGATAACTATGCTGTATATTCAAATAAACAAAATATTAAAATTCGAGAGGAAAATGGGGGGGGGGTGAGAAACTGAAAAATAAGCTCACGGGTGTTGATTTCATTTCCAATATGGTATGATGTGAAATTAAAGATTTTTATGAGGTCATTTATACGTAACTAAATATCCTATTTTTTCTATGCTTAAAAACTAAAAAGGAAGCAGCATTAAAATGTATCAAGTAATTTTCCTTTGTATTCTGGGTGCAGTCACAAAATCAAAAAGAGTTTACAACTACTGCAGCAATAATCATTTTGAAATATTATCATGTCTTTTAGCAAGGTGTGAATTCAAACAGCATATGAAATCCTTGACTGGCAACCTGTGCAGTCAGAGGAGCCTGTGAAAGTCAGAGGCAACCTGTGCATTCAGTGCAGTCAGAGGAGCTTCATGCTTTGTAAAACTTAAGTAAATATTTATGTGAATCTGGCTCCATATAATCACACTGTTTAATACCAATATTTTTAATAAAAATATATCAAGAAAGATGGGAAAATTTGAATATATAGTAAATTTAATTTTAGTGAACTTTTTTTTTTATTATTATTATTATTATTACTATTTAGAAAGCCAGTGTGCAATCTCTGTATTAAATATTTTCAGAATAAAAAAAAAAAACAGCGTGTGTACCCTGTACTCCGAAAGATATTTTACATGGAAACATCTTGGACGAAAATCAGAACCATTTTAAAATCGAACAGCTAGAACCAAAGTCATGAATGTGATGTAGCATTTTATGCTCACTCCTGCTACTTACTCTAGTGAATCAACATTAGTGACATTAGCATCATATTTCCATCTAAAATATTTAGTATGAATGATGTAGGTAATGTTTTATGCATGTGCCCACTACTTGCTCTACTGAATCAATGTTTGGAAGGTTAGCGAAATCCAAGCTAATAGCCTAATTACCCTTTGATTGTAGTCATTTGTTGAATAGTCGGATTGCAACAATATGTATTTGTATTGTTGCAAACCGCATTTTCGTTACATTCCATTGTTAGGTGCCACTATAGATGTTTTCACATCAATAATTTTCTGAGCAGTGAAAAGGACAATGCCACACTGCTATAGCCATTGTGTTCAATGATGCTGAAGTCAAATGCAGAGCATTGGATTTAGGAGCGCCTTCAACCAGTAATGCTGCTCCATCTAACAATGATGTACGCAAAGTGAGTATTAATTATGTACGATGGAACATTTCTCCAATTGCGGAGCAGATAAGTTTAAATGATCAAGCTCCTTTTCTTTACTGACCACTATTTACATAAGAACACGCATCGAGAGTTTGAAAGGATATTTACAAAAAATATATTTCTATTCTGTATGTGACCATCTATGGTTCGAAAACGACACAAAAAAACCAGCTGCTAATGATGCACCATTGATACGCACTGCGTTTGCCAATGTTCACATCAGCGGGATCACTTAAAAACACCATTCCAGTCTAAGTCGAACGGCTTTGTCTACTCAGAAATTCCATCACATTTACCCAAGTTGGATTTAGTGACAGAGAGGCTTATTTCTCCTCGCTTACCATTAATGCAAATAATGTGCCTGCGACACGCATACTGGCAATATGGTATCCTGGGCCAAGTGATCAATGTGCCTGTTTCATTCAGCACAATGATCATCACGTGCAATGCCGTTTTGTCTCTATCCGTGTCTCATGCATCTTATTTGTGCATATAAAACACAGGAAAATATACAAGTCCACCTATTTGATCAGGTTAGTAAGAAATCAAGTGGTTAAAAGTGTGGCTTCAATATTTGGTTGACACTCCTCTCTGTCGATTGTATCAAATCACAATAGATCAGTCATACCTTGATAACAGCCACATGGAAATTAATTTGGCTAAAGACGACATAAGCGAAGCAGTTCTGATTGAGGAAAATCTCATTGCCCAACAGCAAACATTGTCGAGCGATGATATATATCTTACCGTAGAGCTTACTCTTTGATGCGATGATAGCGATGATATATATCTTACCTAACGTACCGTAGAGCTTACTCTTTGATGAGCACGCAGGAGAACTGTTCTTTCCTAGCATATATCTTGGGAATTCAGAATGTTCAGAGAGAATTTACGTGCGACTCCATTCGTGATGGCAACGAGCAAGCTCAGACAACCTGACTGACACGGTGTCTTTTCTTTCTTTTTTTTATTTAGTTAGTTGTTGGCGCATCGGCTTCTGTGGCCATAATGCATCTCCCAAGGTTTTTGCAGTACTTTGATCCAAGCCCGAGGCGGGATTCGAACCCGCGACCTTTGGGTTGCCAGGCAGGCACTTTACCTACCCGGCTAGCCCGGCCGGCCCGACACGGTGTTACTCCATATCATCTCCTTTACATAGCAATGAAGGTAATGAGGTTGAGAACAAGAGACTGATGGTGGCTTTCAAATACATAGGTAAAGATACAAATCTGACCTGCAAGCAAGTTCAATCCAAAGAATACATTAAACGGCTGTATCGAAAACAATTTGGCCTTCCTAAGGACAATTCCAAACTCAACCTACTACTGGGTTCAACTTAAGGGCAATCTATTCACTATAATTAGACAACTTGGCAAACCTACAATGTTCTTGACTCTGGGTGTCAGTGAAATCAGTTGGCCACATTTGCTTCAGCTATTGTACAAGTTACAGAATAAGGGGCACGATATTAGTGAGGACGATGTGAGTGACATTGACTTCACGCAGAAGGCAATGCTAGTTTATGAATATGCTGTAACTTTTGGAGTGTACTTCAAGAAGGTTGTACATGTAATTACGAACATATTGCAGTCGAAACTTTAAAGCCCGTTTGGTCAATTTTAGGTGGTCAACTTTTTCAAGCACGTGGAATTTCAACATCGCAGTAGTCCGCATTTTGCTGTGGCTAAATAATGCTCCCAAAATTCTTTGGCCAAAAACAAAGAAGACAGCATCACAATGATCGACAGGTTAGTGTCTGTCTGCGCTAGCGAGGCTTTGGGGAGCATCAAGCTTCAAACTTGCAAACATACATTCACGTGTTACAAGAAAATAACAACACCTGATAAATGACAAACATTTCAATTTGAACCATTCATGCCTAGTCACATGAATGGTGCTTTAAATCGAAAAATTGTGTCGACAAGTGATTTTGGGACATGGAAATGACGTGTCGCAAAATCGTCATTTCCATTCAAAATCATGATTTCCAGTTTGTCTATCAAATCACCAAGAAATGATGTTGTTTCCACCATTGACACCTCTTTCATCCCCTTGGAATTAACTAATTTTTGCAAAACATAATTTTCTTGTCACAAAATCATCGCTTCCGTGGCGCAAAATCATGACAAATTGGTTTTACTTCAGTTCGAAATTTAGTAGGTGCCAAAGATGTTGTGAAATTTCACATTTCTGGTGATAGAGAACATCAAAGCAATTAGCCGATTGCTTCACTTTCAAGAAAGAAATAAAGTTGCACGTTAACAAATCTGTAGTAGGAGTAATAGTGCAAATGTGTTAGCAACAGAAAAATTGCAGGAACTTGCATGAAATGATTTTGGGATGCTCCAGATGAAGAAAAATGGTTTGGTTAATTAGATCTTATTCAATCCTTTCAGAATTGAGTTTCCCAGGATCCTCAGCTCCAAGTGCCAATTGTTTTCTGTAATATCTAAGTGCTATCTCTGCATATAAATTGCGATTGCTTAGAGGTGACTGCACAGTTTTTAGAGTTCTGTTGTTTCATTTTAAACTCTCTGATGCTGATGAAACTGATATACAGGGTGATTCACTACCAGTGCGACAAACTTGCAGGAGGTGTAGGGGCACAAAGACCAATCGGAATCACATAGCATTGCAGGGTCTGGGAGGGCGCATGAACAGCGATCCCGCTGGAAGTCAGCATTTGCGAACCGTTTCTGTTGAAGAAACCAAGTAGCAAAAGTCCTCCGGAGTGGATAATCCGCAAGCTCCAATGATTGGACACGTTGCAAATGGTATGAACTCATTTGGTTTGTTGAGAGTATCCTCCATACAGTGGATTGGGAAATACCCAATCGTTTGGCCTATCGCTCGAGTACTTGTACTCAGATTGCCTTCTGCAAGACGTAGGACATTCTCCTCATTGTCTGGCGTCCTCGTCGTTCACTCTCGATTCATGGTACCTCTCGTGAAACAACCAGTCTCACGTAACCTTCTGTCCACACGTGCGAAAATCGTATTGTGAGGAGCACGCCTCAGCAAAGTCTGGTCAATTTGTGACAGCCAATCTGCTTTCACTTTTGTAGGACTGTTAATAACTCCCATGTGCAACTCCTGAAAAATGGCTTCTAGCATGCAGGATGTGACCACTCGGTTGCAAACCAGCATAAGCAGTAATCAGTGTGTGGTGCGCACACGGCCCAGAAGAATGCTGCCCTCTATTTTATCAAGTAATGTATAAATAAAATAAAATAAATTTTCTGTTTATACTCCGGGATGACCAAACGGTCAGAGGAGTTTACAAGATACACAGAATACAAGAAACAGCAGTCACGGGCTTGAACCCCGGTCACTCAAGGCACGTGTACTTATGCACCCGCACGCCTGACCACTAGGCTACGGCGGCCTTATCAACTGGTGCAATACCACCAGTTTGCTTATTGGAGGCTTGAATTGGTGGAACCCATGTTTAATCTCCAGAGAAAAGCTTTGGCAAACCCCCCCCCCCCCCCCCCATCTCTTTCATCATGTATTTTTGAGGTTATAATGGACGGCGTGGCAAGATCCCATCTTCTTTACATTTCGAGGGTACAGCTCTAAACCGGTGTTCACACGTCGGCTGCTGATAACTCTCTAGGAGGCTTCCAGATCAACTAGTCTATAATATCGCTGCCTCTATTCTGCCAGATAGTAACTGGAGAGCATCCAATTAGTGTTAATGTGAGTGGGAGGCGGTGCATTGTAAAGACCACGTATCAAGGAGTTGGGTATATTCTTGCCATCCACATGTACACCATATCCAAAAATTTCATTACTTCATACAGCATGTCCTTGCTACCCTTCCTTACTTCTGAATACATCATGAATCATCAAACTAATAGAACAAACTTATCTGCAAAAAGATCTGAACCCCCCAAAGACTTCCTCATTCATTTCACAAATATATGTGGTCTCAGTGATGTCCATTCCTAGTTATTGCTTGGTTCTACCACTGCACATCTCAGTTATCCAAATTATTTGCAGTATGATACCTTTCACTTCAAAGATGGTAGTTGTCCATGTGTCCCTTCTGATATTCCTAAGAGACTTAGTAATTTGGAATCTCCTATTTTCAATCTTCTCTGGCTAAAAATCTTCCTACCACATTCGTCATCTTCATCTGTTGCCTCTATAATTCTCCTGTCTCCACTAATCATTTGGAACTGACTTCATTTCTTTGAAACTTGACTTTCTCCAGTCCAACTTTCCTAACAGTAAAGAAATTTGCCTTGGTGATTTTAATGTTCACAACTCCAGCTGGCTTCCATTTTCTAGTCACCCGGATCCAGACTGTTCATTTACTTATCAGAATGTCAACCAATCCTAAACACACAGCTTGCACCCTTGATCCTTTTCTTACAAATAACCCTTCCAATACACAGTCAAGGTGGGTGGTCCTCTAGGCACCTCAGCCTAGAGTCAGTGATCTGTGAGATTTCTTTTCCTTGGTCAGATTACTGTTTTAAATCTTCTGATGTCAACGTTTGCTCGGATCGTGTCAGTGAATTTATTCTTGCAAGGATGAACTCCTTTATTACACATATGTCCTGAAAATCCTGTCCTTTATCTAAACCTCTGTTTAGATAAAGAATGTTGCATATTGCAATTGTTTTTATCCAAATCCCCAAGTTCATTTTCTGCATTAGACCAAAGATCACAACAATTGTAAACCAGTTATTAATGAGTCCAAACTAGATTTCCAACAGACTAAGAGTAGAAACGGGGCCGCATCTAGTGCTTTTCGGTCCCTAGGCATACAAATTAAAGTCAGGGCCCTTCTTATATAAACAAGAATGAGGGTGATATTTGTTTAAAAAAATCACAATTTTTGAAGTTGTGTTAATTTATATTATTAGTTTGAGATTACAAAAAAATATAACATGAAAATAAAAAATCGATATTAAATTATTTTAAGAAATTTCAATTTTTTTGTTTTCTAATTTTGACATCTGTAAACTTATTAATAATATCCTCATAACAAAGAGTTTTTAGAGTATCCTTTTTTTATGTACAATATTACCAGTGCATTAAGCTTTTGTTCCGAAAGAGTACTGCGTAAATAATTTTTTACCAGTTTCGGTACGGAAAATGAATGCTCTCATTCGGCATTGCTCATTGGTAATGTTAAAAACAATCTTAAAATTATTCCGACATTAGAAAAATGTGGATATAATTTTGTTTTCAATTATAAAATTCAGTTTTTCAGAAGCAGCAACTACATTCTCAGCCTTACTTAATATTTCAAACTGTTCCATTTCCACTTTCAATTCATCAACATTTACATCTTTATTATAAATTCTCTCAATATAAGTTTTACAATGCATGAATGCTTCTTTGCTATAATGATATATAAATTTAAATTTATTGTTTATATCTTTATATACATCCTCTTCTACACAAATCAGTAACTATTCTATAAAAATATGTGTTGATATACCGATAGCGGTTCGACTGCAACTGTATGTGTCAAGCTATGTATAGACAAACCTTTTCCCCAGCCTCCACTCACGTTGTACTAGTGGTTTGTGAAAAACAATGTATACTTATGCATAGTGCACAGCTGAGCTGTTGTGTACATTTCCCCCTGCCACCAAAGTATTAACAAAAGATACCGCCCAAATATGACGTTGGCGTTGCAATAAGTATTATTATTGGTATATATGTTTTAATTAAATTTAGAAGTCGAAGCCAGTGGATTTAATTATTTCATAAACCACAAATAACAAATACCTCTGTGTGGGCCCTAGGCATGTGCCTATTTTGCCTAGTGGTAAACGTGGCCCTGAGTAGAAAACTTGCTTCTTGTCCAAATGGTAGGTTGCGCATTGTGGTCTCCTGCCAAAGCTATGGACTGAATATTTTGCCCATCTCTATTCCCACTTCTCTCAAAACCAGGTGGTTCTATTGCCACTTCAGCCAAAGATTTGCTGTATGATTCTTTTTGCTTCAAAAGTGGTACTTGTGCATGTCTGTTCTGATATTCCCTGTCAGAGACTTAATAATTTGGAATCTCTTCTTTTTGATCTTCTCTGGCTTAAAATCTTTCTACCACATTCTGTCAAATTCATCTGTTGCCTCTATTGTTCTCCCAGCTCCACTAATTACTTGAACTCTTTGGCTTCCTCTCTTTGAAACCTGACTTTTTCCAGTCCAACTTTCCTCACTGGTAATTTTCCTTGGTGATTATAAATAAATAAATTTTCTGTTTATACTCCGGCACGACAACCAAGTCAGTAGAGTTTACAATAAATCGTCAATACAAATATTTATCGTATTTAGTAGTCACGGGCTTGAACCCCGGTGCACTCTCGCTCCTGACAACTGGCTTCTGTTTTCTAGTCACGTGGACCAATCTGGTCAAGGTGCTGAAACTTTTGCAATTACTAATAACCTTGCACAGATTGTTCATTTACCTACCAGAATACCAGACAATCCTAACCACACAGCAAATGCACTTGATCTTTTTCTCACAAACAACCCTAAGTACATGGTTTGGGTGAGTGGTCTTCTCGCCACCTCAGATCACAACTTGGTGATCTGTTCTCTAATGGTCCCATTCTCTCGTGGCACAATTTCAACCTCGTGATGTATTGCATTACAAGAATGCAAAAAGGGATGATCTGCAAGATTTTTTATTTATTTATTTATTTCTTGGATTACTGCTTCTAACCTTCTGATGTCATGTTTGCTCAGATTGTATCGGTGAAATTATTCTTGTGGGGATGAAATCCTTTATACCACACTCCAACTTAAAAGCTTGTCCTTTATCTAATTCTTGGTTTTCAAATAAATGTGCTAATACTGTTCAAGATAAGAGTGTTGTATATTCTAATTGGCTTGCATCCAAATCTCCAGGTTCATTTTCTGCCTACACCAAGGTTTGCGATAATTGTAAAGCAGTTATTAATCATTTTAAAATAGTTTTTGAACAGATTAAGAGTAGAAAACTTGCTTCTTATCCAAATAGAAGTCGAGCATTCTGGACTCTCTCTAGAACTATTGGTAAAACTAGATAGTTCTATTGCCACTTCAGCCAAAGATATCACTGACCTGCTAGCATTCTGTTTTTGTTCACACTCATGTATTAATGATCTTGTTAAACCATCTCCCACTATTCCCAGTACATTCGATTTAATGCCTCCTGTGGTTCATGTCAGAAGGGTTTTAAACAATCTTGATGCTAAGAAGGCTCCAGGTCCTGATGGTATTTCTGCACTTGTTCTGAAAACCTGTGCTCCTGAACTTATTCCTGTTCTGTGTCACCTTTTTTCACTTTCTTATTCCAGAGATGTCTTCCCTTCTGCCTAGAAATTTGCTCATATCCAGAAAGTTCTTAAAAAGGGTAACAAACCCCTCCCATTCAGTTATCGACCTGATACACTTGATCAGTTGCTCTTGATCATGTTTGGCATAAAGTTCTTCTAAATAAGCTTTCATCTTATGGTTTGTCAGCTGGGGTTTTTTTTTTTTCTTTTTTGTAATTGGGCATCCATTTTTCTCTCTGACTGCTTACTGCAGGTGGTGATGGAAGATGGCTCTCCAACTTCTGACTTCTCCACTAATGTTGTTCCCCAAGATTCAGTTCTTTATCCGACTCTTTTTCTCTTGTATATTAATGACCTTCTTCCATTGGCCAGAAATCCTAGCCATAGTTTTGCAGATGATACCACATTGTATTCCACCTTTCAGTTTGAGAAACCTTGCTCTGCACGAAAAACTTCAATTTCTCAAATATCCACTACCGATTCCTTAAATGTTAATCTTCAGATAATTCTTCAGTGGGGCAAAAATAACTTAATTGATTTCAATCTCTCTAAAACTGTCCTGTCTTATATCTCGCAAAAAGGATTTTTCTGCTCCTATGCTTATCTTTGGTGACACTCTGATTTCTAGGCAATGTCATATATCTCTATTGGAGATTACTCTTACTTCTAATCACTTTTGGCATAAGCACATTACAATTTTGCTTCGTCTGCATAAAAAAAACTGGGTTTCTCTTTCACTCTCAGTATTACTTTTCTTCAAACAGCTGTTCACTCTATACAATTTGCATATCCACCCTACTATGGAATATTTTTCCCACAACTGGGGTGGTGTCCCCTAAAACCTCTCTCAAACTTCTGGATTCCATTCAAAAGAGGCAATTAGGTTAATTAATGACTCATCTGTAACAGAGCCTCTCCACTCTCTAACTCATAGACATTCTGTTTCTGCTGCATGCCTTTTCTATAGTTTTCCATGGGCACTGTTCTTCTGAAGTGGCTGCTATAATTTCTACTCTCTCTTCCAAAGCAGTCCAAACATGTGCCACAACCAGTCAACATCCTTTTATTTTCAAATTTCAAACTCACAGAACCAACTTTTCTTCTTCTGCATTTATTCATTCAACTTCTGTTTTCTGGAACAACCTTTCTTCTTATGTATTTACTGAAAATTACAATCAATAGAAAATCAAGTCTAATGTTAACAGTTATTTTTCAATTTCTCAACCTTCAGCCGATGCACGTTATTAAATACTATAGGTTGTAATACCTGTTGTTTGTGGTTTTTAAAAAGAAAGAAATTAATTTATTTAAACTATCCACTTTCACTACAACAGATAGAAGTTTGTCCCACCAATCTACAACCTCCTGGCTAATGACAAATTTCTGCTATCTATTCTGCAATCATCCCTCTTCGCTTTAAATCGATGTTTGAATTAATAAAAAAAAAGAAGAGCAAAGAAAAGACAAATTGCAGATGCCTGAGCATCTCTACCAGCTGGTCATGTGAACATTAAAATTTGCAGGTAAAATCACCATACTATTAGGAAAGTTAGACTGGGGAGAATCAGTTTTCAAAGAAAGGAAGCCAAAGAGTTCTAAGTGATTAGTTGAGTTGAGGGAATGATAGAGGCATTAGATGAATTTGACAGCACATGGTAGAGAGAGATTTTAAGCTAGAGAAAATCAAAAGAGAAAATTCCAAATTACTGTCTCTAACAGTGAATATCAGAGTTGACATATGCACAAGTACTACCTTTGAAGAGAAAGGAATCGTATAGTGAATAATTAGAATAACTGAACTGAGCTGTGGATGAGGGATCTGAAAATTGGTATTCTGTCAGGAAAAGTAAGTAGGGCTTGGCAGACTGCAGGTGGAAACGGACATCATTGAGATCGGAACTGAGACAATGTATGTTTGTGAATTGAACAAGGAAGTTTTTGGTCATTGAGCTCTTCCTTTATTTTATTAGTTTGAGTGTTTGTGATGTATTCCGTAGTAAAGAAAAGGTGGAGGGTTACTGTTATATGAAATAATTAAATTTTTGGATATGGTATATACACAGCAAGAATATCTCCTCCCCCACTCCCTTGCATACATATTACTCTGACTCCCTCTGGTCATTATCTGACAGGGTAAAAGCAGATTATACACCAGCTGATTCAGATGCGCCGACTGGGCTGGCCAGGTGGGAAAGTGCTTGCCTAGCAACCCAAAGGTCGTGGGTTTGAATCCTGCCTCGGGCTTGGATCAGAGTAAAATGCAAAAACCTTGGAAGGTGCATTATGGCCACAGAAGCCGATGTGCCAATAACTAACAAAAAAAAAAAAAAAAAAAAAAGATTCAGGTGCCTCTTAGAGAGTTACTAATGGGTTTGATCCATTGGACTATCTAGCAACCGACTTGCAAACACTGTTTCAGAGGTGTTTGCAATCAAGTGGACCCAATTTTGGCGAAATCCGGACGGTCTGTGACAGCAAAGTCCTCTGCTTGCACCTTCACAATGGTGGTACTGTTAGTAATCCTGGGTATAACCTCCATGCACAGGCACGCGGTGAGTGACCACCCAGGTGTGAACCCACGTAAGTGCGGGGGGTTCTAGGTGTGGCAGCCACACCACATGGAGGAATGCCACCACTCTGTGTTACCAGGCAGTACGAGGTAGTAGATGACTCCCATCAACCGGTGAAATACCGCCACTTTGCTTATTGGAGGCTTGAAGTGGTGGAACCCATGTTTATTCTCCAGGGCCAAGTTCCAGTCAACCCTTCCCCATCTCTTCCATCATGCAGTACGACTGATGACTTTTGAGGTTATGATCAACATCATGACAAGATCCAATCTTCCTTACATTTCGAGGGTACAGCTCTAAAACGGTGTTCGCAGCCGGCCGCTAGTTAGCACACCAGACCGAACCTATTGGTAACACTAGGAAGCTTCCGGATCTTGCTACCTCTACTCTGTCAGATAGTGTCTTGAGGGAGTCCAAGTAGTGTATGTGGTGGGCATTGTCGAGGCCATGTTATGTCAAGGATCTGAGTATATTCTTACCACGTGTATGCCATATCCAAAAATTTCATTACTTCATACAGCATATCCTGCCCACTTTTTCTTACTATTGAATACACCATGAATTAGCATTAGCATTAGCATTAGTAGAGGCATGTGATGCAAGAAAGCAAGCTTATTCAGCATCAGCCAAAAAAAAAAAAAAAAAAAAAAAACACAACCACTACTCCCATTTCACCCCTCCGTTCGTTCGAAATACCTGTCCAGCTGAGCCTTAAATTTATTTAGGCTATCAACTTTAACAACAAGCGATGGGTGTCTATTCCACAAACCAACTGCCCGCTGGCTAAAGGCAAATTTCCGCACATCTATCCGACATCCGTCCTTCCTCAATTTGAATTTATGCCCTCTCAGGTGATTATTCTGAGCAAGAGGAAGAATCCCATCAGCATTGAGCATGCTCAAGCCATTCAAAGCCTTATACACCTCTATCAGATCACCTCGCCGATGTCTAGTCTCCAGGCTCTGTAATTTGCAAAACTTAAGCCTTTCTTCGTAAGAGCAACCCTTTGTTCCATTCACTAATCTTGTTGCCCTTCTCTGTACTCGTTCGAGCAGCTCTACATCCTTCTTGAAATGAGGCCTCCAGACCTGTATACAGTACTCAAGGTGTGGCCTGACCAATGCCTTATACAAGGGAATAATCACATCCTTATCCCTGCTAGAAAAATTCCTGTATATCATTGACAAGACACCATGAGCTACCCTTGCCGCTCGTCTGCACTGCTCAGAGAACTTCATATCTGCCTGCACAATTACCCCCAGGTCCTTTTCATTCTCTACCACTGTCAACGTAGTACCACAGAGTTGATACGTTGATCTGGGGTTACTGTTTCCCATATGTAGTACTTTACATTTGTCAATGTTAAACTTCATTTGCCACCTCTCAGCCCATCTGCTCAACCTTTCCAGATCCTGTTGCAGCAGCATAGTATCAGTAGTGTCCCTAACAACTCTGCCAACCTTGGTATCGTCTGCAAACTTGGACATTAAGCCTGATACACCATCATCAATATCATTTATAAATACAGAAAACAACAGTGGACCCAACACTGAACCCTGAGGAACTCCACTAATAACATTAGTCCACATTGAGCAGTGTCCATTGATTACCACTCTCTGTCTTCTGCCACTCAACCATCCCTTTATCCATAGCAGCAATTTGCCTCCAATGCCACACTTCTCCAATTTGTGCAGCAGTCTTCCATGCGCAACAGTATCAAAAGCCTTTCTAAGATCCAAATATATAATATCAAAGTTATTCCCTGCATCCAGTTCTTTTGTGACTACATCATAGTATCCAATCAAATTGGTCAGACAAGACCTGCCCTTAACAAAACCATGCTGTGTCTGAGCTATAACTGAATTCTTGTCCAGATGATCCTGCAGTGCTTCTTTAACCAGTGCCTCCATTAATTTTCCTGGAACAGAAGTTAAACTAACAGGTCTATAATTACTTGTGTCAGCCTTTGATCCTCCTTTGTGAATTGGGGTTACATTTGCACATCTGCAGTCCATGGGTACCTCTCCTGAGTCCAAAGAAGCTCTCATAATTATGGCTAGGGGTTTGCTTACTTCCTTTGCTGCCTCCTTTAATATAACTGGATAGATCCCATCCACCCCTGGTGCCTTTTTTATGTTTATCCTCAGCAATTTCTCCTCCACTTTCCTCTCAGTTATTAGAAAATAATCTAGCTCACCGCCAATGTTTACTTCACCTACGACATTCCCCTTCCTGAATAACTCCTCGTGTGAATGTAGATGCATTCTTAGCTACCCTAACACAACCTATGTGTTTACTTGTACCGCAATGACTCCCAGCAATCTCTGAAATATCCTGCATCTTGTTTTTCAGGCTTCTGCTCATTCCAATAGAAGCAGTGCAAGAATCTCTTTCACCTCTGCCAGTGGCTACTGTTAATCTATTAGTCCTTGTATCCCCCCAAACTAGCAGTTTTCCGACCCAATTAACACTGCCTCGATAGCATCAGCAAATATTCTTGCACCCTTTCTATTTAAGTGTATCCCATCCCTGTAGAAGCAATCTCTCCTGTTAACAAGTACAGAATTGTCAAACTAATAGAGTAAGCTTATCTGCGAAAAGATCTAAACCTCCCAAACACTTTCTAATTCATTTCACAAATATACGTGGTCTCAATTCTAATCTCAACAATGTCCATTTCAACAATTCATCTGTTGTCTACCGTTCTCCCAACTCCACTAATCACTTGGAGCTCTTTGACTTCCTCTCTTTGTTCGGAAGTGCAATTTCCCATCCATGCTAGTAATGGCCCTGGACATATATATATATTGTATTGACTTTACTAAGTATAGGTTGTTTCCACCTGCAGTCCATGTCTGGCTATATAACTAGTGGGAGGTGAAGTTAGGAAAGTACGTAGGAAAGCAATAGACAAGCGGTGAAGAATTTTGGAGGAAGAACAGTAAATAGAATATGATTGTAGAAAATGCAGCTGGTACTCTCAGGAAATCCGGCGGTGCAAGTTCCTGTCCGTATTAGTAACGGCCCTGGATTAGGTAGGTATTTACAATTTGGAAAGGGTTGTCTCTGTCTCTCTGTATATCCAAAAAGTTATGTTAACTCTAATGTTTAAGATGACCACCAGCTATTAACAATAATAGACTCACTAACCTTAAGAATTCAATTATTAAATTTTTAAATTTAAAATATTAACCCAACTTCGTTCTGAATAGTTTTTTACAAAAATTAAATGCAAAAGTCATCTAAAATATTTAAAATATCAACCAAAAATTAAATGCAAAAGTTATCATAAAATTTATAAATTATCCTAAATTATAAAATAGTAGGTAACTGGCAGATATATGTTAAACGGTATCTCTTCAGGATGCCACACCATTTCACTATTACGATATGCGTACTGTAATAGTACATATATGCCACCATTAACATTTCAATAGTTTCCTGTCTATTTTTTTTATATATATATATTAGTGTTAGGGCCAAAAGTTTAAAAACGTGGATTTATTTTATGTACAGGAAACTGTGGCATCAGTACATATATGCTGCCATTAACGTTTCATCTTTTGAAACGTTAATGGTGGCATATATGTACTATTACAATACGCATACTGTAATAGTACATGTTTCACTATTATGGTACACGTACTGTAATAGTGAAATGGTGTGGCATCCTGAAGATATACCTTTTCACATATATCTGCCAGTTACCTACTAATTTATAATTTAGGATAATTTATAAATTTTATGATAACTGTTGCGTTTAATTTTTGTAAAAAACAGTTCAGAACTTAAGTGTGGTTAATATTTTAAATTTAATAATTGAATTCTTAAGGCTAGTGAGTATTATTGTTAATAGCTGGTGGTAATTTTAAACATTAGAGTTGACGTAACTTTTCAGATATACAGAGAGACAAAGAAAACTTTCCAAATTGCAAATACCTACCTAATCCAGGACCGTTACTAATACAGACGGGAACTTGCACCCACGGATTTCCTGAGCACCAACTGTATTTTCTACAATCATATTCTATTTACTGTCCTTCCCCTAAAATTCTTAAACACTCTGAGCTATTAGTGCAGTACGAGGGCAGGAGTGTCTGTTGCTTTCCTAACTTCACCTCCCACTAGTTATATAGCCAGACATGGATTGCGGGTGGAAACAACTTACACTTAGTTAAAGTAAATACAAAATATTTACTTACTGCTCTATCTTTGCAGCTTGTGCAGGATAAGCAAGTATTTTCGAACAATTACAGTTAGAATAAATATAAAATTAATAGCTAACAAACCACTTGAATATATATATATATGATCAAATTAATCCAAAAATTAAATAGAGAAATAAAAATTACTGAAATATATATTAAAATAAATAAATGGTTCAGTTCATTTTCACTCTAATGGTTTGCCATGCTACTGGCAATATCCTATTTTAATTTAGCTTATATATATATATATATATATATAAGAGTAATAAGCGGGAAAAATAAGCCATCTGTTCGTGGAAATAGCGAACAGTAACTATTCAACATATCACTTTTACCAAAAAATAAATATAATAGTAACATTATGTACAACACAAAGGAAATAAGCAGAATGCAATAATAGACTGTAAATAGTAAAATGAAACTGATGATCAAGGACAGACTTCATAAATGTGAACTCACCCAATATGAGGCAGTTAGACTAATACCAGTCTTGTCGTGTTTGATCACTTCGTATTAGTTTGATTGCTGCTTTGAGAACTTGCCCATCAACATCATAATCTTGATCATTAGATAACTGTAAGTAAAAAACACGTAAAACCTCCTTGTTCCCAAAATGCCATTAGAGCAAATTGTTTCCATGATAGTTGAACTCAACATCTCTGAAAAACCAGTCAAAATTGTTATCCAACTACTCACCTTAGCAGCAGATGGCCTCCTGGTTCTGATATCATTGCAAATTCTAAGTCCTGTTTAAAATTTTAAATTTAAATTTAAATTTAAAATTTAAAACAGGTGCAGGTATACTTGTATGTACACCAATGCTAGGAGTTTAGTAAATAAATTTGATGAATTTGAGGTATTGCTCAAAACATCAAAGGCAGATATTGTTGGGATATCAGAGACGTGGTGTCACACGGATATAAGGGATGCAGAACTGCAATTTGGGGAGTACAACGTCTACAGAAAGGATAGACAGGATAGGAAGGGGGGAGGCGTTATGCTATTAGTTAAGAAACACATAAAAACCAAGGAAGTGAAGCCAGTCGACATCGCTGGACAGTGCAGTGTTGAGTCAGTTTGGTGTGACATAAGCATTGGGAGGTCAAAATTGAGAGTAGGAGTGTGCTATAGGCCTAATGACTCTGATGAGTATAATAAGAAACTGTACAGGGAAATAGAGTTGGCCAGTAAATCAGAGAGTCTTATAATGGGAGATTTTAATTTCCCAGATATTGACTGGAATTTGGTGGCTGGTTACTCACGCACTAGCAGGGCTTTTGTGGTTAGGCCTGACGTAGCCCAGTGGTCAGGAGCGAGGGTGCATAGCACGCGTTCCTTGAGTGGACCGGGGTTCAAGCCCGTGACTACTAAATACGATAAATGTTTGTATTGATGATTTATTGTAAACTCTACTGACTTGGTTGTCGTGCCGGAGTATAAACAGAAAATTTATTTATTTATTTATATATTGGATGATTGTTTTCTACATCAGCATGTTCGGGAGGCAACTAGAGGGAGTAATACTCTTGATTTGATTATCAGCAGTGATTCTTCATGCATTAAGAATCTGCAGATAAATGAACCACTAGGTGGCAGTGATCACAGTGTGCTGAAGTGGGATTTACTCAAAGAGGTAACTACCATTAGGGGTAAAGGGAAGGGTTATTGCTTCCGTAAAGGCGACTACGATGGACTGAGACAGTATTTAAATTCTATACAGTGGGACCAACTGATGATGTTACCAACAGCAAATTCAAAATGGGAAGCATTCAAAGAACTTATCTTGGAAGTTACTAGGCTTTACATACCAACTAAGAAATATTGTTCAAGGTTTAGGCCAAAATGGATGTCAGATGAACTAATGAGGCATATGGCAGAGAAGAAAAATGCATGGGATACTTACAAATTAACACATGACACAGAAGTCTATGATAGATACAAGTTGATATGCAACCAAGTTACAAAGGAGGTTAGGCAGGCGAAGGCAAATTACGAGAAATCCTTGGCAAGGGATGCAAATAAAAACAGCAAAGAGTTCTTTACTTATGTAAACTCTAGAAGGAAAGGGATGAATCAGATTGGTCCACTTGATATTGATGGGTCAACTGTTGATGATCCTGCTCAGGTAGCTAACAAACTAAATGAATATTTTGCATCGACATTCACACATGAGGAGTTATTCAGCAAGGGGAATGCCAGAGGTGTATTCAACTCTAGCAGTAAGCTACAGAATCTTGAAATAACTGGGAGTAAAGTGGAGGAGAAACTGTTGAAGATAAACACAAGAAAGGCACCCGGGGTGGATGGGATCTATCCAGTTATATTAAAGGAGGCAGCAAAGGAAGTAAGCAAACCCCTAGCCATAATTATGAGAGCTTCCTTGGACTCAGGGGAGGTACCCATAGACTGGAAATGTGCAAATGTGACCCCAATTCACAAAGGAGGATCAAAGGCTGACAAAAGTAATTATAGACCGGTGAGCTTAACTTCTGTTCCAGGAAAATTAATGGAGGCACTGGTTAAAGAAGCACTGCAGGATCATTTAGACAAGACTTCAGTTATAGCTCAGACACAGCATGGTTTTGTTAAGGGGAAGTCTTGCCTGACCAACTTGATTGGATACTATGATGCAGTCACAAAAGAACTGGATGCAGGGAATAACTTTGATATTATATACTTGGATCTTAGAAAGGCTTTTGATACTGTTGCACATGGAAGACTGCTACACAAATTGGAGCAGTGTGACATTGGATGCAAATTGCTGCTATGGATAAAGGGGTGGTTGAGGGGGAGAAGACAGAGAGTGGTAATCAATGGACACTGCTCATCGTGGACTAATGTTATTAGTGGAGTCCCTCAGGGCTCAGTGTTGGGTCCATTATTGTTTTCTGTATTTATAAATGATATTGATGATGGTATATCAAGCTTAATGTCCAAGTTTGCAGACGATACAAAGGTTGGCAGGGTTGTCAAGGACACTACTGACACTATGCTGCTGCAACAGGATCTGGAAAGGTTGAGCAGATGGGCTGAGAGGTGGCAAATGAAGTTTAACATTGACAAATGTAAAGTACTACACATGGGAAACAGCAACCCCAGAGCAACGTATGAACTCTGTGGTATACTACACTGACAGTGGTAGAGAATGAAAGGGACTTGGGGGTGGTTGTGCAGGCAGATATGAAGTTCTCTGAGCACTGCAGACGGGCTGCAAGAGTAGCTCATGGAGTATTGTCAATGATATACATGATTTTTCCAGCAGGGATAAGGAGGTGATTATTCCATTGTATAAGGCAATGGTCAGGCCACACCTAGAGTACTGTATACAGGTCTGGAGGCCTCATTTCAAGAAGGATGTAGAGCTGCTGGAACGAGTACAGAGAAGGGCAACAAGATTAGTGAATGGAACAAAGGGGTGCTCTTACGAAGAAAGGCTTAAGTTTTGCAAATTACAGTGTCTGGAGACTAGGCACCAGCGAGGTGATCTGATAGAGGTGTATAAAGCCTTGAATGGTTTAAGCATGCTCAATGCTGATGGGATTCTTCCTCTAGCTCAGAAAAATCACCTGAGAGGGCATAAATTCAAATTGAGGAAAGACAGATGTAGGATAGACATGCGGAAATTTGCCTTTAGCCAGCGGGTGGTTGGTTGGTGGAACAGACTTCCATCCCTTGTGGTGGAGGTTGATAGCCTAAATAAATTTAAGGCTCAGCTGGACAGGTATTTTGAACGAACAGAGGGGTGAAGTGGAAGTGGGTTTTTTTTTTTTTTTTTTGGCTGATGCTGCATAAGCTTGCTTTCTTGCATCAAATGCCTCTACTAATGCTAATGCTAAAGCTAAAATACAACTGTACCATTAGTTTTATCAAGAACAAAAAGCTTGATAAAAAAAAAAAAAAAAACACAGGGAGTCAAATCTGGTGAGGAAAGTAGGTTGGGGAAGCTGCAGTGATGTAGGGCTTTGCAAGAAATTCATGAAGGTACTAATGAAGGGACATTGTCATGATACAACTGCCAATTCCCTGGAGCCAAATTTTCTCATCATTTTATTTGTACAGAATCAAATCACCATAGAATTGGTTTATAGCAGGCGTCGGTAACCTATGACCCGCGGGTCACCAAGTGACCCACTTGATTTCCGCAAATAAAGTATAATATGTAAAAATAAATTATGAAACAAACACTTTGAGAAAATATAAATAATAAGATTAACATTTTGGTTTGATTACAAAGTTGCAGAAATGAACATAGGCGGAGTACAGCGATATTGTTCGAATGAATCTCATCATTACTCAACAAGCGTTTATTCATTCCTATTGGTCGGCTGGGCATTCTGACTGCGTGCCACTTGCAGCCGACCAATAGGAGCCCTACCCACCTGCTGATCATGCATCTACTCTTGTTTACGTTTACTTCGTCTTTAACGTGAATAAACAGTAGTTCAGTTCAGAAGCACGAGAACCTAAGCAAAATAATTATTATTTTTATTACCATGAACAAATAAAGAGCAAAAAAGAGATTATTTCAAGATGTGTGGACTGAAAGGTACGGATGTATGGAAAATGGTGACAAATTGATATGTACTTTATGTACAGATATAATTACCGCCAGGAACTTACAATATTGAGCGACACTGTTCTTCAAAACATAAAGATGTGAGTGAAATGCCAAATGATGAAAAATATGAATACCTTGCTAAACATGTATTAAATTATGGAAAACAAAATAAATTTTTGAAGAGATTTGTTACCAGCCACAATTACGCTACATCTGCCAGCTGTGAGAGGAAAAAATGTTGGATTTGTGAAACTAATGGAAAATGAACTTGGCCGCCCACTTTTATCGTTCCATTGTATCATACGTGAAGAAAATTTATTTGCAAAGGCATCTACTCAACAACTTAAGGATGTAATGGAAAAGGTTATTAAGATCGTAAACATAATAGTAGCAAGATCTGCATTAACACACAGGCGCTTCAAAGCTTTTTTGGAGGAAATTGAATCGAAATATGGAGATTTGCTGTTACATGCTGAAATACAATGGTTAAGTCGAGGCAAAGTTCTTAATAGATTTGTAGTGCTTTGATGATATACAAATATTTCTTTACGAAATCGGTGAAAATGATCTCGAACTCAATGATAAACAATGGTTTTTAAGGCTTTTGTTCTTAACAGACATAATGAGCCATTATAATGATTTCAACATACGACTCCAAGGAAATAACCACACAATTTTGAAAATGTACAAGGAATGGAAGAGTTTTTGTTCGAAATTAATATTATTTGAAATGACAAAAACTAAAATATTTCTTTTCTTTTCCTTACTAAAAAGCCAATATGAGAAAGAAAATATCGATGAAAGCAATCTAAATATGTTCGAAAGTTGTATTTTGAACATTGAAAGTAAATTTCAAAGTTTTAAGAAGCGCGGCAAAATGTTTACATTTGTAATACAGCCCGGCGAAATAGAGGAAAATGTTTGAGATCTGCAGTATTTTGAATGTCTTAAAATTGACAATTTAAGTTTAGAAATGATTGATTTTAAAAGTTCAACATTGTGGACGGACAAATTCAAGACATTGTGGAAAGATTTAGAAAACACGGAAGATAATCATCTTCTCATGATATCATCGTGTTGGCCCTCACTTCCTATGAAGTTTTCATCTTTGAAAAAAATTGGCTTTGCCATTTTGTCCGCGTTCGGTTCTACTTATAAATGTGACAAAATATTTTCACACATAAAATTTATTTTAAGTAAAAACAGGAGCAGATTAACTATCAAAAATTCAGACGCTTGTAATCATCTTAAGGTGACTAAGTATGAATCAGACTTGACGAAATTGACGTCACAAATTCAGCATCAGGTGAGCAATTGATAACGAAGAGAATGCTTATAAATAAAGTTCATAAATTATTAATCAACTAAAACTTGACAATTATATTTGTTTTTATAATAATTAGAATTATAATTTTGTGTTTTTTTTTATGTTTAGTTTAAAAAGAGTTTAAAAGCATATTTTAATAGTTTTCTCAATAAAATTTATCTTATTATTCACTAACGGACTGTTTTAAAATGAAAATAGCCATTGACCCGAACTGTCTTCTTAATAGTCACATTTTGGTTGATTTTGACCCGCAGCCAAAAAAGGTTGCCGACATCTGGTTTATAGTATTCCTAGTTCACTTCCTTGTGCTTCTCCTCTGCTGACCATGCAGGACAAATTCGTAATTTGTAGTTCTCCAAGTCAAAAAAAATATACGACCATATTATCCCAATGGTTATGCCACTCTGGCTTCACCATGGAACAAGTATTCTTTGATGAGGGATACTTTTTCCATCGCCACAGTTGCATAATGATGACTTTTGTTTCCATGATCACAGCTCAAATGGTCATTCATCAATCTGCGAGTGGACTTCATTGGTGTTTTGATCATTTTAGGATGTTATGTTGGCATGACTGCATCTTTCTGATCTTCAAGCAAAAAATTTCCTTCGTTAAACATCCTTTAAAACCGCTTGAACAATTTTTTTTTTTCCCATCATACATTTCCATAAAATTTAATGATCGTGTGATGTTTCTGTGGCTGACTTTCCAAATTTACAAAAAATTCATGTTGCATTGTTGCAATTTCATTTTTCACTACATGAGAAAAAAAAAAACAAGCAACTTTCCTTTTAGCTGGCATGTAACTAGATAAAAGTTGGTGTACACATACTCAAAATGTGTTATAATCCCCACTTGAATTTTTTGGCACTATTGCTATATAGTCAAGAATTAAAAGATAATTCAACAATCTTTTTGAATGAATCTTGTATATTATTGAAAAGATGGAAGACCGAACCAACTATCACGATCCATAATGGGAATTGATAATTATCCATTTTGTTGGAACGTACACATAAGCAGAGCAGGGAAATGGGACAAATGGAAATGTAAGGAATTTTTTTTTTTATCAAGCAGGCCAGAACCATTGTTCCGGGCATTTTAAGAATGTCTGATGAGCAGTTCCTTTTACAGGAATGTCGATGTTTGTTGACAGTAGTAGAAGTAGTGGCAAATGATGCAAGAAAGCAAATAGCATGAACAAAAAAAAAACACACTTCTTCCATCCATACCTTACAAGAATTTGTCTAGTTCCTCATTGAATTTATTCAAACCATCCATTTCTGCACGTCTATCCTGCAACCATCGTTCCTCAACTTAAATTTATGCCCCCTCATATGAGTGGTCTCAGTAAGGGTAAGACTGCCATTCACCTTCAGCTTATCCAATCCATTCAAGGCTTTAAACACCTCAAGCAGATCATCCCGCAGGTGCCTATTCTCCAAAAGCTGCAATTTGCAGAACTGAAGCCTTTCTAGGTAAGAGCACTCTTTTGTTACCTTCACCAATCTGGTTACCCTTCGCTACACCATTCCAACAGATCTACGTCCTTCCAAAAGTGAAGCCTTCAGACCTGTATACAATAACCAAGATGCAACCATGGTTTATCCTTGTACAAAGGATAATCACTTCCTTGTCCCTGCTAGCAAATTTTCCGTATATCGACAAAATGATATACAGAAACTCCATGAGCTATTCCGATAGCATGTTAGCACTGCTCAGACAATTTTATATCTGACTACACTATTACCACCAAGGTCTTCATTTTCCACTACCCTGAGTGTAGTACCACACAGTGGATACTCTGGGATTACTATTACCCATATGCAGTACCTTGCATTTGCCCATGTTGAAATTCAACTGCCATTTCTCAGCCCATTGACCGAATTTTCCTGGATCTTGTTGTAGTAGCTCACCCTGACTACTGTCGTTAGCCAACCTCCGTAACATCTGCACACTTTGAAATTAAGCCTGATATACCTTCATCAATATTATTAATAAATATTGAAAACAGCAATGGGCCAGCACTGAATCCTGGGGTATTCCACTTATAACATTAATTCATGATGGGCAGTGCCCATTAATAATAAGCTTTATACATGTGAGATTTCTTTAATCTTCAAAGTTGACTACTTAATAGTCATTTGTTGAAATCAATCAGCCTGAAGATACTGTTATGAAATTATATGGATATTTGGTAAAAAAAAAAAAAAAAAAACTTCTGTCTTTTTCCACTTAACCTTCCTTTTATCCATTGCGGTAATTTTCCCTTAATGCCAAATTGCTCCAGTTTATACAGCATTCTTTTATATGCAACAGTATTAAAAGCTTTCTTGAAATCTAAGTATATGATATCAAAATTATTTTTTTTTTGCATCCAGTTCCTTGGTCGCTGCATTATAGTAACCTATCAGATTGGTTAGATAAGACCATCCCTTAACAAATCCATCCTGTGACTGCAGTGAAATTGCATTCCTGTCCAGATAGTTCTGTGTTACTTCTTTAATCAGTGACTCCATTATTTTTCCTGGAACAGATGTTAAGCTAGCCGGTGTGTAATTACTTGTGTCACCTTTTGACTACATTTATGAATTGGGGATACATTTGCACGTTACCATAGTATTGCCATATGGACTGCTTTTGTTAGATCTAAAGTTCGATTCCTGATTTTCCTTGTCACTACTTTGGTTATATGACTTATGCAGCAATTTACAGGATTGGAGTCTCTTCTATTCCTGTAAGAATATCTCTTTGCTTTCACTAGTTGTGGTTGCAGAGGGATAGTTTTCTTTCAAAATTTAAACTGTTGTCTATACTGCAGTGAATACAACTTAGTTTAATGTTTCTTATTGTCCTTGCATTTAGGATCAATAATTATTAGATTATGGTGAGTAAATGTTTCCTGGGAGGGGGTTATAATATTTTTCTGTGGTGTGTGGGGAGCGGGGGATACATGCATGTGTCTATTTGCTTTATACATGTGAGATTTCTTTAATCTTCAAAGTTGACTACTTAATAGTCATTTGTTGAAATCAATCAGCCTGAAGATACTGTTATGAAATTATGTGGATATTCTGTAAAAAAAAAAAAAAAAAAAAAAAATGGAGAGCAAAGTGCAAGAAAATACCCACATCTTTTCACTTAGCTACATCATTAGTTGGAGTATCTTATCTCCCCGTAATTATATAGATTACTTTTAATCTGAATTTGTATATTTATTTTTCTTAAATATAAAAGAACAGGCCATTTTGAAACATAAGTGGAGGATGGAGGACACAAAACATTTGACATGTACTTGTAGACTACACATTGCCAGTTAAGGGTTAAAGGCCTATGGCAGGGTGAAGTTGCTTTAACTGGCAATGGGTGAAGAGCCATTTTGATCTAATTAAAAAAAAAAAAAAAAAAAAAAAAAGACAATCCAAAGAGTCACACCTCAGCTCAAGCTTGTAGGAGGGAGAGGGGTGGGGGAGTTTTTTAAGAAATGGAATAGATTGGGAAGGTGTTTTATATATATTTTATGTAATATATATTTTTGAAATATTTATTAATACTAAAAAAACGTAACAAACATCCAATTAGGTACGAATTAATGCGACTTTCATTGCTGAACTTCTTGAACGAGTCTCAACATCAGGTGAGTATGTTGTAATTTTCATCTTGGTGAGACGTGCTTTCAACATACTGAGAGACTCGCACTGTTCAGACGGTGTCTTGATTTATTTTTAATACAGTTCATGTTCAGAAATATTTTCCCACAGAAATTTGTCAAACCAAAAACTGAGAGAAGTCCAAACGCAAATATTTTCAAATTTGTATATATATATATGTGTGTGTGTGTGTGTGTGTGTGTGTGTCCAGTAAGCTACTCCACACATTGAACACAATTTGACCTTGCTTTTTCAACTCATCTGTCACTGTCCATTTGTGTAGAATTGCAAGGGCAGTCTTTTGCCTCTCCAAATCCTCAATTTCACTTTTAAGGCAAATGTCTTGCACCCCCACATATCCTTGATTTTTAAATCCTCTTCCAAATTGTGCTTCATATGAGCTAAAGTTAAAGAGCTGCAGGTTGCTGACCCCTGGCCTATGAGAACAGTAGGTATAGGTTAGAAACTTGGAAAATACTTTTCATAAAAAATATCAATGGCGTATTTAGAAATTGGTGAGAGGAGCATAAAAGTCTAATCTGTTAAAACACTGATTTACTAAAGAAAATGTATACAAACCTTAATAAAACAGTTCAAAATTAAATAAAAATATTAATTTTACAGATTGATTAAACCTAATATACAGTTATACCATTAAGAGAATAAATAAGTCAGTTATGATGTATCTAAAATGATATTGTTACATTGTTGGGCGCCTCTGTAGCCAGGTGGGAAGGAGCAGCAGTGCGTAGCACACGCTTCTTGATTAGACCGGGGTTCGAGCCCGTCACCACCAAATACAGAGGATGCGGAAAGGTCAAGGGAATGACCACCGCATATCCCTGGAGCAATATGGCCTTAGTTGCTAATGCTCCTAAAAAAAAAAAAACCAAAAAAAAAAAAAAAAGTTACATTGTTGAAACAAAATGATACATTTTTCTTAAATAAAACCTGTACATATAATTAGGAAATGACGTTATTATGTGGTGATTTTCCATGAAACCCTTTTCTCTCTAAATAGGAGACTAGGCACCAGTGAGGTGATCTGATTGAGGTGTATAAGGCCTTGAATGGGTTGAGCACACTGAATTCTGATGGGATTCTTCCGTTTGCTCAGATTACAATCTAAGGAAGCATAAATTCAAATTGAGGAGAGACAGTTATAGAATAGATGTGTGGAAATTTGCCTTTAGCCAGCGGGTAATTAATTGCTGGAACAAACTTCCATCTGTCATTGTGAAAGTTGATAGCTTAAATAAATTCAAGGAGGAACTGGACAAATTTTTAGAGGGAATGGTTATGTGAAATTTTTTTTTTTTTTTTTTTTTTTGGCTGATGCTACATAGGCTCATACGCTTCCTTTCTTGTATCACATGCCTCTATTACTAACCACTCTTATACCATGTGGGTTTTTAAAATTATGCATTCTAATCATGCTATAGTTGTTTACGTGTACAGCTGAATACTTATTACTTTTGCTTATAATATAATTAACTCATAAATTAATAATTAAAGATAGTTTATGAAAAATCCCATGAGTTACTCTCAAAATTAGTGGAAGGGCTTACCTGTTAACATGATCTGGGTGTGGAAGGAGCGGGTTGACTGTTTATATAGATTGGGGTTGCTTGTTATATAGCCGATGTGAAGTTATTGCATGAAAAACGTGGTAGATTTTAGGCGCAGGGATATATTATGAAGGGAGATTAAGGTGGTTCCAAGGTTAGTGGGGAGATTAGATTTTTAGAGTATCTCCATGGATATTACTACACTTTATCTGTTTTGGAAATTAGACTTGCTTATGAACTATTTAATAATTGAGTGCTACACTTATGGCTACATTAAACGTTATTAAAAATAAGTTAAATTTAATTACAATGACCATATAAAATTATTATGATTATTAATGATAATTATTATTATTTGTTGGTTAATTGCTTATTAAATTTAAGTTAAGACCATAAAAATTAAATTTTAACGCTTAGCTGAGACTCCCTGAATTTTCTTTTCCTTATTAAGAGGTTTGGGATCTTTTTCTGATAAAACAGTGTAGTGTCTATCAATTCATTAATATATTGAAGAACACAGCCACATGAAATTAGTGATGTTGTAATTACAGATGATTGTTTATTATAAAAACTTTTAAAGGCAACTAAGGCTCCCAGGATTAATGAGGAAAAGAAAATTCAGGGAGTCTCAGCCAAGTGTTAAATTTTAATTTTAACGTGTACAGTAATACCCCGACTTACGCTACCCCGACTTACGCTACCCCGACTTACGCGAACTCGGAGTTACGCGGTTCTTGATTTTTTTCGTTTGGCAACGCTGCCGCCCACTATCTTCAAGGTCGTTTTTCATATGTTATCCATATACGGTGCGACGGCGGAGAATGAGAGCGAAAGATGAACAAAATTCAACTTTGTTGCTTTTATGTTTTTTATATCAGTGAAGGGGAAACACATTTCACCATAATAACGTAAAAACCAACACAATTCCAGCTATCGGTATAATCGCAAATGCAATTAGATCGAGTTTACTACCAGTTTATAGCAGATTTCACTAGCAGAAACGCAACTGGATTTTTATTGTTTTATGGTAGTAACCCCTAGAAATGTGAGGTGTTAATAGTGTATCTCTGCCTTTATGGTGTTGTTTATTCAGTTGCTACATGCGCGCAGCTTTGTTTATGCGTATCCAGCGTGCCTCCTCGTTTTGTAATTGTGCTTTATTCCCTAAAAATGAGTAAAATACTTAATTAAGTGAAAAGGAAGCGTCCTGGTGAAGACACTGCAGAATCAGAGAGAAAAAGAAAAGCAATTATAAAGCAATAAACAGAGGCGGTCTGGGTCAAAGATTCTTACCCGGGAAAATTTATAGTGGCCTCATACTATGGTTTATGGCCAAAATCACACTGGCCCACCGGGGTTTCCCCGGTAAGGCTTATGGCCAGTCCACCTCTGTCGATGGAGAAAAAATATGAAATTGTGAAACGCTTTGAGCGAAATGAAAGACCATGTGATATTGCACGTGCTACAGGCCTAAATGAAGCAATGGCGAAAAACACATGACAATTGCAAACTTGACAGTTGAAAATTGAAAAGGGCTCAATTGTAAAGGGCTTAAAAATTTTAGAAAACATAGCCTCCAACGAAGAACGCGTTATAGCTACAAAGCAAGGAATAAAAAAAATTATTAGCTTGCTACGAAGAAATTCTGCGTGAAAAAAAGAACGCGCTGTGTCGTCAGACGAATTTGTTAGATTTTATGAAGCCATCGACATCGAAATAACTTTTTTACGTAAGTCATTTGTTTTTTTTAATACATATTTTGTATTAATATGTATAAATAACTGCAATTTTATTAATATTTTTCTTCTAAACTAGTGTTTTTGTTAGTCCTTGGTCCCAATTAAGCAAAATTTATATGTATTTATATGCAAAGTTGTACCCCGACTTACGCGAATTCGACTTACGCGATTTTCGTCGGACCCACCTATCGCGTAACTTCGGGGTATTACTGTATTGCCAATACATAAAAGCAGTCCTAAGAGTGAAGTTGGTGACTACAGACCAGTTAGTCTGACTTCAATGGTAGGAAAAATCTTAAAGGCAGTGATTAAGAGTGACATTTAGATAGAATGGCATTCGGGAACACACAATATGGCCTTGTTAAGGATAAATCATGCTTAACTAACTTGGTAGGCTATTTTTATTATTATTTATTATTATTATTAGCCATATGGTACAAGTAACCCTTATGCTGCACCAGCCAAAAAAAAAAAAAAAAAAATTCCCCGAGTTACCCTGAGAGAGAGAGAGAGAGAGAGAGAGAGAGAAGTTGAAAGGAATCACCAAGAAAGAGAAGAATGATGATGTCCAGCTCAGGACCCTGGGTGCCAAGCCCATACTTACCATATGTGAACCCCTGGGGTTCACAAAATTACTCATGATCTGAATGTAGGCAATAATTTCGAATAGTTTAATTGGAGGGCTTGATCTTTAGATTAGATTGTAGGAAGTTTTCTTTTAGCCGGAACAAGTTGCCCTCACAGGTAGTTGAGGCTGACAGTAAAGGTCTACTGTGGATACTCACCTGTGTGAGGAGGGATACACACCTTCTCATTGGTAAGCCCTGTTTCGTCACAAACAGAAACTCACTACACCATCATTATGGAGTACTTCAATGCTATGGTTGGAAAGAGAAAAACAGCACAGAAATGTAACTATTGGAAATTTTGAAATTGGTGAAAGACTGGTAGAATTTGCACAATCTCAAGGAATGTCATTAATGAACACTTTTTTCAAGAAAAGGGTGGGCGGAAAGTGGACACAGAAGAGCCCAGATGCATTAACAATTAATGAAATTGACTGCACCCTCATTAACAAAAGATATATTGTGAACTAAGTTACTGTCCTGAACAAGGTAAGCGTTGGAAGTGATCACAGAATGGTAAGATGTATACTTGATATAGTTGTAAGAAAAGAAAGGAAAAAACTGACTCAAGTAAATAATACGAAGGTCTTTGAGATAACGGAAGAGTTAAAAAAGCAGTATGTACTGGAATTTAAGAACAAGTTTGAGCTTCTCCAGACTGACTCAGGACCAAGATATCGATGAAGAATACAACTTTCTGAAAGTGATAAATCCAAATAAGAAAAAACTAGTCAAGAAGCACTTGTCATGATGAACTAAAGATAACAAATGAAGAGCAAGATAAACAATGACAAGGACAAAATTGAGTATACTCAGTTATGCAAAGCCATTAGAAAGAGATTCAGAGAGGTGAGGACATAAGAAGAATTAACACAAGAAAAGTAGAATAAGCATTAAGGGAAAACAAAGGACTAAAATCAGCAGTCATGAGCAGTAATACAGAAAGACAAATGATACTGAATCTGAAGAATAGTGATGGTGTACTTATAAATAGCAGAGAAGGCATAATTCAAGTAGCAGAAGACTACTATAAAGTATTATATAAAGAGCAAGGGAATGATGCCAGCAGTGGGAAAGATGGGCAACACATACGGCATACCGAATATCGCCATTCTTCTCTTTCTTAGTGATTCCCTTCTAGTTCTCTCTCTCTCTCTCTCTCTCTCTCTCTCTCTCTCTCTCTCTCTCTCTCTCTCTCTCTCTCTCCTTCTTGATAAGGTAGAACAAGTGAAGAAAATGAAGAATCAAATAGTCCCAGGTGAAGATGAAATTACTATAGAGTTGCTAAAATTAGGAGGAAGAGACATGACACAAACTGGAAAGACGTCACAAAATACATTAGGAAAGGCATGACGCCTAAGGAGTGGAATAATGCAATCATAATTTTGCCACATACAAAAGGAGATAAATTAGAAAATGGAAATTATAGACCAATTTTCTTGTTCCCGCATCTACAATTTGTTCACAAGGGTCATTACTATTATTAGCCACGTGGTGCAAGGCATATGCTGCACCAGCCAAAAAAAAAATTTCTGGAGTATTTGCAAGAGAGATAGAGAGTCAGACAGAAGTAAAAAGGAATCACTAAAAAAGAAGAATGATGATATCCAGCTCAGGACCCTGGGTGTGCCAAGCCCATACTTGCCAGATGTGAGCCCCTGGGTTTTAGAAAAAATCCTTGATGAGAATCAACCAAAAGAGCAAACTGGCTTTAAGACAGAATTCGCAATAATCACCTTCACATAATATCACAGTTAATGGAGAAAGCAAAGGAATATAAAATGCTATTATGCCTGGCATTCATGTATTATGAAAAGGCATTTGACTCCATACAGTAAGGCATTGTTTTGCGCACTGAAAAGACAAGACATAGACATCCCATACATTATGATTTTAAAGAAAATATATGAGAACGCTACTTCCTTTGTTAGACTAGACAAAGACAGTAGCAAATTTAAAATTGAGAAAGGAGTTAGACAAGGAGACACAATATTTCCGAAGTTGTTTGCTGTTGTCCTTGAAGAAGCTTTCAGAAGATTGGACTGGTCACAGAAAGAAGTCAATGTGAATGGAGAGTACTTAAACTATTTATGACTTGCAGATGACATTGTGATCATAAGCCATGATCCCGAAGAATTAGAGGAAAATCTTAATCAGTTATGCAGAGTTAGTAAGATTTCGGACTAAAGGTGAATATGGGTAAAACAAAAGTAATGATGAGCAAGTATACCACAGGAAAGGATATAATCATTGAAGGAGCAGAAATTGAAAAAGTGGATTCATATATTTATCTTGGACAAGATATTAGCTGTAATAATGATAAATGGCTGGAAGTCAGGAGAAGAATAAATTTCGGATGGATAAATTCAGAAAATATAGGCACACTGAGGAGGAATATCCCAGTTTGTCTGAAATATAAAATTATGAACCAATGTGTACTCCCCACCATGACTTATGTAAGTGAAACTTGGGCACTTACCAAAAGAATGAAAGAGAGTTGAAAACTACACAGTGAAGAATGGAACGAATTATATTAGGAATCAGACTTTTGGATAAGAAGAGAAATACATGGATTGGGCAGCAAATTCAAGTAAAGGACATTCTTATCAAAACTAAAGAACTGAAATGGACTTGGGCAGGACACATAGCTCGAAGATGTCTTCGAGCACAGATGGACTAAGAAAATAACAGAATGGTATTCAAGAGGAGATAAAAGAAAACCTGGAAGACAAAACAGAAGGAACTGGAAAGTTGCTGGAGAGGCCTTCATCCTGCAGTGGGTTGAAAATTGCTTATGATGATTTACTTGTTTTTTGTTTGTTTTTTTTTGCCAGTGCAAAGCTATGGCTTCCTTGCACTATATGGCAAATACTATATCTATTATACCCCCCCCCCTCTTCCAAGTAAAAAAAAAAAAAAAAACACAATTTTTGTATACATTAATGCCAGTAGTATTATGAACGAATTAAATGAATCTGAGCTTTTTATCAGATTAGATAATGCTGATGTGGTTGGGCTTATTGAGATGTGGTGCCACACAGAGATAAATGAAGAATTTCATTTTGGTGAATACTGTCTGTCAAGGAGAGATAGGAGGACAGAGGGTTAGAGGAGTGATGCTTCTGACCTAAACTGCCTGAAGATAAGAATGATCCCTGAGTCAGATTGTGGTAATTCAGATGTTGTGTCAGTGTGGTATGAAATGACTTGCAGTAAAGGGGAAATGATAGTAAGATCTGTTATTGTTCAAATGACTAAGGAGTGTGAGAAAAATCTCTTTAGGCAATTTAAGAGATTACAGTACATGTACTGGAAATACACTAACGGGTGATAACAGGTTTTTGAACGAACTGAATGATTCCTACTTATTCCAACATGTCCTAATTGTAATTCTCAGTGAGGAGCTTGACTGTATTAAAAACTTGATGGTGGGGAAATTAATAGTAGGCAATGACCCTTTGTGTGTATAGGTTTCTTTAGATACGATCCATTTTATGGATCGTATCTAAAAAACTTGTGTAATCAAAGTAAACTTGTGTGAGACTATAATCGGTGAGATATTTCTTGGGATTGATTAATTGGGGTGATTATTATATGGCATTGGATACAAATACACTGTAAAAGTGTTCAAGAGATTTGTACTTGAAACCACAAATGTATTCATACCAGTGATCAAATTCCATATACACATAAGAGACCAAAATGGATGACGGTTAAGGTTAAGAGTTTGATTGAGCAAAAGAAACAAGTATGGGACAGTTACAGACAGTCACATGATTCTAATTTGTATAAGCATTATGGAATAAAATGTATTATTTATGAGAAGGTACTAGCAGGGAGAGCTAAGAACATGGATGAAGAGTTCACATATATGAAACATGACAAAGAAGCGAATAAATCTAATAAATCCCTTAATTGATTGCAGTGGAAGATCCATATAAAAAACCCAACAGACATGGCAGATGAGTTGAACAGATTCCCATCGATATTCCTTTCATTCATTCATCCCATTGATAAAGCACTAACAAAGAGAGCTAAGAACATGAATAAGGAGTTTACATATATGAACACTAGAAAGAAGAGAATTAGTTTAATAGGTTAATTAGTCGCAGTAGAAGATCCATAGAAAGCCCAACAAGCATGGCAAATGAATTGAACAATTGTCATCGATATTTACAGTTGATAGCCTGAAACTCTGGAGAATGTTAACATGTCAGGCTGCTGTAAAATAAGTGATATGTTGATCTCAGACAAGCATTTTCTAGAAAAGCCGCTGAGATTAAAGGAGGACAAGGCTTTGGTGGAAGACGATATATATTAGTTGTAATTAAAACGAGTACATCTGAGTATATCAAACCTTTAGGAATGCTGATGAGGGCATCATTAGACTCCGGAAGGTTCCCTTGGACTGGAAAAGTGCTAATGTCTCCCACATCTCTAAATGTGGTGCTGCACAAGCTATTTGTATTAGTAATGGCCACATGGCGCAAGAAAGCCTATGGCTTATGCTGCACCAGCCAAAAATAAATAAAAATAAAAATTAAAAAAAAAAATAAATAAATAATAATAATAATAAAAGAAAAAGAAATTGAACCTATCATCCTATACGCTTCCTTGACCTGAAGGTACTATCCAGATGACCTTTGAATTTCCCCAAACTTTCAGCCTCTACCACCCATGTAGGCAACTTATTCCAATAATTTATAACTCGCTGGCTAAAAAAACTTCCTTCAGTCCAGTCTAACATTTCCTCCTGTAACTTGAATTTATGTCCCCTAGTTCTAGCATCATTTATAATCTTGAAAATTTTGCCCTCATTCATTTCACTGATGCCTCTCAGAGCCTTAAACACCTCAATTAAATCTCCTCTAACGTGTCTAGTTTCCAAGCTCTGCAATTCCACTGCTGTCCCTATATAAAGTTTTTAATTGTTATGGTATATAATTATTTTTCTTCATTCTTCTGAATATATTATATGGTTTTTGTAATTTTGGCATATCAGGGATATAGTAGCAATATTTTATTAGTTATTCCCAAGTTACATAAAACTTGACACATAAAAAGTCCTGGAACATATGTCGAGGACAGACTGTACTGTCCTGTACCCTACGTAAGCTAGCTAGAGTTTTGGTTGTTTGCAACCAGCTAGCTTTAGAAGTTTAAGAGATCTCAAGATTAGCTAGTGCTCCAGTGAATACTGAAGTTAATTCACCAATGGATGAGTAGTAGAAGCTTTTTCAACTATAGAGTGCAAGAGAAGTGGAGCATCAAAGAATTGATAAGTGCATTGGGCTCTTTTTTTTTATTGGGTAATAAATCTTCAATTGAAAGCTAAAAATATCCAACAGTAGCCAGGATTCTGATAATCAGTCTTATGTTTAGTGCAGACAGAACAAAATTTTTCTCATCTGTGTAGAATTTTAACTGCTGATAAACTTGCAATGAAATTTATAAATTTAATTTAAGAACTAATAGTAATGCTCTGAACAAAAATCCTTCTCCCATGATTTTAGTGTTGCAATCAAAGCAAATTTTAGGAACAAGAAAAACAAACAATTTAATAGAGACTAAATTTAATAGAAATTTATTCTCTATTAAAATATATAACAAGATAGTTGTTATATATGCTGCATACAACGGATATATAACAACTAAATAACTGTCTATCTTTCTCACTTTACCAATTTCCTAAAAAGCAAATATTGAACTTGTAAGGAATTGACTATTTGTTGTGATTTTTTGTGTGAAAAAAAAAATACACAACAAAAAAAACTGCTTTGTATTCTTATATTAATGAAACATAAGATGTCTTGGCCTTACCTAATCAATGCAAGTCCTTGTAGATAACACAGTGGTTATAATTTATTTTTCCACACTAGGAGGATAGTGAAAAGGCCTGAGTTTGGATCCCATCTTGAAAAGAAAAAGAAGCTAAAAATGAAAGAGTATCCAGAAAAGCAATGGGATTAGAGAAATTAAGGAAAGTGAAGTGAAAAATGCAATGATGGCAAAAACAAGGTTTAAAACTTAATTCATAAAATTAAGCTGAAAGGTGATCAAAAGCAGTATAACCATCTTTCTTTCTCACTTTCTCAATAATAGAACTCGTAAGGAATTGACTATTTGTTGTGTAATTTTTGTGTGAAAAAAAAATACACAACAAAAAAAAACTGCTTTCTTTTCTTATATAAATGAAATGTGGGATGGCTTGGCCTTACCTGATCCATGCAAGGCCTTGTTGATAGCACAATGGTTATAATCACTATCCTTCTGATATCTTCTTAGAAGGATAGCGAAAAGGTCTGAGTTTGGATCCCATCAATGCGCGAGGAATTTTTAGGGACTTCACAGCATGGCTGAGTTAGTCAATCTCAGGTGAAGATTGGGTGTTTTATCTCCCTGCAACTTTTGGCTTTTTCTTGTGAAAAATAGCAAACAGTCAAAGAAATACACACAATAAAGCGACGCCTCATTGATTTAGTTTTAGTTGCATCGGTGGTAACGCACAGCTAACATCCTCCATGCAAAAGTTCAGCTTTAACATAAATTGTTGAAATTATCATAGTAAACCTATGTTATCCATATAGTTTATGGAAGCTTTTCTGCACTGCCATAAAAAAAAAAAAAACAGGTAAAAACAGGATAAGAAAATACAACTTCCATACTCCTCCTCATGTAAACTATCCAGATGATCTTTGAATTGCTTCCAACTATTAGCCTTGACTCCCTGTGGATGCAACTTGTTCCAGTAATTAACAACTTGCTGGCTAAAAGAAAACTTCTTACAATCTTGTCAAGCCTCTTCTCCTGTAATTTGAATTTATGGTTACTAGTTCTGAAATTCTTTATAACAATGAAAATTCAACCTTTGTTAATTTTACTAACCCCTCTCAGAACCTTATAAACCTCAATCAGACCACCTCTAAGGGTGCCTGCTTGCTAAAGCTCTGTAGCCTACATAATCAAAATTGTTCCGCATATTGTTGCCATTTTTCGATCACACCATGTGAATTGCCTAGCTTTGGACCCTTTTAAGAATCTCAGTGTCTTTTTTTCAGCTCAGGTCTCCATACTTGGACTCGGTACAGCCACTCCCCAACTAATGTAAGGGTTGCGTTCTGCCAAACGCTACGTAAGTCAGAATTTACCTAAATAAGCATTTAGGGAAATTCTGCAACTATGCGCACTGAATTTGATTGAAGCAAAAAAGAAATGTTTGATGAACGTGTAAATAGAATTTTTTTTTTTTTTTTTTTATCTCATGCACAAGAAAAATTACAAAAATTTCAAAATTATAAAATTACAAAAAGAGAGAAGAGACAGGCATAACATCAGCAAGTTTTACCTTTCAAGCATCGTTGCCAGAATAACTCTCCAGCTGAAAAATATACCACTGTGGAGATTTAGAAGGGGTTTTTTCGAACACATCACAAACTAGCGTGATATTGTGGAAATTAGCGTGATGCTTGAACGTATTAACCACCCATTGCTTGCCACAAACTTGGCTTGGGTTTGCCGTACTTATCATTATCATCATAAATACTTCTTGCTTGAATGGTCATTCGATTCAGGGGCACTCGCTTCTGAATCTAATTTTCCATCCATATTATTATAGCTTTTCCACTGTTGATATAGCACCTGAATGCTGTTTTGTGATCACTGTTGGAGCGGACTGGCCCCGGTGTGAAATATGTGGACCCTTTAACATGTTCTCTTATATGCTCACTGTCCTTTAAAATAGTATTCACTGTTGAAGCAGCGAGACCTAATTGCTGTGTAGTAGATGACAAACTTTGTCCTGCTTCATACTTGTTAATCATTTTCATCTTCATTTCTAAATCAATTTTGTTCTGTTTCCTTTCCTTGCACTTTCTGTTAGTCGCTTTCCTTTCATCACTGTAATAAGTAAATAAGAATGAAGAGAGGATTCTGAAAATTTATGTTTTTTATATGATTGAAGATTTCAGTGAAGGGGAAACATATTTCACCATAATAATGTAAAAACCTACACAGTTCCAAATGCAATAAGATCCAGTTTACTACCTGTTTATAATTAGATGCACTAACATAAAAGCCCAATAAACCGGAAAGAGCAAATTGTTTTATGGTAGTGACCTCCAGAAATGTACTTTAAAACAATATCACAAAGGCATTCAAAATTGATTTTTATAACCGAACATTATGATAACGATGAAAGTGTAGTGCAATTTCCATTATAAAAATGATCTATTAGTGAGATAAATAGCTTAATTATATAGCAAAATTTTCAACTTCCAAGGTCTTGGAATGAATTACCAAAAAAAAAACAATTTTATTGGGTTCACATTACAATATGTTCACGATACCTCCATTTATTCCTACGGGATGCAAAATACGTTTCCATGATTTTTTTAAGTTTGCACCGGCCAGCCAAAACTTACGTAAAATCAAATTTCTGTAAGTCGGGGAGTGCCTTTATATCAAATGCAGTCTTATACAGGTAGATTTTGACCACCCTATCTCTACAGAATATTGTTTCATAAATTATCAATGGGACACCATGAGCTTTTCTGATCACTTGTTTTTACACTACTCAGTGAATTTAATATCTGCTTGTATCATAACTCCCATATCCCTTTTTCTTCCTCTACTATTTTTAATTCAACCCCCACCAAGTTTATTAATTATTTCAGGTTGCTGTTCCGAAGTATAAGATTTGCATTTTACTGCATTAAAACTAATTACCACTTTTTCTGACCATTTTTGAAACCTTTTCAAGTCATCTTGAAGCATGCTGCTTGCCACTAATCACTAACGACTCTCCCAGTATTTTTGTCATCTGCAGATTTTAAGATTGTGCCGTCTACTCCTTTGTTGATGTTGTTTATGAAAATCAGAAAAACTAATCCAAGAAGTTACTGAACCTTGGGAGAGTCCACTTCTGATGTTACACCAATAATATCCATTAATCACTACCCTGTGCTTTCAGCCACCCTGCAGTCCATCTTAGAATCTTTCAGAAATGTTGTGTTGTTCAGAATGCCTCTAAGATTTTCCCTAAGACTGAAATCGGTCTGTAGCTACCAACTTCACTGTTAGAATAGCCTATTAAATTCATTAGGAACATCAGCTGGGTTATCTCTGAGACTTTCACACCCAGTACACAAGGGTCCAGTCTGATTCATTTTTATTTAATTTTTTTTTTCTTTTGTATTCTCATGCATTAAAAACACCTTGTTTCCATTCCTTGCTCTCTTAAGCCAATGCTTTCTCATACTCAGCCATGACCCCATACCATCACCCTTTTTTGATATGAAGCAAAGAAAGGTGAATTCTGACTATAGATTATATATATTCTCTCTCTCTCTCTCTGTTTTTTTTTTTTTTTTTTTTTTTGTTGCTGTTTCCCTAAATTTTTGTTTAAAAACATTTGGAAGGCCTGCTTTTGTTTTCTGTGAGTAGAACATATTAAAGAGGAAAGTGGAACATGATGAACAAACTTTTGGAAACTGGATGTAATATCTAGTAAGAGGAAGAAGGTCATTAATAAACTGGAGGAAAAGAGTGATTCAAATAATGGTTACTGGGGAACTTCGGCATTAATTTATAAACTGAAAGATAGAATCATCAATCATCTCATACATATCGAGCAGTCAGAAAAGAACCTGCTATCCATCTGCAAAAATCATAAGACAGGTCATAAGTTGGAAGCATGCATAGAAATCATTTATGCAAAATATGATGAAAAGCCTTAAAAGTGTAGAGTTAAACTTCTTAATTTTTCTGAACTTTTCCATAAAATTTCTCCAGAGATGAATATCTCTGGAGATGAACATCAGCCAAAGTAAATGGATTGACAATGATATAATCTGCAATCACTGAGATTATGATCATTAATTAGATGGAAAGTTTCCAGATAGTGTGGAAGTTTGCAGCTGATGGATGTCCCATTATTATGAAAAAACTGAACTGCTAGAAGTTTATAATTGTAAGTGAGGAATTTGTCCCACATTTTAGGAATTGAGCAAAATTCCAAGCAAAGGGAAAAATTCCATTTAAATGAAACTTAAATGAGTAAAAAAGGAGTTAACTGTGCAGCCCACGTTTCAAGGACATGGCAAAATCCAGGGGCTCACATCTGGTGAGTATGGGCTTGGCACACCCAGTGTCCTGAGCTGGATGTCATCTTTCTTGGTGATTCCTTTCTACTTTTGACTCTCTCTCAGGGTAATTTGGGAATTTTTTTGGCTGGTGCAACATAAGCGTCAGGCTTCCTTGCACCATATGGCTAATAATAATAATAATAATAATGAAATTCCATGAGGGTGTGGCAACTTCTTAGTGATTGTTCAGGATTCTTCTGTCTTTCTCTCAGAAAACCAAGGGAAGCATTGAATGAATTGTACTCAGTATGGTTGGAAGAGATTTACTCAAAAATATCATTGGAAGAAGAAAAGTAAGTCTAATTAGTCAGTTTTTTCTTTAAACAAAGCTTCAGTGGAATTATGAATGAACAAAATTTCTGGCCAATATCTTTGATAAGATACCAAAAGGTTTGACAACCATTTGAATGAGGCAAGTTTCATACACTCAAACTTTGCAAAATTTTGTTTGGATTTTAATATCTTATTTACATCTATTGTGTAGGCAGGAGATGAAGCCAAAGATTTCAATACAAGTCAATTGCAGTATACTATATTCTTATCCTCAACAGGATAAGAATATAGTATACTGCAATCTTCACCACAATTGAAGAAACCCATGGATTAGACAGAAATGACAGTTTAGAGTAAAGTAATTATTTCATCCAATAAGAATAATTTCAGTGGTACATTCTGGGCAAGCAGTAGGATCTTGAGATTTAAAAGCAGTACTCCAGTTATGTAAATTGCTAAGGTCATTCCATTCAACATTACTTTAACATGACATGACATTCTGAATTACCATGGAGAAAGGGCCCACTGGAGAAAAAATATTGCCAAATATGGTACCTAGAACATAAATAGCATAACTTTGTACTTTAAGATGGGTTGACGGAGAGAGAGAGAGAGGAAAAAGGTCAGGAGCGTTACATGTGTGGTTAGGATAGGTATTCTGGTATCCTAATAGGTAAATGAATAAGTTGTTAATTTCATTATTAATAGCAACTGTTGGCAGGTGAATTGCATCTTATATTGATGTTATGTGTTCATGGGAGGTTTTAATTGTTTAGTATTGATTTCGTCTGTAAACAGTGTTTCAGTATAGATACGAATTCAATATTAGAAACTGAAAATCTTGAAAGTTTACTTTTCCAATTTATGACAAGTAAAACTGAAAACATAAGTCCAGACAAATTCCATGAAGAGAATGAACAAATTCTTTGACATTAAAAGTTGAACAACAATGTATATCTGTATAAAAATATATTTCAGTGAAAGTGAATGCAACAAGGCATCATATGTTTAAGAGTATAAATAATCTATATAAAATTGGTGTAAATACACCAAATAAAATCAATTTACTTTCATTTTACAGTTATACTATTACAATAAAATCCAAGAGGACAAGAGAGAATTCGATCAATCCATGTGCAGCTTTAATCAAATCACAGATCTGTATCTAATTTACTTTGTCTGTGACTCTGTCATGCTGTAATGATTTCTACAGTATTAGGAAATTAAGGTTTCTACAGTATTAGGAAAAATCAGAAGGCTGAAATGGCATGAAGCATTTTTAATACAATATTAGCACCATTATTTTAACAACATAAGGGATATTATTTAAAATATATATACTGTTTTATATTGTAACGGTGCCACAGATCACCAACAGTAACAAACCCATAGCTGCCAACTTCACAGATTTAGGAGAATCCATTGTAAGAAAAAAACTGAAAGTTTGAGATATAACAGATTATCCTAAGCCATGCTTAGCATTTTAATAATTCCTCATAGCATTGCTGAGTGTAAGAGAATATTAGTCACGTTAGAAAAAGAAAAACTGAGTTCAGTTCTTCTCTTTCTGTTGAAACTTGGGAAATGACAGCAAAGTCTAGGCGGCAGGTCCATTGTTATGAACAGAACTTTGAATCAACATTTCTGAAGAGGGCAAAGTCTGCAAACTTCCTTGAAGGGTCATTTGATGTCTAATAGAATTTCCAGTCAGAAATCCACAAGCAGAAAGGTAGGCTAATGTTCAAAGCATACTGTACTGGTAAACAATCCTATGGCTTTATTTTAATATAAAATTTGTATTTTGCCAGTGAAAATTAATTTCTAACATAGGGTGGACTTAAAAAAAAAGCCTCCTGTTTTCCTCTTGTTTAAAAATGCCTATCTCCAGATTTTTGAAAATCATAAATTGGCAGCTATGCAAATAGCTGCCTCTTTCTTGAATAAAAAAGTGCTATCAGTAGGACTGTTTTAGACATTTCAGTATATCTTTTAAAAAAAAAATAGTCTCAGAGATGGATGGAAGTACTAACAACATAATTATATCTGCAGTGAATGAAATTATACATCAGAACAATTAAAGTAATTAATTAAATAGCAGAAAAGATAAAAGATTTCATTGAGCAGATATTGGAAAAGATATCAGCTCAGTGAAAAACCCAACCTGCTGCCTCTTTAGCAAATTTAGTTTCCTAGTAATAATAATAAAAAAACTCCTGTTTCATGATCATAATTTAACTCCTTTGGCATTTTGGCATCATGGGAAACTAATGAATAAATTTGGCACATTTCCTTGCATAATGCCAAAATAGATATTTAGAGAGATTCAGAAAATGAAATAAAAAATAAAGTAAAAATAACTTTCGCTAATGAATAAAACATTAAACATTGCACTGGTTTCCCATCTCACATTAGCATATATTAATTCTTTATGTTTTAATGCAAATTATTTATGCATTATATATATTATTCAAGATTACACACATATATTTTTTAAATGCCCTTTGGGGTAGCTGTCATTATGTGCATCACTTCCTATGTGTTACTAAATTACATCCTTTCAGCCAAAATTTCATGATCCTGAAGAATGGTGAGAGTGATAGAAAAAGATTGAGCAAGTACAGAGGGTGTGGTAGTACTCTCGTATTGGTATCTGCCAGGTACTTTGCCATATTTTAGCACTCAGTTGATCAGTGCTTTGCCATAGATATAACATCATGTTAACTCTGAACCCTTTCTGGAGTAAATTTATAAGGAGCAGTTCCTTTGGCATCATAGAAATTTCTGGCATGACTTTAGCCATGCTTCAATCCTGGCAAAACAATACAGACAGATGAGGTGAGAGCAATGATGACTGTTCTACCAAACTGTGAAGACTAGCACTCGATCTAGCGATTGTACAAAAACACCCATCTTTTATCTCCACACATAATTCTCTAGAAATGTGGAGCTGCCATTTCCCTCTGCAGTGAGAACATCACATATTATCATCCATAATTCCTTTTGGTCCTATGTTAATTCATGGAATAATGTGCTCAGAAAGATTACGCACTTTAAAGTCATCCTTGAGAATGGTATAATGCAACCCCAAACTATCCTCTGTTTTCTGAACACCCTACTGACAATCAGCTGCACAACCTAATGCCCTTTATTCATCTTTATCTGGTATTCAGGAAGTACTTGCTCAGAGCAATCATCAACATCTTCCAGTTCATTAACCTCATCTTTTGTGCTTTAAGACCAGAAACTTTAGTATATGTTACTCCAATGTCACCATGTTATTTTATAACCACTTATGTAAAAGGAATCATCCAAGTGAGGTGAGGATATTTATTTACTTTCCGTTTGGATTTGTACATAAATGTGTAAAGGTGTTTCTCTTACAGTATAAAATCTACAAAAATAAAGACCTGGAACAAAATCAGTTTGCAGCAGGCCATTATGAAGACATACACATTAAATTGCATTTAACATAGCAAAATATATTAAGAAAAGACAAAATTTTAACTAGAGAACAATTAAAATGTCTTTATATGTCAACAGTGAAGCAAATGTAATAAGACTGAAATATCATGGTCAGCTGTTATTTTCAATGCTGATAAGTAAAGAGAAAGAAAAAATAGTGGTAAATGACATTGACAATTGTGCCATTCATAGAGATTCACAACTTTTATGTCCTGAAGAAAATATGGTTAACTGCTAAGAAACTTCTCCCTGTTTTGAAGTGAGTTAAACTTGGATTTTGGGCATGAATATTTACAATAGCTTCTCAAACAAGTAGGCTTATCAGGGGGAAAAGTGCCACTCTGTGAATGTCTAGTTTTTATTGAAAGGCAGGAAATAGCAAACTGGAGAGCTACTTACATGTGTTTAAAGAATTAAGAAATACAGAACACAAGATCTTAATGAATCTTACATTCATTCATTCTGATGAGCACAGAGATTGAAACCTATTGGAAAAGGCTCTGGACTTATAATATATGCTTGCAGAAGTGATGGGTTCATTGATAGTGCTTTTAATGTTTAAATTAAATTTAAAGATGGGATTATTGTAATGATATGAATTTTGAAAATTTCAACAACTTTGTAGGCTGACAACTTTTTTTGAATTCCCAGTTCAGTTTTCATAATGGACAACACAAGTGCATCACTGAAAAAAGATATCATAGAATAGTGTCACATGAACCAGAGCTTTTGGAAATCATGCAGTTGCAGCTATTTAAACCTAAATATAAGATAAAGAGAGATGTAATTTCAGGTTGTGGTCATGGAAATTATGTTAAGAGACAGGTTGCTTAAAATAATGGCGCCTCCATAGCCAGGTGGGAAGGAGCAGCAGTGCGTAGCACACGCTTCTTGATTAGACCGGGGTTCGAGCCCATCACCACCAAATACGAAGGATGCGGAAAGGTTAGGGAATGACTACCGCATATCCCGGAGCAATATGGCCTTAGTTGCTAATGCTCCTAAAAACCAAATAACAAACAAACAAACAAGCTTAAAATAATGTAGTAATTCCCTCAACAATGTGCAAAAATTGTGCAAAATGCAGCTTTGCACTATTTACTCCTGAGCATTGAAAAAACATGCTGAAATCGTGTGAATGAAAATTGGTGGTTTTCTTGTTTTGAAGCCTTTGCTAATATTATTATTATTATCCTAAATCATGATTCAGCCAACTCTGATCAACTGAGAAGAATTGGAAAAATGAACTGGAGATTTCAAATAAAAACGAAGCACACTTCTTGCTTCATTTTTATATTATTGACTTTGCTATTATTATTAGAAGACAAATAAATAGTTGTGAATATTTAGTTCTGTGTGGGTGTGACTATAAAATGTTGATTAAATTTTGGTAGAAAAATTGATGTTTCGCTCCCACTGCTACAGAATACCCTGAAATTCAGTATAGCACCATTTGTATGTAACTATAGTACAGCACAGGTTCTTTTCAGAATGGTGAAACTATAATTATGACAAAGAAAATGCACAACCAATGAAAGAATTCAGCACCATTTAGCAGACAGTCTTGTGTGGGTGTGAGACAGTTCTGTGTGGGTGTGACTATAAAATGTTGATTAAATTTTGGTAGAAAAATTGATGTTTCGCTCCCACTGCTACAGAATACCCTGAAATTCAGTATAGCACCATTTGTATGTAACTATAGTACAGCACAGGTTCTTTTCAGAATGGTGAAACTATAATTATGACAAAGAAAATGCACAACCAATGAAAGAATTCAGCACCATTTAGCAGACAGTCTTGTGAAGCATACACTTCAGCACACTGCAAAATTCTAATTCCCTCATAAAGCCACAGTTCCCAATTTTCCCGCCCATGATTTCTCTACCACTGTATATTCATTAACAGAACTTTCTGAACTAATCTCATTCAAAAAGTTTGGACAGCAAAATTTTATTAAAAATGAATACAAAATTTAATTAAACTGTTACAGAATCCACCTTACTCATGTAGGCACATTCTTTTCATTTTAGTGTGTTGTATGCACCTTTATAAATAATATAGTAAAGCCTATCCCAAAAAGTTGCAGTCCCAATCTGGGTTAATCATTACAGATCTATAGCTAAGGCATCCTATTTGCTAAATATTTTAGTAAAAACGATGTTACCTGCTGTTACAACTCAGCTCATTCCAAGCAAGCTGGAACAGATCCACTGTGGGATCAAGATCAGGTGAACCATCACAAACCTACTACCAACAACATTCTGGCCATTTTTGAAGTTAATGTAGAATTAGCAATAATTTACACCAACATCAGGCTGCCTTTGGTACGGTTGGTGTCACCATGTTGCCCTGTCTCAGTGAGGAATACTTTCATATCAGGAAATGTTCTCAGTTTCTTTAACCGCCCTCCTAACAGAAAGAGCTACATATGCACAATAAAGTCTACACCTGTAGGATCAATGGGGTCCTACAAGGAGGAGTTTTCTTGGAGAGTACTACTACCACTTATTCTGAAACAAATGACACTGCACTACAGAGATGACATCAAATTGAAGACTCAGATTAATGGATCTTACATTCCCAACTTATCACTGAAAGAGGAAAACCAGCAGCTAAACCAAAAGGCAGCTTACTTTTCTCCATTTTGGCCTACAACTATAGCCAGTTAAAGTACATTACTAGAGCTAAATAAGCTCTAGTAATGTACTTAATAAATAACAATCCCATGCAAATCACTCCTGCAATACTGAGAACTCAAGTGTACTGTCTTGAACAAACATACTGATTTCGGTGTACTCCCTTTGATCCAAAACTGCAATTTCCCAGACACATGGAAGGGCTGCACCTCAGACTATATCAACATAAAGGTGTCACCTGTTGCACTTTCTGAAACTGGCAGACATGGAATTACATTCTAAGATTTTTAAATCTAGTCACACTCTATAGCAGGGTTTCTCAAACTGTGTTCCATGAGATGTGAACAAGTGTTCCTTGAAAAATCGTAATTAATAATTAAAAAATAAAATAAATAAATTTTACATATTTGTAGCGTATGCCACTTTTGTATCATTATAATATTTAACATAATTTTTTTTTCAGTTAATATACTGGCATAGACTAATAATCAAATAGACAACAGAACTCTTTATTTTGGCGAGCTTTGCATAGAGGTAATGACACCTGTGAAAAAGGCAATAAAGTGATCTAATATGCCATTCGTATGCAATTTAGCCTGGAGTACAGTGGGTTGAAGGAGAGGAGGAAGCAAACTGATATCACAATTAAACTCACTTCCTTGTATAAATTTTTTTTGATAATTATTAGTATTTCAAAATATTATTACTAAAATATGTGACCATAGATTTGTGGTTGAAAAAAGGAACTTTAAAACGAGAACCAAAGTACTTCTAGTAGTGCAACTTGCTTTATGAAAACGAACACAATATTGTCACACTTCAAAATGAGGATAAACAATCGCAGCCTTTTGTTCCCCAGAAATCCGAAGTGAAAAAACAGGAACCAACTAATAAAAGACCAAAGCTAAAGTATAATGACAGTTATTTGAATTTTGGCTTTACGTGTGTTGGAAATCAAGATGCTCCTGATGCACAGTGTGTCATATGTAATAAAATAATTTGCAACAGTTCTTTGGCTCTTGCTAAACTTGTGTTTCATAAGTGTTCCTTGAATATGTTGTGAAATGAAAGGTGTTCTGTGACTAAAAAAGTTTGGGAAATGCTGCTCTATAGTGTAGAGATCTTGGGATTAGTAACACCCATTAACCTGAGTACTGGCTTCTGAACTACAATTACTAATGCCAACTCCCTTTCTCTCACAGTACTTCAGCACTTGCATCAATCCTTTAAATGTCGACTACTAGAAAAAATGGAAAATATTAGAATGATTATTGCAGTTGACATGCTAACAGGGCTCATCTCATCTCCAAATATCTGGAACCACTGTGGTTGACAGATTCCACCTGTTCCTCTCAGGGCTGACACATCACTCTGCAGTGAGAACTAGGCTTCTTTGGGAAGACAGATTTTTGCCATACCAATTCCTTCAAAGAATTCAAGATCTTAATGTCAACTATATAAAGCTCACTACAGATAAGATCTATGGGCAACAATATTTCTGAGCTAGATTTGGATCCATTTCATTTTCTATTGCAGAATAAAAAGCCTTAGTACAAAACTTCTTATCACTTACTGACTATCTCACAGAAATTTTCATGGGTGATTTTAATGCTTACAACTCCAGCTGGCTTCAGATTTATAGTTTCCCCCGAACCCGTGTGGTAGATAAGCTTGAGGCCTTCATGATTACTAATGACCTTACGCAACTTGTTCATTTACCTGGATAATCCTAACCACACACCCAACTCACTTATTTTTCCATCTCACTGTTCCCTCATGGTGTCATTCTTTGGTACTAATAAGAATGCAAAAAGTTTCTATCTCTGTGATTTCTGTTCCTCATTTCCTTGTACTGCTGTTTTAAATCTTCTGCTCCTAAGTTTGTTCAGATTATGTAAATGAAATTGTTCTTGTAGAGATGAAATCCTGTATTCCTCATTCCACCTTAAAATCTTGCCCTTTATTAAAACGTCAGTTTTCCAATAAATGTGCTAAGCTGTTATATGAACATAGAATATCACAACTTTTTTTTTTTTTTTTTTTTATGAAAATCCCAAACACGAAAGGTATCAAAACCTATAGTACTTAGTACAGTGCATGGGTTGAAGGAGAAGTATGGGGGGAGGGGGATGCCGGAAACTTTGCTCTAGAGACTAAACATGGGTTTCACCACTTCAAGCCTCCAATAAGCAAAGTGGTGGTATTTCACCGGCTGATGAAAATCATTTACCACCTGCAACTGATTTGTACTGAAATGTCCTGTGTCATTTTCTGTGTGCAGTAAATCTCACAACAGTTATAAAAAAGTTATTAATCAACAGAATCTCTGTTTATTGAACAGGCTAAGGGTATAAAGCTTGTTTCTTGTCCAAATGGTAGTCAGATATCCTAGCCTGGCCAAAGCTGTTGTTCCCAACTTTTGTCCTTCTACCAATGTCATACTTTCACCAGTGTTAAATGTCCACCTGATGGTTTTGTTACATTCTCAACTAAAAGATAAAAGTGGACTTATTGGCATCCTACTTTTCTTCCGACTTTGAATCCGTGATCATGATAAATCACTGCTACTGCTGCTACTACTCCAAAGACAATCCACTGACTTCCCCCCCAGGGGCTCACATCTGGTGAGTATGGGCTTGACACACCCAGGGTCCTGAGCTGGATATCATCATTCTTCTCTTTCTTGGTGATTCCCTTCTATTTCTGACCTCTCTCTCTCTCAGGGGTAACTCAGAATTTTTTTTTTTTTTTTAGCTGGTGCAGCAATAGCCTCAGGCTTCCTTGCACCAGATGGCTAATTATAATAATAATAATAATAATATTGTGGTCTTCTGACACAAGAGAATTAAAAGAATTCTGAACATCTTGATGCCAAAAAGTTTTCAGGTCCTGATATTTTTATAGTTGTTCTTAAATCCTGTGCCCATACTCAACAGATGTGAGCCCCTGGGGGGGAAGTCAGTGGATTGTCTTTGGAGTAGTAGCAGCAGTAGCAGTGATTTATCATGATCACGGATTCAAAGTCGGAAGAAAAGTAGGATGCCAATAAGTCCACTTTTATCTTTTAGTTGAGAATGTAACAAAACCATCAGGTGGATTTAAGTCGCCTTTTTACAATCTCTTATTCCACTGCTGTTTTTACTTTTGCATGGAAATTTGTTCATATTCAGCCAGTTATCTTCCCATTTCCTGTATCTCTACTTTTTCCAAAATAATGGAGAAAGATATCGATTGCCAACCCTTGTATGCTCAGATCCTTCCATCTAATCATCATTGATCCATATAGATTCTGTCAGTGTCAATCCACTCTTTCAGTGAATTTAGATAAATTCAGTGGTAAAGTTCAGTGAAAGTGAAACAGTTTTCTTGAAATTTCCATTTTTATGTATGGTATAAAAGTAGGTTAATTATGGTGTGTCTTCTGTCCTTTGCAACTGGGGGTGCCACTTTTCTCTCTGATTGCTCACTGCTCTCTGTATTGCTGAACCTCTCAACTAATACAGGTGTTCCACATGGTTTAATGTTCTCCAACTTTTTTCTCCTTGTATGTGCTAATGACCTTACGCTGGAAACTATTTTCAGGTATACTAGTTGTGGCTGAAAAAGCAAGGGTTTCTACTATGAATGATGGATGCAACCTCTTGTATATATTAATGACCTTACACTGGAAATGTTATCCATCGTTTACATTTCAGCTTTCAGTTTGGGAAATCTTGCTCTGCACAAACAATGGGTTGAGCATGCTAAATTCTGATGGGATTTTTCTGCTTGCTCAGATTAGGGGTGCCTCCATAGCCAGGTGGGCAGGAGCAGCAGTGCATAGCACACGCTTCTTGATTAGACCGGGGTTCGAGCCTGTGACCACCAAATACGGAGGAGCAGAAAGGTCTGGAAATGATCACCGCATATCCCCGGAGCAATATGGCCTTAGTTGCTAATGCTCCTAAAAACCAAATAACAAAAACAATAGCTCAGATTAGAAACCTGAGGGGGCATAAATTCAAATTAAAGAAAGATAGTTGTAGAATAGATGTGCAGAAATTTGCTTTTGGCCAGCAGGTGATTAATTGCTGGAACAAACTTCTATATGTTGTTGTGGAAGTTGGACAAACTTTTAGGGGGAATGGATGTGTGAAATTTGTTTTTTGTTTTTTTTGGCCGATGCTACATAAGCTAATCTTCTTGCTTTCTTGCATCACATGCCTCCATTACTACTATTACCTTCTAAACTTGTTTGTTCTATTAGAACAGTAGCAGCAAGAAAGAAACAAGTGTTTCCACAATGAATAATGGGATGCAGAAAAGATGTTAGTCAGTGGTAAAAAGAGTGATAGTTTTTTGTTGGTGTTTCAGAAAGAACAGTAATAAGATTTTTTAAGAAATGATGCGAGTCGAAATCAACCAGAAATCATTGAGAGTTTCAAATTTAGTTGAAAAGTTCTCGTAAGTGATCAGTGATGAATATCACGTCTAGTTAATGAAAACCAATTTCAAGCAAAGCATGAATTGTGAAACAGTTAACCAAGGACCTGAGCCGGTTTCAGAGAGAACACTGTGATTAGAATTGCATAACATGGATATCTGGAGTAGGATATTTTGAAAAAAAAACTTTTAACAGACATGCATAAAAAAGCTTGGTTAAAAGTCATAAAAACTGATGTGTCATAAACATCCCCAAAGCACTGATGCCTAACTAGCTTGTACAACACATTGCTTTGGGGATGTTTTAACTATTATGAACTGGGTCTCCTACTTGAAATGCCTACTAGGATGATTCAGTCTAGCTGTACAAATATTCTGGATGTTCAGGTTGTGCCTTTTGATTGAAAATTTGAGAAGCATTGATGATTTCAATACTCCTGTATTCCGGGATAGGACCTCTACTGTTTTAAATTGTCACAGAGAAGATTGAGAAATGGTAGAACATTTAAATTAGCTACTCAATTCATCAGGTTTACATCCTATGGGACCATCTTGAACACAGACTATAATGTGGAAAATTAAAACATAACAGTGAACTGCGGAATGAATTCCAATTTGTTTCCTAATATTGACAGACTATTTATGGATTTTTGTGTGAATCTCTTCCAAAATTTATGATTCATGCTAGAGGAGTGGTTATACATTACTAATTGGAAAAAAAAAAAAAAAAATAGGCAGGCAACTATTTTTGTCCAATGGCTGTATGTAACATGATGAATTAAACCCTCTTATAAAACTTTAGTAAAACTTGCCTTTTATTTTTATTATTGGTGGGCTGCCAAGGGTAGGTCCACATATACACTTGACTACTTCTCTATATCTCCCTGTTAAACCTCTCTATCTTTCCATATAATGTATCTTTATATATCCTAACACAGTCTATGTATTTTTGTTCATGTATCCTAACACAGTCTAATGCTGAATTCGAATGTGGGGAGTACAATGTTTGTAAAAAGAATAGCCAGGACAGGTGGGGGGGTTGTGCTCTTACTTATTCCATGATGACCCTCCTGGGGATCATCATGGAACAAGTAAATAAATGGGCTGTGTTAATGCAACTAACACAGCTAAGAACATGTGCATGTATATTGCTTGTACACTAATGATGGAGCATTGTTAATAAATTTAATGAATTTGAAATACTGATTAAGTCATCAAATGCAGACATTGTCAGGACAGTAGGAAAATGGTGTCACTCAGACATAAGCAATGCTGAATTTGAATGTGAGGAGTACAATGTATATAAAAAGAATAGCCAGGACAGGTGGGGGGGGGGCTGTGCTGTTAGTTAAGAAACACATAAAATCTAAGGCAATACATCCAGTTGCCTTGAATGGCCAGCACAATGTTGAGTCAGTTTGGTATACATAAGAACTGGGAAAACAAAAATGAGAGCAGGAGTGTGTTATAGCCAAATTACTGTGATATGTACTATGAACAACTGTACAGAGAAATAGAGTGGATCAGTAAATCAGAATGTCTTAGAATGGGGGATTTTAACTTTCCAAATATTAACTGGAACTTGTAGGTTGGTCACTCACACACTAGCAAGACCTTTGTAAATTTTTTGGATGACAGTTTTCTAAAGAAGCATTTGAGAGAGGGAACAAGCGACAGCAATACTCTTGATCTGATTATCAGCAGAGATTCTCCGTGCATTAAGAACACCTACAGATAATCAAACCACTAAGTTTTAAGTAAATCCCAAATCAATACCCTATGATCATTGCCACCACTAGGTTTACTTATTTGGGATTTACTTTGTTTTGGTTTTTTTTTTAGGAGCATTAGCAACTAAGGCCATATTGCTCCGGGATATGAGGTGGTCATTCCCTGACCTTTCCGCATCTTCCGTATTTGGTGGTGATGGGCTCGAACCCCGGTCTAATCAAGAAGCATGTGATACGCACTAATGCTCCTTCCCACCTGGCTACGGAGGCGTCTGGGATTTACTTAAAGATGTAACTACATTCAGTGGTAAAGGAAAGAGTTTTTGTTTTCATAAAGGAGACTGCAGTGGACTCGGACAGTTTTTAAACTGAGTTCAAATTCTAAAAGGGAAGCATTCAGGGAAGTAATCATAGACACTACTAAGCTTTTCATTCCAACTAAGAAATACCATTCAAGAATTATACCTAAATGGACATCAGGTGAACTAATGAGACTTGTGGCAGAGAAAAATAATGTATGGGGTGCATATAATTTAACAGTTGATACAGAAGCTTATTGTATTTATAAATTATTCTGTAATCAAGTCACAAAAGAGGTTAGGCAAGCTAAGGCAGATCATGAGATGTCTCTGGCAAAGACTTATATGCTTATATTAACAGTGGAAAGTAGAGGTTTAATCACATTGGGCACTTGATGTCAGTGGGTTAACTGTTGCTGATGAAACTGAATAGGTATTTGCATCAATGTTCCCACATGTGAAATTCCTTAGGGAAGAGGTTGCAGAAGTTTATCAACTGCAACAAGGAGCTAAATGATTTTATGATAACTGAAAGGAAAGTGGAAGAGAAAGTGTTGAAACTAAACATAAAAAAAAAATAGTGCCCGGATTGGGTGGATAGAATCTATCCAATTATATTAAGATAGGAAGTAAGCAAACCCTTAGCCATAATTGTGAAAGCGTTGTTGGATTCAGGGCAGGTCCCAATGGACTGGGGATGTGAAAATGTATCCCAAATTCACAGGTGGGGTCAAAAGGTGATAGAAATAATTACAGACCTGTTAGCTTAACATCTGTTCTTAGGAATATATTGGAGTCACTGGTTAAAGAGGTAATGCAGGATTATCTAAAGAGGAATGTGGTTATGCTGCAGTCATAGCATGGTTAAGGGGCTGCTTTGTCTGAACCAATCTGATTGGATTCTTTGATGCAGAATCCTCTAAAATACTCTATATAACTCTCTAAAAGGTCGTTTTTATATTAGTATATATATTAGTATAATGCAAATTATATTAGTTACCAATTCAAATCACTAAGATGCACTACACTTCCATCGTTATCATATGTTCTGTTATAAGAACCAGTCTTGAACACCTTTGTGACATTTTTCTAAAGCACATTTCTGGAGCTCACGACCATAAAACAATAAAAACAATTTGCACTTTCCGGTTTATTGGGCTTTTCTGTTACTGCAAGCAATTATAAACGGGTAGTAAACTCCATGTTATTGCATTTGTGAAAATACAATAACATGTATTTGTTATTGTATTTTCTGGAATTGTGTGGTTTTTTGCATTATTATGGTGAAATGTGTTTCCCCTTTACTGAAATCTTCAATCGTATAAAAAACATAAATAAGTTTTCAGAATGTTCTCTTCATTCCTTTTTTTAAGCTTTCTAAACTTGTTACTCCACCCAAATCATGTTAGTTGCAATTTGTGCGTTCCGTTAAAAAATGCTTATCCATGCTATTGAAATTTATCAAGAATAGAGAAGATTATCTTGAAAACAAATGCCTCTTGAAGCATTTCTGAAGAAGACAACTCCTTGTGCAACAAACCAACGATTGCCAAGCCAATAATGAGTGATCAGCGAGTGTGCATTTAGTCGATGATGAAGAATAACCATTCTTTAAAATTTGTAAGTCATAAATAATTTCTTTATTATCATAATTTGCTTGATTTTACAGGCTATGTTTTAATTTCTTTGGATAAATCAATCATTGTTTAAACATAAACTAATTAGCTAACTAATTTCATTGTTGAGAACATAACACCTATTTTTAACATTATGTGTATGGGATTTAATTCTCGCTTTATGAGCGTGCACTAGGAACAAATTAACACGTAAAGTCGAGAACTACCTGTATAAGAAAATTTATATGGAATAGGATAAAAAAGTTTTCAAAATTTAAGTATATATATATGATGCCAAAATCATTTTTTTTTTTGCATCCAGTTCCTTTGTTGCAATGTCATGGTGTCCAATCACATGGATCAGACTAGATTGCCTCTTAATAAACCAGTGCTATGACTGTATTCCTGTCCAGATGGTCTTGCATTACTTCTTTAATTGGTGAACAGAAATCCAGCTTATAGGTGTATAATTATCCATGTCACCCGTCACCCCTTGATCTGCCTTTTTTAATTGATACATTTGCACATCTCCAATCTTTAGGAGATGTGTGCATTCTCATTATAAAATGCAGTATCAATTTGGAAATGTGATTGGTAAAGGTTATATTGAAAATATTAGCCTCATAGCTTAATTATTTTTACTGTGTAAGTTAAGTTTCTACCTAGTGAATAGAGAGAAAGAAAATATCTTTATTGCATATTTTTTTTATGCAGATTTACTTATGCAAATTTTCTTTATGGTTTTTTTCTTTACTTACTTATTTTCTTTACCTACCTTTTTTTCTTTATTTACCAATTTTCTTTACTTATGCAAATTGGATAGTCCTTCATAGTCATATAGCCAGGAGATTAATTTGTTATGAATTTACATTATATCATGGATGAATATTGATATTATATATTTAAATGTACTCTACCAACAAGAATAAGCTTGATTGTTTTTATTTTCATTTCTAGGTTTACGTTTCTTTTAATGGCCAACAACAGATGCCTGTAAGTATAAATAATTCTTTATTCATATATTTCAAAATATTTAATTTTTTGATCATTTACTTACTTATTATGAGTTACAAAAATATCACTTCTTGAACTTGGGCACAGTTTCAGTTCTGAATAGGCTTAATCAAAATCCATTGTGGCTCATATCTTCGGCTGGAAAATCTGTATACTTAGGTCTCAAATCAGCTGGATTTGAGACCTAAGTACATAGTACAGGAACACCACCCAATCCAAGTTAAAGGAAAACCATGTCAGTGAGGAGGCAGGCATAGACAAAAGAGCTTCAGAATGAATATGCTATGTTCTCTTATATAACTGGGCACATCAGCGGGTGGTTAATTGCTGGAACAAACTTCCATCTGTCGTTGTGGAAGCTGATAGGTTGAATAAATTTTTAAGGAGGAACTGGACAGGCATTTGTAGGGAATGGTGTGATTTTTTTTTTTTTTTTTGGCTGATGCTGCATAAGCTCATACACTTGCTTTCTTGCATCACATGCCAGTACTACTACTACATCCATTTTAATTCTAAGTAACTGTGAGGTTAAATTTGAAATACATAAGGCAGGGGAGGAAAAGAAATATAACTTAAACTCATAAACTAGTCCATAAAAAAGTAGGAACTGAAAATCATAAGACATACAAATTATAATATCAAGACCGCATTTTTAATTAATGCCCAAAAAAAAAATAAGAATTACACTAATTCAAGTTTTAAAAATTAGTCTAGTGTGGTCAAAGGCACAAATGCTAAACCTAAGCAGAGCATGGACATTAAAGCAAGAAATAAAATTAAATTTATAATAATAATAATAAGGAAATAAAGTGAGGGAGATAGAAGATAACTAATAAACTATACATAATAAGAAGTAAATAAGTACAAAATTGACAAAATAAGGATTTTGCCACACAACTTACAAAACTGGCCTCTCATCAGCTGTCAACAGTCAGGATTGCAAGTAAAATGGCAACATGTTACTTCATTTCTGATATAAAATACAAGTCAAAGGGTAAAAACCATAAACATAAATAAAAATGAGATTAAAATTTTTTGTTACCAAAATAAATGAAAATTACAAAGATTAAAACAGGATTTTAGAAAATGGCTTGTGAACTGTACAGTGTCAACTGTAAAGTTCACAAGCCATTTTACAGTTGACAATATGAAGACGAGAAATTAAAACTGAAATTTCTAGAGACATATAACATTAATCTAATATAAGTTAAGGTAAAGAGATTTGAAGACATAGTAAAAATCGAGTAGCCTTAAAGTAGAGCAAGAGTCTAAAGATGACACTTGGGTAAAGTTACCACTAACAGCTTGCAGAAAATATGTAATATAGATATATAACTAAAAAACAGTAGCACCTAGAAATGAATTTTCAATCTGAATCTATAAATTTATGTGAGTAAAAAACATGTTACATGAATGTAAGAATGGAAAAAAACAACAGCACCTAATGATAAAAAAATTTTCAAAACTAGAATCTAGAAATTGTAAATGATATATAGTGCCATCTGGCAGCCTGAAAAAAGTAAACACAACAAAAAAAAAGTAGTGAGATGCACCTCACTTTTTTAATTTGCACTCAGCTGCTACCAATAGCAATTTTATTACCAAATTTAATATTTGTAATAATAAAAGATGCCCCTATATGCATCCACAGCATTATACTGATAATCCTACTACACCTATCTTTTGTAACTTGCACAGTATCATTTACCTGATCACCTGCAGAACTTGCAACGTTAAATATGTTGGACAAACAAGTAATAATTTACATTTAAGGATTAATTTGAATAGATCTGATATCAATAGCTATAACTACAATTAACTTAAAAATAATTTAAGATTTATAATCAGAATGTCTTATAATGGAGGATTTTCACTTTCCAGATATTGACTGAATCTTGTAGTTTGGTCACTTACAAACACGAGAAAGACTTTTGCAGATTTAATGGATGACTGTTCTCTACAGCAACATGTTCGAGAGGCAACCAGAGGGAGTAATACTCTTGATCTGATTATCAGCAGTGATTATTCATGCATTAAGAATTTGCAGAAAAAGGAACCATTAGGCAACAGAGATCACAATGTACTGATGTGGGAATTACTGAAAGATGTAACTACCATCAAGGCTAAAGGGAAAGGCTTTTGCTTTTGTAAAGGTGACTATAAGGGGTCTCAGACAGTTTTTAAATTCTGTAAAGTGGGATTAACTGATGATGTTACCAACATTGAATTCTAAATGAGAAGCCTTCAGGAACTTGATTTTGGAGACTACTGGGCTTTTCATTTCAACTAAGAAATACTGTTCAAGGTTTAGGCCTAAATGGATGTCAGATGAATTAATGAGGCTCATGGCAAAGAAGAAAAATGTATGGGATGCATATAAATTATCAGGTGACACAGAAGCCTATGGCAGATATAAACTACTCTGTAATCAAGTCACAAAGGAGGTGAGGCAGACGAAGCCAGATTACGAGAAATATATGGCAAAGGATGCAAAAAACAGCAAAGAGTTCTTTACTTATGTAAACTCTAGAAGGAAAAGGATGAATCAGATTGGACCACTTAACATGGATGGGTTGACTATTGTTGATCATGCTCAGGTAGCTGATAAACCGAATGAGTATTTTGCATCTACATTCACACAGGAAGAGTTATTCAATGAGGGGAGTGCCAGAAGTTTGCCAAACTCTAACAGGGAGCTAAATGATTTTGTATTAACTGAGAGCAAAGTGGAGGAGAAATTGTTGAAGTTAAACATAAAAAAGTCACCTGGGGTGGATGGGATCTATCTAGTTATATTAAAGGAGGCAGCAAAGGAAGTAAGCAAACCCTTAGCTATAATTATGAGAGCTTCCTTGGACTCGGAGGAGGTCCCCATGTACTGGCGATGTGCAAATGTATCACCAGTTCACGAAGGGGGTTTAAAATGTGACACAAGTAACTATAGACCTGTTAGTCTAACTTGTGTTCGGGGGAAAATAATGGAATCACTGGTTAAAGAAGCATTGCAGGATCATATAGACTGCAGCAATAGTTAAGACACAGCATGGGTTTGTTAAAGGGAAGTCTCGTCTGACCAATTTGATTGGATACTATGAAGTGGTCACAAAGGAATTGGATGCCAAAAATAATTTTGATATCCTATATTTGGATTTCAGGAAAGCTTTTGATACTGTTGCACATGGAAGACTGCTGTACAAATTGGAGAGGTATGGTATTAAGGGTAAATTGCTACAATGGAAAAAGGAATGGTTGACTGAGAGATGACAGAGAGTGATAATCAATGGACTGTTGTTTGTGGACAAATGTTATTAGTGGAGTTCCCCAGGGTTTAGTGGTGGGTCCATTGTTGTTTTATATATTTATCAATGATATTGATGAAGATATATCAGGTGTAATGTCCAAGTTTACAGATGATAGAAAGGTTGGCAGGGTTGTTAACGACAGTAAAGACAGTATGCAACTCCAACTGGATCTAGATAAATTGGGCAAATGAGCTGAGAAGTGGCAACTGAAGTTTAACATTGACAAATGCAACGTACTGCATATGGGTAGCAATAACTGAAGTGAAACATACCAACTGTGTGGTACTACACTGAGGGAAGTTTAAAGTGAAAAAGACCTGGGGGGGGGTAATTGTGCAGTCAAATATGAAGTTCGCTGGGCAGTGCAGACGGGCTGTCAGGGCATGTCATGGAGTCTTGTCAGTGATATATAGGAATTTTGCTAGCAGGGACTGCTAGGTGATTATCCCATTATACAAGGCAATGGTCATTAGAGTACTGTGTACAAGTCTGGAGGCCTCATTTTAGGAAGGACGTCGAGTTGCTAGAACGAGTACAAAGAACGGCAACAAGATTGGTGAGGGGAACAAAGGGGTGGGACTTAAGCCTTTCTTACGAAGCAATTTGCAGGACTTAAGCCTTTCTCCGTAAGAAAGGCTTAAGTCCTGCAAATTGCAGCGCCTAGAGAGTAGGCACCTGCAGGTGATCTGATTAAGGTGTATAAGGTCTTGAATGGATTGAGCAAGCTGAATGCTGATGGGACTCTTCCTCTTGCTCAGATTAAGAATCTGAGTGGGCACAGTTTCAAATTGAGGAAAGACAGTTGTAGAATAGATGTGCAAAAATTTACCTTTAGCCAGAGTTGATTGGTGAAACAGACTTCCATCTTTTGTTGTGGAAGTTGATAGCCTAAATAAATTTAAGACCGAGCTGGACAGGCATTTGGTACGAATGAAGGGGTGAAATTGGAGTGTTTTTTTTTTTTTTTTTTGGTGATGCTCCATAAGCTTTTCTTTCTTTCATCGTATGCGTCTACTAATGGTAATGCCAATGCTAATATCACTGAACAAGGGTTTGAATTTAGACCATTTTCAATCATATACCTTTTCTAATATTTATATTTCAGTTTTGTACAGATTCATTACCTGAATTTGAGGTTAAAACAGAAGAAATCTTTATGCTTAGATATAAATCTCTTTATCCTTATGGTCTCAATAATAAATTGAACAACCAATTTATTTTTAATCATATATCTAATACATGCATTTATTATAAATTTCAGGTTGTTAAATATCTTACTAACAACTTTCTGCTGTTAGATCTTATAAATAACCTAAAGACAAAAATAGAAACAGATCTAATTTAGATGACTTTACTGTTTTACTCAATCAATGGGATTCTGTTCTTTTAATCATCTTTGTCATTTAATCAATGACATTTATAAGTTTTGGGTTTTACGTTACAATAGTACTCTCAAAAAACACTTTCATATTCTTATCTTAAAATTTCAATCAAAACTTGTGGATTGTATTAATATTAGTGATTATATTAATTCACACAGTTCCTTTTGACCTTCTGGTTGCCAAAATACACATATTAAATATTTGTAATTGCAGGCTAATAAGTGAAATATTTTAATATTTGGCTTATTAGCCTGTAATTACAAATCTGTGGCCTTAAACCCTAACTCCTCTAATACAAATTTACCATAAAACTGTATTTGTAGACACTAAAATTACAAATATTTCGCAGATCCTAACTATTGACACATTACAGCTCTGGTAATCTAGATATTGCTCTTCATCCAGAACTCAGAGATTCTTTCTTATGACTTCAAATTTTGCTAAATCTCCTAAATTTAACTTTTTCTTCTTTAAAAAACAACCTCTATTAAGCCTCTTAGACTTCTGGTTTGAAAAGCTTCAACTGGTGTATTAATTTTATATGATATAGTCATATAAACATAATACACCAGTTGAAGCTTTTCAAATTTCTACTATCAAAATACAGTTACAAGAAATACATTAGCATTTTGTTATTATATAGGTAGACAAAGCCTCCAACTATGACTTTATATGTAAGGCTTCTATATTAGTTACCACAAACTTATGCCTTCCTATCTTAATATTATCACTAAAAATTTATTAGTAAGAAATTAAAACTAAATATTAATAATTTGAAATTTCCTGCTGTATATTTCATTCAAAGTTTTACAAAACAGCTGTCAAATTCAGATTTATTACTTCTTGTAAAAATAGTTACATTTACCTTCTCGAATTACATAGAACAGTTACCTGTCTTGGGTGTTGTACCTAACAACAAAATTATTCTTATTAATTTACCTGTCTTGGTAATTAACATCAAAATGTGATATAATACAAGATGTTCAAATTTTGATTTCTTTAGTCTCTTTCTTCTTCTTCTTCTTCTCTTCTTTGGTCCTTAGCTGCAGCTGGGGGAGGCGGTTGGCCCACGCAACCAGTATGCTGCTGTAGGTGCCCGCAGGGTTTCGGACTTGCTCTGTGATGTTCTTCCATACCTTACGATCCATGGCTTCAGTCCTGGCCTGGTTAAGGTCGAGACGTCGGCTCTTCAAGTCATCTTCCACTTGCTTGGCCCACGTTTTCCTAGGCGCGGTCCGTTGGGATGCTCCATTGGGTGGGTCGTTGTCTCCAAAGGAGTGTGGATGGTATTCTGTTCGTGCCCATTCTACATACGTGGCCAAACCATCTGAGCCTTCGCTTCTGGATTTGGTCGGCAATGGTTGGTTGCTGTTGGCATCTGGCGCGGATGGTATCATTAGTGATGCGGTCGCGAAGAGAGATGCCCAAGATCTGACGCAGGCATCGCATTTGGAATACCTCAAGTTTGTTCAAATCTAACTTGAGACAAATCCATGTTTCCGATCCGTAAAGAAGAATGGGCAGGATCAAAGTCCGGAAGAGTCGGATTTTAGTCTTTGTGGAAATGTTGGTCCTCTTCCACAGACACCATTTGAGCGAGGCGAACGCAGTGGCCGCCTGTCCAATTCTGCTGTGAATTTCCATTTAGTCTCTTTACTAGTATCATCATTCATCATCATCAGCCTTTTTCAATCCACTGCAGGATGAAGGCCTCTCCAGCAACTTTCTTGTTCCTTCTGTTTTGAGCACTGGCCATCCATTTACTACCCCCAAACTCATGAATTTCATCTATCCATCTCCACCTTTGTCTTCCAGGTTTTCTTCTAGCTCCTCTTGAGTACCATTCTGTAATTTTCTTAGTCCATCTGTCATCATGTCTTCGAGCTGTGTCCTGCCCAAGACCATTTTAGTTCTTTAGTTTTGATAAGAATGTTCTTTACTTGAGTTTGCTGCCTAATCCATGTGTTTCTCTTCTTATCTAACAGTCTGATTCCCAATATAATTTGTTCCATTCTTCACTGTGTAGTTCTCAGCTTCTCTTCCATTCTTTTGGTGAGTGCCCAAGTTTCACTTCCATAAGTCATGGTTCATTATTTTACGTTTCAGACAAACTGGGATATTGCTCTTCAATATGTGACTATATTTCCTGAATGCTATCCACCCAAACTTTATTCTTCTCTTGACTTCCAGCCATTTATCATTATTACAGCTAATAACTTGTCCCAGATAAGTATATGACTCCACCTTTTCAATTACTGCTCCTTCAATCATTATTTCCCTTTCCGTGGCATACTTGTTCATCATTACTTTTGTTTTAGCCATATTCATCTTTAGTCCAAAATCCTTACTAACTGTGCATGACTGATTAAGATTTTCCTCTAATTCTTTGGGATCGTGGCTTATGACCACAATGTCATCTACAAATCGTAAATGGTTTAGGTACTCTCCGTTCAATTTACTTCTTTCTGCGATCAGTCTAATCTTCTGAAAGCCTCCTCAAGGGCAGCTGTAAACAGCTTCGGAGATATTGTGTCTCCTTGTTGAACTCCTTTCTCGATTTTAAATTTCCTACTGTCTTTGTCTAGTCTAATAAAGGAGGTAGCATTCTCATATATTTTCTTCAAAATCATAATATGTGGGGTATCTATGCCTTGTCTTTCCAGTGCCCAAAACATTGCCTTATGCTATATGGAGTCAAATGCCTTTTCATAATCCACAAATGCCAGGCATAATGGTGTTTTATATTCATTTGCTTTCTCCATTAGCTGTGATATTACGTGAAGGTGATCCATAGTTGAGAATCCTGTCCTAAAGCCAGCTTGCTCTTTCGGTTGATTCTCATCAAGTATTCTTTCTAATCTGTTAGTAATGACCCTTGTGAACAACTTGTAGATGTGGGATAACAAGCTAATTGGTCTATAATTTCCAGTTTCTGATTTATCTCCTTTCTTATGCAGCAAAACTATGATTGCATTATTCCACTGCTTAGGCATCACACCTTTTCTAATGCACTTTGTGAAGAGCCTTGCCAGTTTTTGTGTTATATCTCTTCCTCCCAATTTTAACAACTCTACAGTAACTTCATCTTCCCCTGGGGCTTTCTGATTCTTCTTTTTCTTCAATGCATGTTCTACCTCATCGAGAAGAATATCGGGTACGTCATATGTGTTGCTAATTTGCAATCCATCTTCCCCACCGGCATCATTCCCTCACTCCTTGTATAATTGTCTATAGTAGTCTTCTGCTATTTGAATTATGCCTTCTCTGCTGTTTATAAGTACACCATCGCTATTCTTCAGTTTCAGTATCATTTGTCTTTCTGTATTACTGCTCGTGGCTGCTGATTTAAATCCTTTGTTTTCCCTTAATGCTTGTTCTACTTTTCTTGTGTTAAATCTTCTTATGTCGTCTCTGAGTCTCTTTCTAATGGCTTTGCATAACTCAGTATACTCAATTTTTTCGCTGTCAGTGTTTATCTTGCATAGTCATATATTTACACAGCAGATCATCAGTATGCATTTAATATTAATCCCCACATGAATAATAATGTTCTCTTTAACTCCTTAAAATTTGACAATTTCTTGGTGGCATCATCAGTTGTTGCTCCCAACAACACACTCTGTCTCCCAACCCCCATCCTTACCACACAGGCTCACATGTGGTGGGTATGGGCTTGGCAAATCTAGGATCCTGAGCTGGATGTCATCATTCTCCTCTTTCTTGGTGATTCCCTTCTACTTCTGACTCTCTCTCTCTCTCTCTCTCTCGGGGTAATGCAGGATTTTTTTTTTTTTACTGGTGCAGCATAAGCCTCAGGCTTCCTTGCACCATATGGCTAATAAAATAAAATTACAAAAAGTGTTAACAAAAATGGATTACAACTGACTCAAATTATAGTAATGCACCAAGATTTAATTTGAGTTGATACATCAATACACTCTTTACATTGAGAACAAAGTAAAGAATCATCAACCATCAAAGGTCAGTCTAGATCAGCAGTTCCCAACCTTTTTTTTACTCGCATACCCCTTTCAATGTAATAATTTTTATCACGATCCCCTTTCAACATAATATTTTTAATGCGAAACGCTAAGCCTATATTCTCTGAAATCGTATAAGTTTTATTATAAAATATTTCTGGTACTACGTTTTTATGAGTGACATTGCATAATAATAAAAATTATTATTAAGTATTATTTATACTTTGTACAGCAGTTGATTATTCAATCCAAACTAGATTTCGAACAGAATAAGAGTAGAAAACTTGCTTCTTGTCTAAATGGTAGCCGAGCATTCTGGTCTCTTGCCAAACCTATTGGCCGCAATTTTTGTGCCCCCGGGTGCCAAGCGATATTTGTGAGATATCGCTTGGCCTCGAAATATGCTTGGCACCTGGCGATTAAAGTTATTTTTACTTTGATTAAAGGTGATTAAAATAACTTTAATCGCCTTTAATCAAAGGCGATTAAAGTTATTTTTAAGTTCGTACATTTCTCTAAAGCCTTATTTTTTTAAAACCGTTCTACACTTGAAAAGCCACAAGTTAGAACACAGAAAGAAAAGCCAACTTTCTTTTTTATCCATATTTCTAGGTCACTAACCAACTAACACTTTAACCGCTTGGCCTCCTAGCGGCACTGCGCCTGCCTCGCCCTAGCGGGGCCGGAAATCTTGGCAGGTAAGTCCATTTGTTAAGGGCTAAAAGGAGCAAACATAGCAAACACAGACCATCAGGATATTAAGAACGATAATCCAAAGAGACAAAAGACTGATCGGATGGAGCAACCTTGCCCATCGCCTTAGTCAGCCCATGAATAAATTGTCTCCGTTTGTCATACAAAAACATCTGAAGGGTATTGCAGGTTCTCCCAAGATGGTGAAGAGACTGCAATCAAGAGACTTACTAGTAGAAATCACCATCCACAGACATTCCGAGAAGCTGTTACAACTTACAAGCTTTGCTGGCATTCCAATTAAAATATCTCCACACACAACCCTAAATTCATCTAAGGGTGTGATATCCAGTTGGGACTTATTGAACGTCACCGAGGAAGAAATAACCCAAGAGCTGCAGGGACAACACGTAATTGAAGCAAGATGAATAATGGTTAAAAAAGATAATCAACTTGCACCTACAAGAAATATTATTCTCACCTTCAATACACCCAACTTACCCTCCGCTGTAAAAGCAGGTTATTTACTTTGCCACATCTGCCCTTTGAGGTGTTACAAATGCCAAAAGTATGGCCACTCACAAACTGTATGCAGAGGAGTTCCTGTCTGCCCTAATTGTGGATCCTCAGATCACATACAAAGTAACTGTACAACTAAAAAAATGTACAGCTACAAAATTGACCTTCCCAAATTGCAAAGGTGACCATCCTGCATATTCTAAAACATGTGAAAAGTGGAAAACCGAGAAAAAAATAGTAAAATACAAGGTTGAGAACAAAGTAAGTTACCCAGAAGCGAGAAAATTAGTTGCTTCTACTATAACCAAAAATATGACCTATGCCAATGCTGTAAAAAAATATCAGACAGTCTCCACTCAAACTGATGTAACAGTTCCCACTAACAAATCATTTTCTGATTGGGCTAGAAATGTTCTTTCTAAGCAACAATCCAAGTTCTCTGACCAGGCAAATAATACTCCTCTGACAATACCAGCGGCATCTTCTACTCCAGTCATAGATGCCATATCTTATAGTTCAAACGCGAATGTAGTGAAAAATTTTCAGGACGCAACTATGGACACAGATGGCACATCCATACAGGAAGATCCCCTTCTAGAAATCCATGCAGAAGAAGAAATGGACACAGGTCGGGCAGTTTTCTCCAAAAAAGATAAATCTAAATTAGAACATCATAAGCCAGTAACCTTCAAAAAGCAGTCAGATATAGCTTCATCAATTAAACACAAATAATGCCTTGTATTTTACAATGGAGCTGCAGAGGCGTTCGTTGCAACACAGATGATATCCGTGATCTAATTAACCGATACTCTCCAGTTGCCCTTTGTCTTCAGGAAACTTACCTAATCTCGCAAATTTCTCTTTCAATAAAGAACTATTTCTTTATCGAAGAGATCATAATACACCAAACGCTGCCCTGATAAATTCAAAGATCCCAACTAAACATATTCCACTTCAAACTGAAATAGAAGCTGTTGCTGTTCATATAACTCTCCATGTTTCAATAACACTTGTCTCAATATACCTACCACCAAACCATACTTACTGTTTAAAAGATTTTGGAGATCCCCTCATACAGATACTTCCACCTCTCTGTATATTAGGGGATTTAACGGGCACCACCCCTTATGGGGCAATCCTAAACTAGACACATGTGGTCGACTCGTTGAAAGCTTTCTAGAGTCACAAAACCTCACCTTACTCAATACTGGTGCGCACACTGACATACAACTCCCAACTGGACACACCTCAGCAATAGATCTCTCAATTTGTTCTTCAATACTCTTTCCAACCATAGAGTGATACGTTTTAAATGATCCTATGGGCAGTGACTACCTTCCAGTCATATGCAATTTTTTAATATCACAGACTCCTTCAAACAAACTCCGCAGGAAATGGAAATTTGTTCGTGCAAACTGGGCAAAATTTCAATCATCAATCTCTCTTGACGAGGAAAAAATCCAGCTCCAGAATATTGATAATGTAACAGATTACATCACATCACATCACATCTCCTAAAAGTGGCCAAGGACACAATACCATTATCAAATCCCCCTGGTCGCAAGCATTATAATTACTGGTGGAATGACGAATGCACAGAAGCAAAGAAAGCAAAAATCAAAGCCTGGAATTTATTTCGGCAATGTCCAACCACAATCAACCTCATTAATTACAAGAAGCTAAAAGCAAAAGCACGTTTTACACAAAGGCAAGCCAAGAAAGAATCCTGGACCCGTTTTGCATCGACCTTTAACAGAAATACTGATCCCAAAATTATGTGGAAAAAATTAGACAGTTATCTGGTAAGTTTCCTACTATACCTTCTCCAATCCTCTCCTGGAAAGGGCAAGATTTATCCAGTTCCTTAGATATTGCTAATGCTTTGGGCAATACTTTTGTTGAAATATCAGCAGCATCAGCATATTCTACATCATTCCAACGAATTAAAAACACTAGAGAAAAGCATGCCATAAACTTTCAAACCGCCCGCCCTCTTCCATATAACAAACCTCTACAATACTCTGAACTTTTGCATGCCATTAGAACAGCCCACAATGGTGCTGCCGAGCCAGATGGGATTTATTATGTCATGCTACAACATCTTGATGACAAAGCTTTACGTCTGCTCCTGGTTTTTTACAATTGTATGTTTTTAGAAAATGTTTTTACAGCTTCTTGGCATCACTCTACTGTTTTTGCATTCCTAAAACCTGGGAAAGATCCAACTAACCCCTATAGCTATAGACCGATCACTCTTTCTCTCTCAAGCTGCCTGAGCAAAATCCTTGAAAAAATTGTCCACTGAAGACTCGTATGGATCATTGAGTCACAACATCTAATGAGCCATAGCCAATATGGCTTTCATAAAAATAGATCATGCTTAGATCTTATGATCGAGGCTGAATTCACCATTCAAAATGCCTTTGTTAAACATGAACATCTTGTAATGGTTTCAATAGATATCGAGAAGGCTTTTGACACTACCTGGTGACATGGCATACTTAGTGATCCTTACTCTCTTGTTCTGCAAGGCAACCTTCCTATATTTGTTCAGAACTTTCTACATACTAGGTCATCTCAAGTTCAGTACCAACATGCCCTCTCCAAAACGTTCATACAGGAAGAAGGAGTACCACAGGGATCAGTACTGATTGCCACTTTGTTTGCTCTTAGAATAGATTCCATCACCAATCAGCTTCCAAATACGGTTGAGACCTACCTTTATGCAGATGATCTTTCCATATCCTGCCATTCCCAAAACATGAGGTCTATTGAACGGCAGCTCCAGATATCACTTAATAAAATACAACAGTGGGCCTGCCTCAGTGGCTATCGACTCTCGCAGCAGAAAACAGTTGCCACCCATTTTTGTAGACAGCGCAAACTTCATCCGGATCCTGAACTTCAAATTTATAATGTCTCCATCCCGGTCACTAATAGCATCAGATTTCTAGGATTAATGATAACAAGTTAAATTTTATAGACCACATTAAAAATGTACATACTTCCTGTCTAAAAAAGTTAAATATACTCAGAGCTTTATCCTCCCAAACATGGGGCGCAGATCGTACATCTGTGCTTCGGCTATATCGGGCATTAATCAGATCCCGTCTTGATTATGGAGCTTCCATCTATGATTCATCCAGATTGAGTGCATTGCGCTGGCTTGATCCAATTCAACACAGTGCTTTGAGACTTTCACTCGGTGCTTTCAGAATATTGAATCAGAATTACCAGCACATAGTCTCTACATTGATGCCCATGAACCCCCACTAACTTTACGTAGGAAAACACTGTTATTGAAATATGCTGTCAAGATACAAAGCTGTGCCATGCATCCAACTCAGTCATACCTGTTCAATCCACCATTAGAAAACCTTTTCAGAAATAAACTAAGCATAGTAAAGCCAGCTGGTCTTCGCCTTCTTGCACTGATGCAAATTTGGCATGTTTCCATCCATTCCGTACAACAGGTAACAACTTGTACTCAACCACCATGAGTTCCACCTCCTATACCGACCTGTGACACTTACCTCTCTCAATGGGGAAAGAACATTTTACAAACATCAAATATCAGACAACTTTTTTTTTGCAGATGATACAAAGGTTGGCAGGGTTTTTAATGACAGTGTGCTACTGCAACAGGATCTAGATAATTTGGGCAGATGGGCTAACAAGTGGCAACTGAAGTTTAACCGTGACAAATGAAAAGTACTGCATGTGGGTAGAAGTAACCCCAGAGAAACGTACCAACTGTGTGGTACTACACTTAAGGTGGTAGAAAATGAAAAAGACCTGGGAGTAATTGTGCAGTCAGATATGAAGTTTTCTGAGCAGTGCAGATAGGCTGCCAGGGCAGGTCATGGGGTTTTGTCAATGATATATAGGAATTTTGCTAGCAGGGAAAAGGAGGTGATTGTCCCTCTGTATAAGGCAATGGTCAGGCCACGCCTTGAGTACGGCGTACAGGTCTGGAGGCCTCATTTTAGGAAGGGTGTAGATTTGCTTGAGCCTGTACAGAGAAGGGCAACAAGATTGGTGAGGTGAATGAAGGGATCCTCTTACCAAGAGAGGCTTAAGTTCTGCAAATTGCAGTGGCTGGAGACTAGGCACCTGCATGGTGATCTGATTGAGGTGTATAAGGCCTTGAATGGGTTGAGCACGCTGAATTCTGATGGGATCTTTTCATTTGTTCAGATTACGAACCTAAGGAGGCATAAATTCAAATTAAGAAAAGACAGACGTAGAATAGATGTGCGGAAATTTACCTTTAGCCAGCGGGTGGTTAATTGCTGGAACAAACTTTCATCTGTTGTTGTGGAAGTTGATAGGTTAAATAAATTTAAGGAGGAACTGGACAGGCATTTGGAGGGAATTGTGTGATTTTTTTTTTTATTTTTTGGCTGCCGCTGCATAAGCTCATACACTTGCTTTCTTGCATCACATGCCACTACTACTACTACTAACTTCACGAAGCTCACACTCAAAGATACATTGACTTTTCTCCAATTTATACAGACGGCTCTAAATCTAATTCAAATGTTGGAGTGGCTGCAGTGTTTCCAAATACCATTATTTCAGCATCCTTGCCATCTGAATTCAGTATCTTCTCAGCTGAATTATATGCAATCAGACTAGCTTTACAAAATCTCTCTTCTGACTGTGCTTTAAAATCTGTTATTTACACTGATTCCCTCAGCTCAATCTTGGCTTTATGTAACTCCTTAGATAAAGTACACCCTGTTCTAGATGAAATAAAAAGCATATTACTTCAAATTAAAGAACGCCATCAACTGGTCACCTTCTGCTGGATTCCAGCTCATTCTGGCATTTCGGCAATGAACTGGCTGATAAAGCTGCAAAAAATCCAACTACCTTAGACTTAATATCCCTGTTCCGCCATCATACTATGCATTAACCATTCAGGCTGAATGCCTGTCAAAATGGACAGCAATATGGCACTCTCAAACAATAAATCCTTTCAATTTAAACATGATCCAAAAATTTGGCGCTCCATTGTCCGTACATCAAGACGAGAAGAAGTAGTCCTTTCAAGGGTAAGAATAGGACATACTTATCTGACCCACCTTTATTTACTCACAGGGAACGACCCACCACAGTGTCCACTTTGTAATATAAATCTGAGTATTAAACACATTCTCATTGACTGCCCTTACTATGAACAAGACAGAACTTCAACCGTGCTATCACTGGTTAATCTTGGTAGACCAATAACTTTAGAGAATCTTATTGGAGACGATGCAAATATTTCCAAATTTTTCAACTTCTTAAAACAAACTGGACATTTTAATCACTTCTAAATTTATGAAACTTTCTCATTTCTTTTTATAATAAATGAATAGGCGTATTATAGCCAAAGTAGCTTATGCACCATCAAACCCCCATATCAACAACAACAAAAAAGCAATTTTTGCCCATCTCTGTTCCCACCTCTGTCAAAACCAGATGGTTCTGTTGCCACATCAGCCAAAGATAAAGCTGACCTGCTAGCATCCTATTTTTCTTCCAGCTCATGTATTGATGATCTTGGTAAATCACCTCAAACCATTCCCAGTACACTCCTTTAATGCCTCCTGTGATCTTCTGTCCAAAGGATATCAGAACGATTTTGGATGAATCTGATTATAAGAAAGCTCCAGGTGCTGATGGTATTTCTCCACTTGTTCTCAAAACCTGTGCCCCTGAACCTACTCCTGTTTTGTGTCATTTTTTTTTTTTTTTTTCACTTTCTTATTCCAGAGGTGTTTTTCCTTCTTGGAAATTTGCTCATATCCAGCCAGTTCCTAAAAAGGATGACAAATCCCTTCCATCCAATTATCGTTCCATTGCGATTACTTCTACTCTTTCTAAAGTAATAGAAAAATCAATTAACTACCAACTCTTAAACTAACTGGAAATATTTCATCTGATCAACGATTGCCAGTATAGATTCCGTCAGTGTCGTTCCACTGGTAATATTCTGGCTTACACTGCCTTACCATTAATATCCTAACACCTCTCCATGGATGGGAAAACAGGTCCTATGGATGCAACACATCACAGAACCTGCTATAAATATATACACTGGGCTTCGAACAGACAATTGCAAAACTGGGCATGCAAAATGACATGTTCAAAAGAATTACCTCAACAGTTCAACAGAATTGATCACCTCAACAAAGGCTAGACGGCGATTAACATGGTGTAAGGAGCGCAAATCCTGGACTGTAGAGCAGTGGAAAACAGTCCTATAAACAGACAAGTCGAGGTTCACACTCTACCAGTCTGATAGCTGTTCCTGGGTGTGGAGAATGCCAGGGGAACACTTCCTTCCTGATTGTATTCTCTCTACAATGAAGTTTGGTGGAGGCAGTGTCATAGTATGGGGGTTCCTTTCATGGTTGAAAGGAAAGGAAACCATAGAGTGGTTTCAGCCCAGAGTCTTGATCTTAACCCTATCGAGTATCTTTGGGATGTATTGGATCGTCCAGTATGTGCACGTTGAGATTGCCCAAAGAACAAGACTAAACTGGTAGCTGCGTTAAAGGCAGAGTGGAGGAACATATTTGGCTTGGGTCCATTAGTTGTTATCGACAAAACCATGAATGCTGTGGACAACTATGCACTTCCAATATTATGGCAATACTTCAGGGAAGGCCTATACTTGTATCAGCAAGATAATGCACCATGCCATACTTCTCGAGTCGTAATAGAGTGGTTTCAGCCCAGAGTCTTGATCTTAACCCTATCGAGTATCTTTGGGATGTATTGGATTGTCCAGTATGTGCACGTTGAGATTGCCCAAAGAACAAGACTAAACTGGTAGCTGCGTTAAAGGCAGAGTGGAGGAACATATCACTTTACATTTATAAAATGCTGGTTTAGAGTATACTGCGAAGATTGAAGGCCATCATAAAAGCAAATGGTTTAAACACAAAATATTAAATGACACAATAAAAGCTCTTTTTTGTCTAAAGGCTGGGTAGGGCAGTGTATGTTACTCATCTATGGACAAATTTAATGGAAACGTTTGGTGAAACTCAAGCCATTGCTCTTGACTTTTCAAAGGCTTTAGATCCTGTTTGGCATAAAGGCCTTCTAAATAAAATTCCATCCTTTGGTTTGCCACTGTTTTTTGTAATTGGGTATTCAGTTTTCTCTCTGACCGCTCACTGCAGGTGATGGCAGACGGCTCTCTGTCTTCTAACTTCTCTATTAATGCTGGTTTTCCCCAATATTCAGTTCTTTCTCCCACTCTTTTCCTCTTGTATATATTAATGACCTTCTTCCATTGACCAGAAATCCTATCTATAGTTTTGCAGACTACAGCACATTGCACCTTCCAGTTTGAAAACCTTGCCCTGCTGAAACAGCTTCAACTTCTCGAGTATCCACTGCCAAATCCTTAAATGCTAATCTCCATTAATTCTTGTGGGGCAAAGATAACTTAATTTTAATCCTTCTAAAACTCAGTCCTGTCATATCTCACAGAAAGGATTCTTCTGCTCCTATGCTTATCTCCGATGATGCTCCGATTTATAGGCAAGATTTTGGGGATTTCCCTGACTTCTAATCTCTCTTGGCATAAAGCACATTACAAATATTGCATTCTCTGCATCTAAAAAAGTGGGCTTTCTCTTCCATTCTCTGTGTTACTTTTCTTCCAAACAATTGTTGACTCTGTAGAAATCACAAATCTGGCCTATCATGGAATATTGTTCCCACATCTGGGGCAGTACCCCCCAAACGTCTCTCAGTCTTCTAGATTCCATTCAAAAGAGGGCAGTTAGGTTAATTAATGTCTCATCTGTAACAGAGTCTCTCCACTCTCTGTCTCATAGACACAAATTTCTGTTTTTGCTGCATGCCTTTTCTATAGATACTTGCATGGGCACTGTTCTTCTGAATTGGCTTCTATAATTCCCGCTCTCTCTCTCTCTCTCTCTCTCTCTCTCTCTCTCTCTCTCTCTCTCTCTCTCTCTCTCTCTCATTCATTCATTCAAAGAAGTCCAAACACGTGCTGCAACCAGTCAACATCCTTTTACTGTCCAAGTTCAAACTCACAGAATCAACTTTTCTTCTTACTCGTTTATCCATTCAACTTCTGTTTTCTGGAACAACCTTCCTTCATACGTATTTCCGGAAAACTACAATCTACAAAAGTTCAATTCTTATGTCAACAAGAATCTTCTTTCATCTTTTCAACCATCAACCCATGCATGGTACTAAGTACTATATGTTCTTAAAAAAAAAGAAAAAGTACCTATACATAACAATGGTTCTTGAGAATGAAAAAAAATTTAGTATGGAAAACATATTTATTTAACATAATATACTATAAGACAGTAAACTAATTCTAAGGAATTGTGGGATATATGGTTTCTCTCTTTGGCAATTCTTTACATTTTATTTAATTTTAATTCACTTTATTGTGTATTATTAGTTATATTTTGTAGTTTACAATAATATACCTATGTAAATCTAAGCAGACGCCAGTACTGAATTTTTTGTGCGAACCACCGGTTGGGAACCGCTGATCTAGATTATCAACTAGATCAACCTTTGACTACATGTTACTGGCTATTCAAGCAGTTAACTTGTGATTCGCATGTAGCCATTTCCATCTGAGTCATGATATCTTCAGATGGAGTATTCAACTGGATCTTACTGCAAAATATTCAGTAAATTATCAAAACTTTCTATCAACTATGAACATAAAAATTTAAGTTTACATGATAATAAAGATTGTAGTACTTAGTAGAATTAGTTTTAGAAAATGTAAGAATGAAATTTACAGAATATTACAGAAAGCAAAGATCATCTACCAATTTTTCCTCTAATTGGCCCCTTAGGTTTAACTATGAAATTAGATTATTTAACTTTATTGCAATAATTAATTGCAATAATCCCTTCACAGCAAAAAATGCATTGTGTTGTCTCAGTGTCAGTTTAAAGTGGAATTCAAACTGACTCCTAGAATACTAGATTGTGACCTGAATGCATCACCTTCAACTGCTTGGATATCCTGATTTATATCCTTATATCTTTGAACTTTCTGTTAACCTGAAACTACAACTAAAGTGACTTCCTGTGAGGCAGGTGATTGGGGATAACAAAGTAAGGCTCAATTTTTTTAAATTGTAAAAGAAACAGTATAGAATTCTGTTTCGTATTTTTCCATCTGATAGACTTTTTTGTGCATATATGTCTCAATTTCTGGCCTGACTATTTAGAATAGACTTACCTCAGAGAACTTTTCTGTAGTTGCCAATAATATACCTAATTTTCCTCTCAGAGTTCTGCCCATGAGAAAGTTCCTGAACATCATATTCTGAATAAAAAAGAAAATAAAAACTTGGAACTTGGTTTCCTTCCCTCTTTATTAGTATTGGTATTAAGCAATGGCCATATGTTGCAAGGAAGCCTATGGCTTATGCTGCACCAGCCAAAAAATAATAATAATAAGAAGAAGAAGAAGAAAAGGAAATGGACAGCCTATACGTTTCCCTCCTCCTATAGGTGATTATCCAGCTCACCTTTGAATTTCCCCAAACTGTCAGCCTCTACTACCCATGGGTAGTACAGGTTTTCATAGGTTGTCCATTTCCTTTTCTCTTATTATTATTATTATTATGGCCCCTTGTTCTAGAATCATTTATAACCATGAAAATTTCATCCTCATTTATTTTTATTTTACTTTTTCCTCTCAGAGTCTTAAACACCTTAATCAGGTCTCCTCTAAGGTGCCTAGTTTCTAAGCTCTGCAACCCACATATACGAAGTCTTTCCTCATATGGAAGCCCTTTTGCCGATCTCACCAGGCGAGATACCATCTTTGAACCCTTTCAAGAAGCACAATGTCTTTCTTTAAATGCGGTCTCCATACTTAAATACAGTATTCCAAGCCTTATATAATGGGATTATGACATCCTTATCTCTACTAGAAATTGTTCGATAAATCTTCGATAGGACACCATGGGCCTTCCTTGCAACCAGTCTACAGTGCTCAGAGAACTTCATTGCTGGAAGTTCTCTGGGAACTTTAATACAGCAAAGTGTTCAATGAAGAACACTTTGCTGTATTAAAGCATAATTGCCATATTTCTGCCATCCCTGAAGTCTATCTAGGTCATTCTGAAGAATCTCTTTTGCAGTGATCATTAACTACTCTACCAATCTATACATCATCTGCAAATTTAGACATCATGCCCTCTATCCCTTCATCGATATCATTTATGAAAATCTAAAACAACAATGGTCCCAATACTGATCCTTGGGGAACCCCACTTCTTACATCAACCCAATCTGAGGAATACCCGTTTATCACAACCCTCTGCCTCCTGCCCTGACCATCCAGCTATCCATCTAAGGATTTTCCCTGTGATTCCAACTTGTTCCAGCTTTAAAGTAACTGCTCATGCGGGACTGGCTCAAATGCTTTGCTGAAATCCAAATAAACAACGTTCAAATTATTCTCCAAGTCCAGCTCTTGAGTGACCTTGTCAAAATAGCTAACCAGATTAGTAAAATATGATTTTCCCTTTACAAAACCATTCTGAGTACCCTTTGTATTGTTGCATCTCATAGTTAACCTTTTGTGCATTTATGTCTCAATTTCTGGCTTGGCTATTTAGAATAGCGCTTACCTCAGAGAACTTATATGGAAGTGCTTCCTGTTGCTCATGTGTGGAATATTCCGTTGCTTCAGTAATGCGTGGAATCAACTTATCCAAAATTATCTGAGTGTATCACAAATGCTTTACTGTGAAAAAAGCAGAGGATATAAATGAGATCAAAGACATGATAATTGGTGCTTGTGTAGTAAGAACATCCCAAGAGTCAGTTGCAGATGTGACATATGCATCATTTGAGATATTTCATTGATATAGGTCTGCATTATGGGGTACACTTAAATAGACAGGGTGCAAGAATATTTGCTGATGCTATCAAGGCAGTGTTAGGTGGGTCAGAAAACTGCTAGCTTGGAGAGATACACAGATTAAAAGGTTAACAGTGGCTGCAGGCAGAAGCAAAAGTGATTTTTGCACTGCTTCTATTAGAATTAGCAGCAACATGGAAAGCAAGCCAATGGAGATTTCCAGGACTGTTGGGAGTCATAGTGGAACAAATAAATACATGGGCTGCGTTGGGGTAACTAAGAATAGAAATAGGTGCATGTATACTTGCATGTACACCAATGCTAGGAGTATAGTTAATAAATTTGATGAGCTTGAAGTGCTAGTCAAGACATCAAAGGCAGATATTGTTGGGATATCAGAGACATGGTGTCACACAGACATAAGCAGTGCAGAATTGGAATTTGGGGAGTACAATGTGTACAGAAAGGATAGACAGTACAGGAAGAGAGGAAGGGTTATGCTGTTAGTTAAGAAACACATAAAATCTAAGGAAGTGCATCGAGTTGACATGGGGGGGACAGTACAGGGTTGAGTCAGTTTGGTGTGTCATAAGCACTGGGAAAGCAAAATTGAGAATAGAAGTGTATTATAGGCCTAGTGACTGATGAGTACAATGAACAGTTGTACAGAGAAATTGAGTGGGCCAGTAAATCAGAATGTCTTATAATTGGGGATTTTAATTTTCCAAATATTGACTGGAATTTGTGGGTTTGTCACTCGCACACTAGCAAGACTTTTTTGGATTTATTGGATGACTGTTTTCTACAGCAGCATGTTTGAGAGGCAACCAGAGGGAGTAATACTGTTGATCTGATTATCAGGAGTGTGTGGAATTTTGGTTTGAGCAAGCTGAATGCTGCTGGGATTTTTCCTCTTGCTGACATTAAGAACCTGAGGGGGCATAGATTCATATTGAGGAAAGACAGTTGTAGAATGGATGTGCGGAATTTTGCCTTTAGCCAGTGGGTGGTTGATTGGCAGAACAAAGTTCCATCTTTTGTTGTGGAAGTTGATAGCCAAAATAATGGGTTGAGCAAGCTGAATGCTGATGGGATTTTTCCTCTTTCTCAGATTAGGAACCTGAGGGAGCATAGATTCAAATTAAGGAAAGACAGTTGTAGAATGGATGAGTGGAATTTTGCCTTTAGCCAGTGGTGGTGGTGGTTGTTGTTACGGGAGTTTAATGGCGCATAAGCTACTGTAGCTATAATGTGCCTCTTTAGCCAGTGGGTGGTTGATTGGTGGAACAGAATTCCATCTTGGAAGTGAAAGTTGATAGCTGAAATAAATTTAAGGCTGAGCTGGACAGGTATTTGGAACAAATGTATGGGTAAAATGGGAGGATTTTTTTTTTTTTTTTTTTTGCATAAGGTTGCTTTCTTGCATTGTATGATTCTACTAATGCTAATTACCATAACTAATTTACTGTTTTGAAACTTGAAGTGGTAGTGTGCACCATGACAACACCACTCTTCATCTATTACACAGAGAAGTGGATTGGGGTAAAGGTAAAGAAAGCCCAACATGAGGACCACGGTAATCTATGGGAAACTTACCGGATAAACTGGTTTGTCACTACCGCAGTTTCTCATTGCATTCTCAGTAAACAGACAATATGTGTTATCGGTAGCAGCAGTAGAAATCGAGAATGATATATTGATTGACACTGATTGATTGACATACATGGATTGATCTTTTGTCTCAGTGTCATCACTTTTAGATATTAAATTTGCTCTTCGCATATATTTCTGATTTCAGTTAACATGAATGATAAACAACCTACTGCAGCTGATATCTTTTCTCCGTTGCCATCTCTTGGTGAGATCTCAACACCTCTGACCCCTCAAGTGCCATTGACTCAATCACTGGAACCGACTATTGCCTCTCAGGAAAGCTCATCTTCAAAAGTTGCTACTGATTCTCTTTCACAATCAACTCTTGACAAAGAACGTCAGACGGAGCTCCCTTCGAGTAATAAACTTGGAACTGCAGTTGCAGAGGAGAAAAATAATTTAACAAATGTTCAGCAAGCGACCCGGGACAGAATGTTCTTATTTTATACGACAGAATTGCAAAAATGAGACGGGATCTCTCTAGCTTCCTTTCTTATGAAGGCAACAAGATTACCAAGCAATCAGGTAACACTATAATGGATAAATGGCTCAATTTGGAGACTGTTGCGACTTATCTCCTTGTAGAGAACGAAAAGCTAAAGGCACTAAACATAGAAATAAATACACGTACCAATCTTTTGGAAAGAGTTATAAATACATTTTCCGGTATAGCAACAACAAGTAAGGCTTGTTTGGCCAAACAATCTGTTAGTGACAGTTCCTCTACAGACAAACCTACATTAAGACATGATGCGTCCCCTTCCCCGATTGTCACGGATGATTCAACTTTGCAGGAAGACACTGCTACTGACACTTCTATTGTCAGGACCTTTGCTGATGCTCTCCGTTCCGCTGCAAATGTTCCTAAAGTGACAATGTCTTAATTCTTAGAGCTTCTGAAAACAGTGATTGTAAGTCAAGTGCTGACGTTAAGACATTGGTGGCTAAAACTCTTAAATCGGATTTAAAAAATGTTAAGATCAAGTCTCTTAGGCTAGTGAGGAACAAAGGAGTCTTGCTGGAAACGGCCTCTAAAGCAGATCTGGAGTGTTTGTCCTCCTCGGAGTCTTTTACATCTGCAGGTATCAGCTCAGGTGTTCCTCGAAAGGGAAACCCCACTGTACTGATTTATGATGTCCCAAAGGAATTGACACGTGACGAGATACTTGAAAATTTATATAACAAAAATCTTGGCGATTCGGATTTTACATTTGAGGAGGTTAAGAACGGAACTTTCTTTCGTTTCTCAACTAAAGCAAGGTCAAATTTATCTGTAAACTGGGCTGTTAGTTTTTCTCCCAAGATTTACAAACATATAATTACTCTGGAGCACATATTTCTTGCCGGGAGTTCCCATAGACACAGACCTTATACTGTTGTGACGAAATGCTTTCACTGCTTGGGATATGGTCACACCGCTCAGTACTGCACGCGCGAGTCCCCGTCTTGCAGTCACTGTGCGCAGGGTGGTCATGTGTTTAACGAGTGTCCCAATAAAAACGAAGAGCCATCGTGTATCAATTGTAAGAGAGGAAAACGTGACTTTCACCATTCGGTGAGAGATAGCAACTGTCCTGTCTACAAAAAGGCCTTGGAAACAGCACGACTGAGGATTGCCGATGAGTAACACACCCAATCCCAGTGTATATAGTGTAAATAATTCCCCTACTGGTGATGTTAATAGTACGAACTTGCCTAGTGTTCAGTCTATTAATCTGAAATTTATGCAGATCAACGGGCATCATTCTCGAGTTGTTTCGGACGAGATTAGATTAACAGCAGAACAAAACTCAATCGACATCATCACTATTCAAGAGCCATATTTTGCTAAAGGGCGAATGGGAGATTGTTCAAAGATCACAGGTTATTCTCTTTCCACCCGAGTAATCCAACCTGCTCACCAGCAACCGAAGACTTGTATTGTTGTATTAAACGACAAAATTGATGTAACTGTCATTAATGGTCTCTGTCACCAAACTGCAACTTGTATCCTTGTCACATATTCTACCATGACCTTTTATATCATCTCAATATACTGCCCTCCATCTGAAGACTTAAATAACTCATTAAATTATTTAGAATCCACTTTGAATTTTCTGGGTCCTCATAATGTCCTTATTTCAGCAGATGTAAACGCCAAGTCTAAGTTTTGGTTTAGTGCACGCTCTGATGCTCGAGGGCAATTACTGGAAGAATTTATTATTAATAATAATATGAAGATTTTTAACAGACCTCAACAGTACACTATGTTCTCCAGCTTCTCCGGAGAATCAAATATTGATATCACTTTTTCAAATTCCTTCTGTAATCTAGCTATCAACGATTGGACTGTACAAGCCTAACTGGACAACAAGTGACCATCGGGCAATTTCTTTCTCGGTCTCCATACCTTCTCCTCCCTCAGATTCGAGTATCTGTGTGCCTGAGTACGTTCGCTTCTCAATTAATAACATTAATTGGGACATATTTGAATACTCTGTAAATGCTGATTTCTCCAAACTGACTAACTCTCATTTTGACACCATGTCTGTGTCTGAAGCTGCGACACAGATTCAAAAAATTTTGATTAATGCATCATATAAATCATCAAGGAAAAACGTGTCAATTCCAGAACTTGTTCCTGGTGGTCGTCAGAATTATCTTTGCTTCGGAAACAGGTCCACCACGCTCGATGCACCTATCAGCGCAATCGTCATTTGTCTCAGGCTGATGTTCGCATCTTTTATAATAATTATGTTGATCTCAAGAAATGTTATGTGAAGGCAATTGCTACCAGGAAGAAGGAAACTTGGACAGAATTTGTGCACAACTCTGGTAATGCAGACCCGTGGGGGCTACTTTATAAAATTGTAAGAAATAAATTATTTACACAAGAAGTGTATGGATCGATCATATACAATGGTCTGGAGACCACTAACTGGACGGATTCTATAAACATTATTCTAGATAATCTTTTTCTACAGGACGATGTGAGCTCCGACTCTGATTTTCACACTAATATTCGTTCTGCCAATTCTCTGTATGTTTCTTCAATTAAGACTGAGCCTTTTAGTGCCATCGAGCTGGACACAGCGGTCAAACAAGTGAAAGTTAAGAAATGCCCAGGGATGGACATGCTGGAGAGTACCTTTATAGTACGGCTCGCCAAGATTAAGCCCAGTATACTTCTACAACTTTTCAATAAATGTTTAGATGCTGGGACTTTCCCAGATCTGTGAAAGACAGCCCTTATCAAGCCGATTAGGAAACCTGACAAGCCCCCCCCAGGAACCGAGGTCTTATCGGCCTATAGCTTTATTGGCCACCCTTGGTAAGCTATTAGAACATTTAATTGCCCTGCGATTAAACAACTTGTTATTGGAACTGGGATTAATTGCGCCTAATCAATACGGATTCACTCCTGGAAGGTCCTGCGAGGACGCCCTTGTAGACTTCATTTCTTCTGTTGAACACACCAGTTTCAAGTATACTCTTGCTATCTTTATTGACTTCGAGGGTGCTTTTGATTCCCTTTGGTGGGAAAGTGCACTCGAATGTTTACATCATGCCGAATGTTCCCAGCAACTTTATCTTCTAATTAAGAGCTATTTCTCTAACAGATTTATCACCGCCAGATCTAAGTACAGACAAATTTTGCGTCAGATCTTTCGAGGGTGTCCTCAAGGCTCCATTTTGGGACCACTTTTCTGGAACTTTGTCCTGCAAGGTTGGATTACCCGAACTTTTGACAACGTGAAGATCATGGCATATGCGTATGATTTGACAGTCCTTGTTGGTGGAAATTCAGGGTCTTCTATTGAAATATCCGCTGAGAAAGTTCTATCTGATCTTCAACAATGGACAGTTGAAAATAAGTTAAAAATTAGTTCTACCAAGACAAAAATAATGATCCTTGGCTCTAAATTGGATGTTCGTCGACCACCAAGAGTTAAAATAAACAATAGACAAATACCTCTAATAACGGAAATTAAACTTTTGGGAATAACTATTGACAGCAAGTTAAACTTTCTCCCTCATTTATCCAATCTGCGAATTAAGATCAGAAATTTCACCGGCGCTCTTGTCAGAGTTTCTAGAACTGAGTGGGGTCTTTCTAGAAGATGTTTAAGAATCTACTATAACTCCGTGTTTCTCCCTATGGTTACCTATGCTGCTGGCGCTTGGTTCCATAGGGTGCTGACTGTACAATTTCAATCAAAATTGATGTCAATCCAGCGTACAATGTTACTTTGTATTTTGAAGATTTGTCAAACAGTTTCAACACCTGCTTTACAGGTTTTAGCCGGGACGTTACCACTCGATCTCTACATAATTTTCAGAGGCTTATGTTATCGCCTGAAACGTCAGATTCCCACTCAGATCCTTGGTATTTCTATTTAAAGTTTTGTCGGTTGAATGGTACTGTTATCCTTAATTATTTTCTTTGAGCTTGTTTTTTTTTTTTTTTTTTTTATGTTAATATGCATAAGATTACTTTCATTGTTTACTTTGAAATTATCTGTGTGTACCTCAATCTGTTGAGGTTTTCTTTTGTACAGTATTTAATCTTTGTATAGTTGTATAAGTTAACGAGGCGGAGATGAACTAACGTTCCAGGTGCCGCCCAAGACAGGTGATAACATCATAGCGCTAAGTGATTGACTGACGTTATGATATGCATATACATAAAGAATCTTTCTTTCTTTTCATTTTATTTCCTAACCTAACCTTTAAAGTTAGGTAAGAAAGCCTTTTCCTATTATTTTCTAACCTAACATTTAAGGGCAGGTTAGGAAATATAATGAAAAATAAAAAAACCTTGGTAAAATTTCAGAACAGGGTGTGCAGTCCAGCATAGCATAACCTAACCTTTTTTCACTGGCCAAAATTGAAAGTCTGTTAAAAAACCCAACCTAAAAACAATGGACACAATTTAATAAAATGCCGTTAGGCTGGAGTGTTCAGTCTATTCTGAATTTAGCTGAAATGGTAAACCCTTTCCTTTTTTCGTAAACTAACCATAAACTAACCATACAAAAAAATCAGTAGTTTGGTTTTTTTAATTGCAAAAACACTTGTGAACTCCACTAATCTGCTTTTAATAATGAGAAAAAAGTAATCATTACATTGTCTGTCATACCTATGTGTCAATTAGTATCATTCTCAACTTCTACTTCTAACATGCACCATTTTTTTTTTACCGAGAATGCAGGGAGAAACTGCAATTGCTGAAAACCAGTTTGTCCAGTAAGTTTCCCATAGTTTGCCGTGGTTCTCGTGTTGACTTCCTTTACCTTAGCCATGGATTGGGTTGTATTCTATACTTTTACACAGAAAACACTTGAAACCATTCCTTTTGTCTCTTCTTCTTGATATTTTTCCTCTAGCCTCACACCTAAATATCATCTTTTCTATTCTCTCCTCACTTATTCTGTCCACTCATTCTTTCCATTTTGTTTGAGTTTTTTGCTGCTTCTCTAATATTTTCTAATTTTGCCATCTGCCTTAATTTTAAATTCTTATTTATTTATTTATTTTTTTTTGGATCTAATATCAGAACAAAATCTTGAAACCAATCTATTCTTAACAATCTAGTCCTATCAACGTAAACTTCTGCAATGTAATTTTCCAACTTTATTATTGTATTTGTAGATGTGGGATTCACCCTGATAATGTAATTCAATTTAAAATTTACAGTCACTTCAAGTTGTACCTCATTTATGCTTGAATTATTTTAGTTCTCCTTTAAAATCTAAAATGTTCAAAAAGGTCATTAATTATATGAATTATTTTTATATGTGAAATATGAATTTTTTTAAAGCTTTATATACATGATTTTTATTATTTTTGGTTACTGTGTGTTGTTGATGTTGTTAAGCTTATTAAATTCCCTTTTTTTGTAGGTTTTTTATTTATTAGTACTCCAAAAATATTTGGGGGGCCAGTCTTTCATAAATATAAAAAAAAATTTATATTACACGTTCTTAGCGTTTTTTCACCAACCTTTCATAAAATAAAATAAAATAAAATAAGATAAAATAAAATAAAACACAACAAATTCCCGATAACTATATTTACAATAACCTGTATTTACAAAATTAATATATACGTATTACAATATTAAAAGTATTAAAAACACAAGATTAAAATGCATTAAAATATACTAAGTTAAAAGCGATAAAATTCCGTAGCTTTCAAAGGCTCCCGCCTTCTTCAGCAGTATTCTCTATTATTCAGTACACCTTTAAATATCAGCAGGGTAATGGTAGACATCACATGTTTTCATTCTCACGTGTTCCGCTCTCTTGCATTGTGGAACCGGAAGTGGCTCGAACGGAAGTCGTACGGAACCGTTCATCCTTTTTTAGGATAATAGTCTCTAAAAGGGGGTGAATCCCTATCCCTATTAATGTTGGTTGTAGAACTGATCCGCAAACTCTCGAGCCACTTACGGTCCCAAAACCTATGCGCCCGATCGGTGATAGTGGCATCGTCTGGGGAGATCTGGTGCTGCTTCTCCCAAAAATGCTCGGCCACGGCGGACTTGCCATACTCCGCATTCCTTATTGCTTTTTTGTGTTCCCCCAGACGATCTTTGAGACGAAGTTTATGTGTCTTACATCGGTGTGCAAACCTCAAATGTTCCTGTTTAGCCTCCTTGACACTATGTCTCTGAAACTCCCTGATGCACTGCATAATTGGATGGCCGTAGCATCGAAATAACTCCTCAAATAGGCCTCTGAGGTTGGGTATATTCATATTACACGTTCTTAGCGTTTTTTCACCAACCTTTCATGAAATAAAATAAAATAAAATAAGATAAAATAAAATAAAACACAACAAATTCCCGATAACTATATTTACAATAACCTGTATTTACAAAATTAATATATACGTATTACAATATTAAAAGTATTAAAAACACAAGATTAAAATGCATTAAAATATACTAAGTTAAAAGCGATAAAATTCCGTAGCTTTCAAAGGCTCCCGCCTTCTTCTTCAGCAGTATTCTCTATTATTCAGTACACCTTTAAATATCAGCACGGTAATGGTAGACATCACATGTTTTCATTCTCACGTGTTCCACTCTCTTGCATTTTGTAACCGGAAGTGGCTCGAACGGAAGTCGTACGGAACCGTTCATCCTTTTTTAGGATAATAGTCTCTAAAAGGGGGTGAATCCGTACACCCCTATCCCTATTAATGTTGGTTGTAGAACTGATCCGCAAACTCTCGAGCCACTTACGGTCCCAAAACCTATGCGCCCGATCGGTGATAGTGGCATCGTCTGGGGAGATCTGGTGCTGCTTCTCCCAAAAATGCTCGGCCACGGCGGACTTGCCATACTCCGCATTCCTTATTGCTTTTTTGTGTTCCCCCAGACGATCTTTGAGACGAAGTTTATGTGTCTTACATCGGTGTGCAAACCTCAAATGTTCCTGTTTAGCCTCCTTGACACTATGTCTCTGAAACTCCCTGATGCACTGCATAATTGGATGGCCGTAGCATCGAAATAACTCCTCAAATAGGCCTCTGAGGTTGGGTATATTCATATTACACGTTCTTAGCGTTTTTTCACCAACCTTTCATGAAATAAAATAAAATAAAATAAGATAAAATAAAATAAAACACAACAAATTCCCGATAACTATATTTACAATAACCTGTATTTACAAAATTAATATATACGTATTACAATATTAAAAGTATTAAAAACACAAGATTAAAATGCATTAAAATATACTAAGTTAAAAGCGATAAAATTCCGTAGCTTTCAAAGGCTCCCGCCTTCTTCTTCAGCAGTATTCTCTATTATTCAGTACACCTTTAAATATCAGCACGGTAATGGTAGACATCACATGTTTTCATTCTCACGTGTTCCACTCTCTTGCATTTTGGAACCGGAAGTGGCTCGAACGGAAGTCGTACGGAACCGTTCATCCTTTTTTAGGATAATAGTCTCTAAAAGGGGGTGAATCCGTACACCCCTATCCCTATTAATATTGGTTGTAGAACTGATCCGCAAACTCTCGAGCCACTTACGGTCCCAAAACCTATGCGCCCGATCGGTGATAGTGGCATCGTCTGGGGAGATCTGGTGCTGCTTCTCCCAAAAATGCTCGGCCACGGCGGACTTGCCATACTCTGCATTCCTTATTACTAGGACACAACTTAATCCAGAAGATATCAGGAAGGGTATAGAATTGTGCCTCTCAAGTAATACTATGGTTTTTGATAACATTATATATAAGCAGGTTAATGGTACAGCTATGGGCTCCCCCATTAGCGCAATTATAGCAAATTTAGCTATGGAGGAGCTCGAGACCAGAATATTTAATGCTAGTGTTCTCCCTATGCGCCCTTGGAAAAGGTATGTGGATGATACGTTTACATTTATTCGGAAGGGGAGTGAAGATCAGGTGTTGAATATCTTAAATGGCTTCTCCCAATTCATACAATTTACATCGGAAGTTGAAGATGGAGGAGTTCTCCCGTTCCTGGATGTGTTGGTCTGTAGGGAAGACCAGCAGTTAAAGACAAAAGTCTTTAGAAAAACGATGTGTAAAGGGCAATATACGCATTATGATTCAGCCCTGACCAGCCATCATAGGAACAGTGTGATAAGAACGTTAATTAATAGAGCGAAATCACATTGCAGTAACCCCGATGATAGGAAAGCAGAGTATGAACGTGTCACGGCGGATCTTGCTAAATGTGGTTACCCCCAGAGGATTATAGATAAATTTATTAATGAAAATCAGAGGAGAGATGAATCTTTTATACCAGTATCTACTGCATACATTCCCTATTATCCGGGCTTGACAGATTATATAACTAGAGTATTTAGAAAATATCAGACACGCTGTGTGCAGCTTCCGGGACGAAGACTGCGCACAGTTATGTCTCAAGTTAAGGACCCCATTCAAAAAGAGGATGTTAGTGGGGTCGTATATAATATTAGATGCCTGGATTGTGGGGAATGTTATGTAGGCGAGACAAAACGTCGTCTCAAAGATCGTCTGGGGGAACACAAAAAAGCAATAAGGAATGCGGAGTATGGCAAGTCCGCCGTGGCCGAGCATTTTTGGGAGAAGCAGCACCAGATCTCCCCAGACGATGTCACTATCACCGATCGGGCGCATAGGTTTTGGGACCGTAAGTGGCTTGAGAGTTTGCGGATCAGTTCTACAACCAACATTAATAGGGATAGGGGTGTACGGATTCACCCCCTTTTAGAGACTATTATCCTAAAAAAGGATGAACGGTTCCGTACGACTTCCGTTCAAGCCACTTCCGGTTCCACAATGCAAGAGAGCGGAACACGTGAGAATGAAAACATGTGATGTCTACCATTACCCTGCTGATATTTAAAGGTGTACTGAATAATAGAGAATACTGCTGAAGAAGGCGGGAGCCTTTGAAAGCTACGGAATTTTATCGCTTTTAACTTAGTATATTTTAATGCATTTTAATCTTGTGTTTTTAATACTTTTAATATTGTAATACGTATATATTAATTTTGTAAATACAGGTTATTGTAAATATAGTTATCGGGAATTTGTTGTGTTTTATTTTATTTTATCTTATTTTATTTTATTTTATTTTATTTTATTTCATGAAAGGTTGGTGAAAAAACACTAAGAACGTGTAATATGAATATACCCAACCTCAGAGGCCTATTTGAGGAGATAAAAAAAAATTTTCTGGTGATGTTTGCATACCAAACTTCATGAAAACTAACACAAGGTTTTAATTAATTTTTAATTAATAAACAGAACAATGTTTATTTATAATTTTACCGAGAACATGCATATCATAAACAAATAGTAATTAGCACTAGTAATTATTTTGAAGCAAAAACTGAAATTGAAACTGAAAAAACTGAAATTTGATCCACAAGAAAGTTTTTTTTTTTTAAGATATCATTATGAAGTTATTTTACATAGCTAAATAATTAACATCTTATTAGAGCCACTTTTCACCTTTTTTAATGAATACTTTATAAATATTGCTATTGTGGCTTTCAGATTTGGGCTCCTCCTACACCTCCTCAGGATGAAAATGATCTTTATATTGATTATAGTATGGGTTTTCTCTATGAACAGTCTCTCATGCCAGAATCTCAGTTACCTCCAGTGTATATTAAAAAAGAGGTCAAACGACTGAGAGTAGACCCTAATATAACAGGTAGGAAAAATATTTTTTTTCAAAAATTAAAATAAAATGTTTGTTACCGTATACAAATTGATATAAATATGAATTAAAGCAAATGCAAGGAAGCCATGCATATTTAGCATTGGCCTTTAGGGAAAAAAAGGGAAAAAAAAGAAAGAAAAGAAGTCACCTGGTTTCATCTGGATATCCGTCAAACACGTCCTTAAATTTACTAAACTTTTCCAGATTCAAGTCTCGCATGATTAGGTGATAAGTTTCTTAACAGTTGACCTTTTTTTGTATATCCAGTTTTATGTACTTAATTTATGTACCTGCCCACCCAAGAAAAAAAAAAAAAAAGATTCCACCATTATTTAATTTATTTAAACTTTCAAATCTGTACATACTACAATCATGATGAGCCACTCGACCATTTGGTCTCAAGCCTCTCTGTGTGTGTGTGTGCGTGCGCGCAACCTTATACAAGTTAATCACTGGTGTAAAGAAGTATTTACATATGCATACCTTGTTAACTTTACTGCACCTTTTCCAGCAATCCACATACTTTCAAAAATGAGATCCGCCAAAACAAGAGACAATCCTCAAGGTATATAAACAAGTTTTATATAATGGAATGATTACCTTTACCCCTAATAGCAAATAAATTAGTAGTTCATTTGCTCTACTGTCAAATGAAAGACAATTCAAAATGAGTTCATTTCAAATCACCTGTAGCGGCTTTGGAATTTAAATACATTTTCAGTATCCAACAGTTGTTACTTTGCTTTAATACCTGCAGTTTATTGTTCATAATTTTAGTTTTTCTAATGTCCCAAATGGCCATTCTGGTACTTATTGGTGCCTCATTTGTGGAAAGACAGGTAAAGGTACCCCAATTGTATCATCTTATGTCTTGTGAGTTTTTACTATCACTGTGTTGTCAGAAGCTGCACTTGAGGTGCCTAGCATCCCACCAGTGAGATATCAATAAGTACCAAAATGTTGTGGTCGCCTTACAGTTTTAAAGATCAATGCCTTTTAATAAGATTTTGTACCTTTCTTTTACTTGTTTTATAAGATATGTATCCAGCTATGACTGGACAAATTATGTGCAAACCCACAGAAATCCTTTAGTTGGATTAGTAAACCTGCAGAACTCTATTCACCATGTGAATAGAGTACTGCAGGATTGATGATGAGAAAGATGTATGCCACAGGCTCTTTCAGTTGCATAGACTTCGTGGTATACCAAATGTTCATAAGACAAGGTTGCCACTTAGTTCTGTAGTTTGTGGGCACCCACAAATACTTGTGCACTCTCCAAATATTTAGCCAAATTAACTTTCCCTATTGTGAACAATCAGGTTTTACTATCAAAGATAATAAAGATAGTTAATTTTGTCCATTCTCAATTATTTGAGGCTTGCAAAGTAACAATGTCCTTTGATGTGGTGTTTTCTCGATGTGCCTCTCTATTGAGCAAGGAGTGAGGTGTGTGTGTGTGTGTGTGTGTGTGTGTGTGTGTGTGTGTGTGTGTGTGTGTGTGTGTGTGTGTGTGTGTGTGTGTGTGTGTGTGTGTGTGTGTGTGTGTGTGTCCTGATGTCATTGTAAACAGCATACTGTGCTCAGAGATAGGACCCCTTTGAGTACAGGAATGCCTCACGTAGCGTGGTTTCGAACAGCGCGGGTTTCGCTATAGCGTGGTTTACAAATTGAAAAAAAAATTAACTGCGTTACACACTAATACATTTGATATGTATGTATTATAATGCCAGCACGTAGGCCAATGCATTATGAATTCAAGGCCATTCTGACTGTTGTCGAAACTCCCATTATATACGGACTCTGCTAGCATTTATACATTAGAAATGTAATGGCGCTGAGTGTTCTTCTTGATCCAAACATCGAACGAGGTATGAAAGTAAGGCAGGCATTGCAAAATGACATTCGATGTTATAAAGAGATGTATGCAGATAAAAAGAAGAAGAAAACTGTGCAAACTAAGCTGATCAGTTATTTTTAAAAATAAAAATACAGTACATATTCTTTTGGTATGTACATACTGCAATAAAAATCATTTCTACTGTACTTACTAATATTTTTAATTTTTATCATTTTAGTTTCTTTTTTTTGCAAGAACTTCGTGTGCATCAAACAAACACTTATATATTTTTGCAACTCGACCCATATAATCAAATTGTCGGAATGCATTACATTAGAATACATACTAATAATACCTCGCGTAGCGCAGTATTTTTTTGGCACGAATTAATTTCACTATGTGAGGTATTCCTGTATCAAGAACATCTGTAAGAGGTGTATAATTGTGTCCAAAACAATTATGTTGTATCAGGGCATTTTGCCCAAGCAGGTTTACAGTGTAGCTATGAACCACGCTATAAACCCCAAGTTAGTGCTATTGTTGCTAATTTTGCTGTGGAAGAGCTGGAGTCTAGGATTAATTTGGGATGAGACAAAATTCTTGGTGCTTGTATTCAATAATAAGTTGACATTCCTACCACATATCCATCAACTGAGGATAAAGTGTGCAAATGCCTGAATCTCCTATTGTGCCATCTCATATAATAATTGGGGAACAGACTACTGTACTTTATTTTCTCTCTGTTATGTATTTGTCTGATCTAAATTAAATTATGGGTCCAAAGTGTGCCCATTAGCCAGAAACAGCTTTGATTGCTTGATCCAGTTCACCATCAGGCTATCCACATCACTGCTGGAACATTCAGTTGCTTCATTTTATAGACTCCTCTCCAGTCTATAAGATGAAACAACTGAACCACCTCTGTTGCTAAAATATACTTTTAACTAAAATCCCTTCCAGACCACCCTACCTGGACTTCCATTTTTGAGCAATGATGGGAAAATCTCTGTATTATCCATTAGACTGTCAACTCTTCCTTTGATATTCATGTCTGAGAACTGCTTAGAGAGCATAATGTCAGAGTAGACGATGTTGCCCAGTCATAAAGACAATTCCTTCCACCCTTGTACACAAATGCACCATCATGCAGCTTCTCTATTAAAAACTGGGGGGAAGGCCAACACTTCACCTTCTGTCTGCCCACAACTCTATGCTGCCCATCAAGGTGGCTGCTGTGAATCCATGCCTGTCTTCACTGATGGCTCGAAATCTGAATCATCTGTAGGTCCACTACAGTCTTCCCAGATAGCATGGTATCTGAGAAGATACCATGCCTTGGACTACATTAAAAGTGATAATTTATTTATTTATTTTTTTTAATGATATTAAAGGTGTGTGGCAGATCAGGTGCATTACAGGCTTTATCACAGGATGAGATATAATCCTCATGCAGTCCTATCAAAGATTTAATAGAAGTTGTATTTCCTTCATGAATCTACATTTGACTTGCATTTCTTCTGGATCCCTAGCCACATTGAGATCAAGGTAATGATCTGACAGATGCTGTGGCCAGATCAGCACAATCCCAGAGCAGTCGCCACTTCCCTATACAGACTGCATATGTAATACATAATATATTATATTCCCAGTGGCCAATAGTCATGGCACAGATGAGTCACAAACAAACTGTATCAGATTTAGCCATTAATCCAATCATGGCAATCTACAGTAGTCTGTGCAGGAATCAGAGGAAATTGTTCTAGCTCACCTTTGCATAGGACATAGTCATTTTACACATTCTTTCCTGCTGAGGTCTGATGGCCATCCGTTGTGCAAGAGCTGCAACACCTATTTAACAATTCAACAATATTTTAATTGAATATCCACGTTTTAGATATGAATGTCTTATCTTTTACCACTTTTAGTCATCTGACTGAGCCATATACACTCAGCCAAGATACCTTCTGACAGTTACCATGTGTTGACTGTTTTTAATTATTTAAAATTGATAAACTTATTTTAATGATTACTTTTATATTGTAATGATTTGATGATTGATGATTTTTATTTTTTATTTTGATTTAAAATAAAATTATTTTATTTTTTACTTTTTTGATGATTTTTATTTTTTATTATGTCACATAGTGACCATTTTCCATGGATTACTATAATATTTTATGGCCTTTTGTTTTTTGTTTTTTTACTGTTTTTATTCAATTGCCACTGTGGACACATAACAGCAGCCAGTGCTGCTGATGCAAAAAAAAAAACTCTAAACCAAACCAAATCAAACCAATCTGCTGAATACATATTGTACTTAAGGCCAGAGGTGGGCCAACACATTAAATATTGTATCAATAAAAGGTTCTTTGAAACATGCAGATGTTTGGTTATATAGTGTATTATTAAAAATTGTATCACTAAAATATTCTTTGAAACATGCAGGTATTTGTTTATATAGTGTATCTTTTTATAATTCATAAATTTATTACTTTTTGCGGGGGGATTTTCATGTTTTTGTTATTCTTATTATTGTCCTATTTCTTTACTAATAGATGTTACTGCAACACGTAAACAGAAGGTCAGAAAGGAACATGATTTAGTGCATATTCCTCGATCTCTCTTTGACCGTCCAACAGCAGCAATTCTAAAAATGCGTAGAGAAGCTAAACTTCAAAAGGTTAAAGGCTTGAGTATGTGTGGGCCTATTCTCCCAAAGCCACTAGTACTTGGACTGAGTGCCTTAAAACCTACTCCTATAGTAGTCAATAAACCCACAGTTGATACCCAGCAGGATAGTCCTGAATGGCTGATCCACGAAGATTGGGCAATTTTACAAGTAAGTATCTGTAATCTTCATTAACCCATGAATGAGCACTACCATCCCTTAACACATATGAGCATGCTTTCTCCCAGTGTGGTACATTTTTAGAATCTTTATCAGCAAGAAACCATTCAGTATTGTCCACTTTTTAATGCCACCATATATTTTTAGTGTTATATACATACAACTGTGAATGATACATTTTTTAATATTGAAAAACATATTTTTAAATATTTTTTTAATAAAACTTGAGGTATGTGCATTTGTTCTTGTTTGAGCTTTCCTCCCTTCTTTGGGCATGGCATAATTTGTTGCTATGGGAATTAATATGCATCAATAACAAGTGTTGCTCTCTGCTAAGAATAGCAGAGAGCAGCACTTGTGAAAATGATACTTCCACATTCCCTCGTTGTTGTGGCTCTATTTTTGTGAACATCCTTTGTTTACACTTGTGCAAACAAAACTCCCTTGTTCTTTGTTATTGGTGCTCATAATGTTTATATCACCTTGTACACATCAACTATTCAAACTCCTCCTGAAGCAAGTGAAAGTAGCACATTGCTAGAATTGGACAGAAAGACCCTGTTAATTTTTAATTAATATTTTAATAATTGCGTACATTAAGTTTAATGATTTTTTTAAATTTTATTTGTTTATTACTTCAAATGTCTTCATTAACAAACCAATTAATGATGCAGATTGAAAGGAATCGCAATAATTGAGGAACACCGAAATTTACATTGATACTGATCTCGTAGATATTTTTTTATTTTCATTCAGTGACCTCTGTAACACTAAGAGGTTATTCATGGCTGTTGGAAAGTTAATTAAGAAATATGTTCCCGCTATCATTACCTGTTTGTCTTTTGATATGTGTTCTGGTTGAGAGGCAGGGGAGACACTAGAAAGAGAAAAAAAGCAATAACTGTTGTCTATATTCTGTAATGGAAGCAAAATAAAAAATCAGATATACGTAGTAATTTTTCCATTCTATAAATTAATTAGTTGTTCATGTAATTTAATATTTAAATGACATTTATATACAGTATTGAATGCTAGTAAGGAGAAAATTGTATGTTTATGCAGTTGCATATATCAACCATCCTACAAGTGCTCTAGGAAGAACCCCCCCCTTCCATCTGTATTTTAATATATGCTCAATAATTTTTGCAGTTATAATGTTCATTGATTGTTTTCATGAGCATCAGCATATATGCATAAAGTGCTTATTGTCAATCTTATTGGATATACTGTGATGTGATGCATTAATAAAAGAATTGAATATCATAAAGTAATTTTGATATCATATACATTAGACTCCCGCTTTACGATTGGTTTACTTATGATCAAATCACTTTACGATCAGGTATTTGTAAATACCTCCATAATAAAATATCGCTTACTACATATATAATATGTAGTAAGCGGTGCCAGTCATTGTGATCACGTTTGCCAACTGAATTTTAATTGTATTAAACGGCAATTCTAATAAGCGAAAATAGGAGGAACATTATCCACATGCTATAAAAGTAAAGACAAATGAATTCCGTATAATCCAGAAATGTTTTAATAATAAATGACATGAAGCTTTCAGGGTTAAATGGACCCCTTCATCAGCAAATTCTAACGAGATAAAGATGTTAGAGACAAAATTTAACAGATACAGAGTTGTGCATGCAGTGCATGGACACATGATTAAACATTAAACTACTAGATTGTTGCACAGACGTGTGTGGATTTGCTGCCAGCATTTATCCAGTTTCAAGATAGTTCCCTCAAAGATAGAGTGTGGCCTCGTGCCCTTGCAGCTATTCATGGTTCTTGAATTGCACAAAATGTTAAGCGGCTCTAGCCAGAGGCAGTGGTGAAAGTGTCGGGATTTGTCAATCACTTCATAATCACACTTGTGGTTAAGGTCCTGGTGGGTCATCCAGAAGTGTTCCGCGATTGTGAATTGGTCAGTCTCACCAAGGCGAATTGACCTGTCATACTCTGCAAGGCATCTTGATCTCTCTCTCTCTCTCTCTCTCTCTCTCTCTCTCTCTCTCTCTCTCTCTCTCTCTCTCTCTCTCTCCCTCTCTCTCTCTCTCCTGTGTAGCAGCTGCCACAATCTTTGCAAGTTATGTGGTATACCACACTGCTTCGCAAAAAAAGGGCCTACCGGAGTCTTCACATTAGAAACCAGAGAACGCAAGCTCCTACCGGTTCGGTATTTGGCGCATTATAGCCTCAGTTGCTGATGCGCCAATAAAACCCAAACAAACAAACAAACCTACCGGGTAGTTGCACACATTTTATGCGGTATTCCCAGAGGATTTTTGAAATCTGGCCCGACATGCCCAGATAGTAGGGAAGGTAGGCATATTGTCGTGCATCGATGACAGTCTTGGGTGGATCATGAGCTCTTCCGCTTGCAATAAGCACTCGTCTAATATGTGGGTTGGATAGCCACAATTGGCCAGGTCCATTCTCACTCTGGAAAGCTCAGTGCGCCTAGCTTCATCTTAGCTGGAATGGCTCCAAGCACAGGAGAATCTTGGAGGCAACTATCTTGAAACTGGATAAACGCTAACAGCAAATCCACACATGTCCGTGCAATCTAGTATTTGAATGTTTAATCACATATCCATACATGCATCACTACACTCACAACTCTGTATCTGTTAAATTTTGTCTCTAACGTCTTTATCTCGTTAGAATTTGCTGATGAAAGGGTCCGTTTAACCATGAAAACTTCATGTCATTTATTATTAAAACTTTTTCTGGATTATATAGAATTCATCTATCCTTAAACTATGGAATCCAGAATGACAGGCCCATTTATTTTCAAAAGTAAAGATATAAAGCAAAAATTTACACTTTATTAGCTTACCAATTATCAAAACTAAATAATACATGAAAATTGGCAAAATATTTTCCACAGGTTAGTAAAATAAAAATAAATCTATGCCTAAGTACATAGCTTAATTAATGTATACTAATTAATTGATACTTCTGTTCACTGACATTTGGGGGGGGGGGAATTTAAAACAGTAAAAAAGATAAACAATCAATAACAAAGAACACAGCACAGCACACAAATTGCAACTAACACAAGTGAGATGTGGAGTAACAAGTTTACGAAGCTTAAAAAGTAGAAATAAAGAGACGATTCTGAAAATTTATTTATGTATTTTATATGATTGAAGAGGAAGGGGAAACACCTTTCACCATAATAATGTAAAAACCACAGAATTCCAGTTATCAGTATAATCACAAATGCAATAAGATCGAGTTTACTACCCATTTATAATTATAGATTGCACTAACAGTAAAGCCAAATAAACCAGAAATTGCAAATTATTTTTATTGTTTTTTGGTAGTGACCTCCAGAAATTTGCTTTAGAAAAATATCACAAAGGCATTCAAAATTGATTCTTATAACCGAACATATGATAACGATGAAAGTGTAGCGCATTTTAATGATTTGAATTGGTCTTTTGAAATTAAAGTGGCTGATTCTACCAACCAGTGATCATGTTAGTTAGTTAGTTATTTTGGTTTTTTTTAGGAGCATTAGCAACTAAGGCCATATTGCTCCGGGATATGCGGTGGTCATTCCCTGACCTTTCTGCATCCTCCGTATTTGGTGGTGATGCTAAGCGTGTGCTATGCACTGCTGCTCCTTCCCACCTGGCTATGGAGGCGCCTCGGTCATCATGTTAACCGGTGCTTACTTATTTCACTTTACAATGGGATGGGCTTGAGATTCTCCGACCAGACCACGTGGCCCTTCCTCTCAGCCAATAGCAGCATTTGTAACATGCTGGTCGCGTGTTTTATTTTTGCATCCTTTAGTTGAAGTGGTTTTTTATGTTGTGCTTTAATGAATTTATTTTTAATTCCATTATAAAAGTCAACTTTGAGAGAGATAAATAGCTTAGTTATATAGCGAAATTTTCAACTTCTGAGGTCTCGGAACAATATTACCAAAAAATAATGTGTTATTGGGTTCACATTATGATATTTTCATGATACAATGGTGTTTCTGAAACGGAGTAATATCGTAAAGTGGGGGTCCACTGCACTTCATTTTCAGGAAGGCTTTTTTTATTGTTAAGCATAAAAGACTGCTGTAAATAATGGTGAAGTGTGGCATTAAGGGCACGTTACTGATATAGAAAAAGGGAAGGTTGAGAGGGAAAAGACTGAGAAAGGTTATTAGTGGAATCCCCGAGTGTGCAGTGCTATGCTCATTATTGTTTTCTATATTTATTAATGTTATTGATGAAGGTATATTAGGCTTAATGTCTAAGTTTCCAGATAATAAAACGGTTAGTAGTATGGTTAATGAATAATCAGGGTATGCTACTGCAACAAGTTCTAGAAAAATTAAGCAGATGGGATGAGATTTCAACTGAAGTTTAACATTGACAGATGCAAAGTGCTGCATATGGGTGACAGTAACCCCAGAATAATATATCAACTGTGTCATACTACAGTCATGGTAGTGAAAAGCGCAAAGGACCATGGGGTGATTGTGCAGTCAGATATGAAATTCTCTGAGAAGTGCAGACAAGCTGCTAGGACAGCTCATGGGGTTTTGTCAATGATATAAAGGAATTTTGCTAGCAGGAATTGTACAAGGTAATGGTTAGACCACATTTTGAGTATGCATACAGATCTAGAGGCCTCATATTACAAAGATTGGTGAGATGATCAAACAACCACCTTTTTTGATCACCTCACCAATCTCTTGACTCTTTACGAAAGAAAGGCTTCAGTTTTGCAGATTGCAGTGTCTGGAGATTAGGCACCTGTAAGGTGATCTGATTGTGATGTTTAAGTCGTTGAATGGATTAAATAAGCTCAACCCTGATTTCATTCTTTCCCTTGCTCAAATTGATGAGAGCTTTGTTGATCAATTCGGCCTTGGAGAGATTCTGCAAGACTCATTAGATAATTTTTCTCAGCATGTTCTATGCATGTTAATAGGAGAGACTACTTCTACAAGGATGGTATACACTTAGATAGAAAGGGTGCAAGAATATTTCCTGATGCTGTCGAGGCAGTCTTAGGTGGGTCAGAAAACTGCTAGCTTGGGAGGATTCACAGACTAATAGATTAACAGTAGCCACAGGTAGAGATAAAAATGATTCTCGCATCGCTTCTATTAGAATCAGCATCAGCCTGGAAAGTGAGGTTTTCAAGGACTGCTGGGAGTCATCGTGGAACAAGTAAATACATGGGTTGTGTTGGGGCAACTAAGAGTAAGAACAGGTACAAGTATTCTTCCATGTACACCAATGCTAGGTATATAATAAATAAATTTGAAATGCTGGTCAAGACATCAAAGGTGGATATTATTGGGATATCAGAGACGTGGTGTCACACAGATAAAGGAATGCAGAATTGTTATTTTGGGTTATATGGGGTAGGAATGGAAGAGGATTATGCTGTTTAGTAAGAAACACAAAATCTAAGGAAGTGCATCCAGTTGACATGGGTGGACAGTGCAATTTTGAGTCAGTTTGGTGTGACATGAGCACTGAGAAAGCAAAAATGAGAGTAGGAGTGTGTTAGAGGCCTAATGACTGATGAGTACAATGAATAATTGTACAGAGAAATAGAGTGGGTCAGTAAATCAGAATGTCTTATAATGGGGAATTTTAAGTTCCCAGATATTGACTGGAACTTATGTGTTGGTTATTTGCACACTCATAATACTCTTGTTATGATTATCAGTAGTGAATATTTATGCATTAAGAATTTTCAGATGAAGGAACTACTAGGTAGTAGTAGTAGGTGACATTGATCACGGTGTATTGATGCGGGATTTAGTTAAAAAGATGTAACTACCATCGAGGTAAAGGGAAGGGAAGTTTTTGTGTTCGTAAAGTTGACTGCATTGGTCTCAGTTTTTAAATTAAATACAATGAAACCAACTGATGATGTTACCAACAGCAAATTCTAAATGGGGAGCATTCAAGGAATTAATCATGTAAGTTATTAGGCTTTCGTAGCAACTGAGAAATACTGTTCAGGGTTTAAGCCTAAGTGGATGTCAGATAAACTAATGAAACTTGTGACAGAGAAGAAAAATGCATGGGATAGATATAAGATAATCTGTAGTCAGGTCACTTAGGTAGTTTAGGCAGGTGAAGGCAGATTATGATAAATCTTTGGCAGAGGATGCAAAGAAAAACAACAAAGACTTCTTTACTTATAAACTATTAGTTTATAAGTAAAGAAGTCTCAAATTAGTCCATTTGATGTTCATGGTTCGACTGTTGATGATCCTGCTCAGGTAGCTGACAAACTGAATATTTTGCATCCACATTCACACACGATAAATTCTGTGGGAAAGTGGAGGCCAGAAGTTTATCAAACACTAACAGAGAGCTAATGATTTTGTAATAACTGAGAGCAAAGTGGAGGAAAAATTGTTGAAGTGAAACATAAGAAAGGCACCTGGGGTGGATGGGATCTGTCCAGTTATATAAAAATATGTAGCAAAGGAAGTACCCAATCCCTTAACCATAATTATGAGTGCAACCTTGGATTCAGGAGAGGTCCACACGGACTGGAGATGTGCAAATGTATCCCCAATTCACAAGGGGGGGGGATGATAAAGTGACACAAGTAATTACAGACCTGATAGTTTAACTTCTGTTCTGGGGAAAATAATGGAGTCACTTGTTAAAGAAGCATTGCAGGATCATCTAGAAAAGGCTGCAGTTATAGTTCAGAGACCCAGCATGGATTTGTTAAGGGGAAGTCTTGTCTTACCAATTTGATTGAATACTATGATTTGGTCACAAAGGAACTGGATGCAAAAAAGAATTTTTATATATCATATACAGCAGACTTTTGAATGACTGGGGCACTTCTCAATTCCAAATAAATGAAAAAAACAACCATAAGTCATAAAATTCAAGTAATAAATAGAATAGGTTTAAACAGATGTTTTGTAAGTCGTAAGTAAATAAACGACAAGAAACGGTGTTATAAGTTGTCATTGGAAGATTAGTGTACCTATTATCTTGCAACCCCCACTGTCTTCGTATCTGCCGCCCAAAAAAAAAAAAAAAAAAAAAAAAGAGACCAAATGTTTAATTTGTTTTAGTGCATTGTGTTGATTGTTGTGTTCCATTGCACCGCAAAAGGACAAATTTTGTTTTGTTATGTATGTCAGGGATGTCGGATTTTTTTTTTTTTTTTTTTTTAATAGTAACTTTTTTTTCTTTTTTTGATCTTTTTCTCTTTTTTTTTTTTTTTTTTTTTTTTGTTTAGAAATCCTGAAAATGATGGGCAAACACAAGAGTTGTGCTTTCAATTAAACAAAAACTTGAAATTATTCAAAAGTTCGAAAATGGTGCATCTGTTAAATCTCTAAGGAACCATTATAATGTTGGTGACCAAACCATACACGACATTGTAAAAAATAAAGGGAAGCTATTAGATTTAAAATTGACATCGGAAAAAATAAAGGGAAGCTATTAGATTTAAAATCGACATCGGAAAAAATAAAGGGAAGCTATTAGATTTAAAATCGACATCGGAAAAAATAAAGGGAAACATCGTATTGGACGCAGGTAGTGCGTGGTAAGTTTTTTCATTTTTTATCTATCACCATACTTTTTATGTAGGTTGCTGAACACTTTTCGATACAGTAAATCCCCGACTTACGTTATGTTATTTATATATATATTTATATGAGTGAAGATTTCAGTGAAGGGGGACACATTTCACTATAATAACGTAAAAAATCCACAGAATTCCAGCTATCGGTATTATCACAAATGAATAAGATCGAGTTTACTACCCATTTATAATTAATTGCCCTAACAGAAAAAGCCCAATAAACCAGAAAATGCAAATTGTTTTTATTGTTTACTGACAGTGACCTCCAGAAATGCTCTTTAGTAAAATATGAGCTCGCGTGGAGTGATAATAGTGAGTTTTTGCCTTAACCCTATGAAGTTTTTTACAGAAAATTTTCATTTGACCATTATCATGGTGCTGAATAAGAGAATAAGTGACAGTGGTACTAGTAAATCTATCAAGAAAAGGAAAGCGATCGAGTTGGATCAGAAAATTAAAATAATAAGGATGTTTGAAAATGGCCAGACATTAATAACATGTAGTGTGCCGAATTCACTTTTGTCTGTGGCAACAGTGAACACAAAGGAGAAAGACAATATGAGAAGCAGTCATCACCAATGAAAGTCAATTATAACAATAAACTACAAAATACATATCAATTTTTACAGTTTAATAACATGCGGAATTGATGTGTGGATATTTGATGGGTATGGTTTCGTTAAAATAAAGAACTAGAGGTCTTGATATCTTTAACTCATTCAAACATTTTATTGAAAAAATTAAATTAAATTACCACTATTTAAGCTCGTATCAGTAACACCAGATGGAGCTAAAGCAATGACGGGGCATCTTAATGAATTCATTTGCATTTTTGTGCCAAAAGGATGATGAATTCCCAGATTTTTTGAGTGACCACTGTATCATCCACCAACGAGTGTTAGCCAGCAAAGGATTAAATACTAAAAGTGTTATGGACATCGCTTTCGAAATCGTGAATTCCATCAGAGGACAATCTCTTCGAAGGAGACTTTTTAAAATGCAACTCGATGAAAAAGAACCAGATCTGATATTACGCACAGATGTGAGGTAGCTGAGTCGGAGTAAGTTTCTACAGAGATTTCGAAATTTGCTGAATGAAATTAAAAATTTGTTGATCAAAGGGGAGATGATTATCAGCAGCTACAAGATACAGAATGGTTGTGTGATCTGGCTTTTTTGGCAGATTTTACCAGTAAATTAAGTGATCTTAATTTGGAATTACGAGGAAAAAATAAAAATATGGATGACATGATTAGTAGTATTTCTGCATATAAATGTCAATTTTTGGCAAAAAAATTTGACCATTTTGCAAATATGCAAGATCATTTGCAAAAATATCCTGTTTTTGAATTTAATAGTGAAAAATATGTTTCTGAAATTGAGAATGTTGTGGTGAAAATTTTTAAACCAGATTCAGTGATTTTAAAACGATTGCAGACATTTTTCAATATATTTCTTATCCATTTAATGTCGACTTAGATAAGAAACAAATTACAGAAAAAATAAATCACTGCGATTTTTCACATGGAGAAAATATTACTTGAAAATAAAATTATTACATTGTGAAACGATATTTTCCTAAAAGCCAGATTATCAGAAAAAGAGTTTTGGAAATATGTTTGCCAAGAAAAGTACCCAAATATAAAAAAAAAAATGCACTCAACTTTTAAATTCCTGTTTTGGTTCCACCTATCAATGTGAATCGGCCTTTTTGTATTTGAAACAAACAAAGATGAAGAATCATTCTACTCTTACGGACATGCATACAGAAGATTCTTTACAGTTGGCCTTATCAAGAAGCGTGTTTGTAATTTCATATTTTACACATTAAGTCATAATTTCGAAAGAATATCATATTTAATAGTATATTTTATACTTGTCGACATAAAATTTTCATATTTTGTCTTACGATAATTGACAAATTATTTATCAAATTGATTTAAAATATATTTCTAAAAAATCCATGGGAATTTACATTTAATCATTTCAATATTATATAGAATCTTAAACTCTTAAATATTATGCCTTGCTGCATTTAGTTTATTTAAGTAAATTAATTAATTACCTGTAATAGTTCTATCACAATTTTTATTTTTGAATGCTTCCATATATGGACATTCCAAATTTAATGCTCATGCATATTTAGTTTTAATATGCATGACTTGTACTTAAGTTGGTAAATTACTTAGCAACTTAAGTGTTAGCAGCCTAGTACTCTAGCCTATACATTTTTGTTTTTGTATGTTTAAAAAAATTCATTTTAATGTTTATATTTAAAAAAAAAAGCCTTGCAAATTGTGATATTTTCATTATATTGTTAGAAATTTGTATAACAAGTTGTTGTACAACTTTAAAAGAATAAAAAAGTAAATATTATCATTTATACAGTATGTAAAGGTAAATTATTTAGTCATATTTAAGGTCATATTTGGTTAAATTTAATGACATATTTTCATCATGTTTTGACATTTTTAAGGTCATAAAAATCCAAACCCTAGTTATAACAATTAGTGATTGTATGATTGTATAGGAATACTCGTAAATTAAAATCATTATGGCTGTATGCTTGTTACAGCCGTGATCTCGTTATTTCCATGCTTGTTATAACCAAGTTCGACTGTATATAAAATACGTTAACTATATATGTAAAAAGAAGTATGCAAATGAAGTGATATAAGCAATTGCATCCATTCGACTCAGTGTCAACAACGATATTGAACAATATGCAAGACAATGTAATGTATGTTCCATCTCTCTCTGCACAGTCAGTCATCGCACAGTAAGAGTTACTCATCTGCCTTCCTAAATCCCATGTGTCTTTCAAAGTACTGAACTGTGAACAGAATTTTCATATTTCGATCTGGATTATCTCACATCCAGATTAACTGTAACCGGATTAGTGAGGGTTTACTGTATGTATACATATTAGTATTAGTTGAGGCATATGATGCAAGAAAGAAAGCTTATATAGCATCAACAAAAAAAAAAAAAAAAAAAACCTTCCATTTCATCCATCCGGTCACTCCAAATGTTTATCTGGTTCAGCCTTAAATTTATTAAAGCTGTCAACTTTGACAACAACTGATGGAAGTCTATTCCAGCAATCAAATATCCGCTGGCTAAAGGCAAACATACACACATCTATTCGACAACTGTCTTTCTCCAATGCCGACCGGGCTAGCCGGGTGGGTAAAGCGCCTGCCTGGCAACCCAAAGGTCGCGGGTTCGAATCCCGCCTCAGGCTTGGATCAAAGTACTGCAAAAAACCTTGGGAGGTGCACTATGGCCACAGAAGCCAATGTGCCAATAACTACCAAAAAAAAAAAATCTTTCTCCAATTTGAAGCTATGGCCCCTCAGGTTCTTAATCTGAGCAAGCAGAAGTATCCCATCAGCATTGAGCCTGCTCAAACTATTCAAGGCCTTGTACACCTCAATCAGATCATCTTGCAGAACGTAATCACATCCCTTTATTCCTTCCACCAGTCTTGTTACCCTTCTCTGTACTCATTCTAGCAGGCGCCTCCGTAGCTAGGTGGGAAGGAGCAGCAGTGCATAGCACACGCTTCTTGATTAGACTGGGGTTCGAGCCCGTCACCACCAAATACGGAGGATGCAGAAAGGTCAGGGAATGACCACCGCATATCCCGGAGCAATATGGCCTTAGTTGCTAATGCTCCTAAAAACCAAATAACAAACAAACAACAACTCGTTCTAGCAACTCTACATCCTTCCTAAAATGAAGCCTCCAGACCTGTGTGCAGTACTCAAGGTGTGGCCTGACCATTGCCGTATACACAGGGATAATCACCTCCCTGTCTCTGCTAGCAAAATTTCTATATATAATTGACAAAACTCCATGAACTGCTCTGGCCGCTTGTCTCCACTGCTCAAAGAACTTCATATCTGACAGCAAAATTACCCCCAGGTCTTTTTCATTCTCCATCTCCCTGAGTGTAGTACCACACAGTTGGTATGTTTCTCTTGGGTTACTGCTACCCATATTACTGTGCATTTATCAATGTTAAACTTCAGTTGCCACTTCTGAGCCCATCTGCCTAACTTTTCATGATGCTGTTGCAGTAGCATACTGTCTCTACTGTCATTAACAACCCTACCAACCTTTGTATCATCTGCAAGCTTGGACATTAAGCCTGATATATCTTCATCAATATCATTGATAAATACACAAAACAACAATGGGCCCAGCACTGAATTCTGGGAAACTCCACTAATAACATTAGTCCACATAGAGCAGTGTCCATTTATTACAGCTCCCTGATGTCTCCTCCACCATCCCTTTATCTATTGCAGCAACTTGCCCTTAATGCCATACCACTCCAATTTGTACAGCAGTCGTCCATGTGCAACAGTAGCAAAAGCTTTCCTGAAATCCAAGTATATGATATCAAAATTATTTTTTGCAAACAGTTACTTTGTGGCCACATCATAGTATCCAATCAGATTAATCAGACAAGACTTCCTCTTAACAAACATATTCTGTATTTGAACTATTACTGCAGTCTTGTCTAGGTGATCCTGTATCAAAACTTTAACAAGTGACTGCATTATTTTCCCCCGGAACAGAAGTTAAACTAACAGGTCTCCCCTGACACTTAAGGATGCTCCCATCATTATGGCTAAGGGTTTGCTTACTTCCCTTGCTGCCTCCATCAATATAACTAGATAGATTCCATCTGCCCCAGGTGCCTTTTTTATGTTTAACTTCAACAATTTCTCCTCCACTTTGCTCTCAGTTATTACAAATTCGCTCTCGGTTATTGAATAAATCCTCATGTGTGAATGTAGATGCAAAATACTCATTCAGTTTATCAGCTACTTGAGCAGGATCATCAACAGTCGAACCAACTATGTTAAGCGACCAATCTGATTCATCCCCTTCCTTCTAAAGTTTACATAAGTAAAGAACGCTTTGCTGTTTTTCTTTGCATCCTTTGCCAAAGATTTCTCATAATCTGCCTTTGCCTGCTTAACCTTCTTTGCGACTTGATTACAGACTAGCTTATATCTGCCATAGGCTTCTGTGTTGCCTAATAATCTATATATGCATTTTTCTTCTCTGTCACTTGCCTTATTAATTCATCTGACATTCATTTGGGCCTGAACCTTGAAATATTTCTTAGTTGGTATGAAAAGCCTAGTAGCCTCTAAGAAGGCTTCCCATTTACAATTCATTGTTGGTAACATCATCAGTTGATCCCACTCTATAGAATTTAAAAACTGTCTGAGACCACTGTAGTCACCTTTACGAAAACAAAAACCCTTCCCTTTTTTACCCTTGATGATAGTTACATCTTTAAATAAATCCCACTTCAATACACTGTGATCACTGTCAGAGTGTTTGCAGATAAAGGAACCACTAGGTTCCTTTATCTGCAAATTCTTAATGCATGAATAATCACCGCTGATAATGAGATCAAGTGTGTTGCTCCCTCTGGTTGCCCCTCGAACATGTTACTGTATAAAAATAATCCTCCAATTAATCCGCAAAAGTCTTGCTAGCATGCAAATGACAACCCACAAGTTCCAGCCAATATCTTGAAAGCTAAAATCACCCATTACAAGACATTCTGATTTACTGGCCCATTCTATTTCTCTGCACAACTGTTCGTTGTACTCATCAGCGTCATTGGGCCTATAACACACTCCTACTCTTGTTTTCCCTTTCCTAGTATTTATATCACACCAAACAGACTTAGCATTGCACTGTCCACCCGTGTCAACTGGATGCACTTCCTTAGATTTTGCGTGTTTCTTAACTAACAGCATAACCCCTCCACCCTTCCTACCCTCTCTGTCCTTTCTCTACACACTGTACTTCCCAAATTCCAATTCTGCAGTGCTTATGTCTGTCTCTGATATCCCAACAATATCTGCCTTTGATGCCTTGGTTAGCACTTCGAATTCATCAAATTTATTTATTATACTTCTAACGTCAGTGTACATGCAAATATACATGCAGCAGTTCTTGCCCTTAGTTACCCTAACACAGCCCATGTATTTACTTGTTCTGTAATGACTCTCAGCAACTCTCTAGGCTGCTGCTCATTACAATAGAAGCAGTGCAAGAATCACTTTTGCCTCTGCCTGCGGCTACTGTTAATCTTTTGGTTTGTGAATCTATATAATGTTTCTAAAGAATAGGCTTCTGAGCCAGCAATATAGGCTTAATGCTGCTATTAGGTGGCAGTTCTCATATTTAGCCCATGGTGTAGCATATAGCAAATACATAAGCTCATACAGAAGCCAATGGTTTATATAAATCAGACTGTAATCAAGTTACAACGGAAGTTAAGGAAGCTAAGGAATATTATGGGAATTCTGTGGCAAAGAATAGAAAGAACCAGAAAAGACTTTTGTGCTTATATTAACTTTGGCCATTTCGTGTCAATGGGTTAACTGTTGACCCTGATTAGGTTGCTGACAAACTGATTAGGTATTTTGCATCTACGTTCACACAAGGAATACTTTAGGGGAAGGGATTCCAGAAGTTTATCAAACTCTAACAGGAAGCTAAATGATTTCATGATAACTGAAAGGAAAGTGTAATAGAAATTGTTGAAGCCAAACATAGGAAAAGCACTAGGGATGGATGAGATCTATCCAATTATTTAAAGGAGGCACCAAAGGAGTAAGCAAACCCTTATCAATAATTATGAGAGCATCTGTGGATTCAAGAGAGATCCTTATGGACTGGAGATATGCAAATGTATTCCCAATTCACAAAATGTGTTCAAAAGTTGACATGAGTAATTACAATCCTGTTAGCTTAATGTCTCTTCCTGAGAAAATAATGCAGTCACTGATTAAAGAAGTAATGAGGAGCATCTAGACAGGAAGCAATTATACTTTAGTCACAGCATGGATTTGTTAAGGGGCAGTCTTATCTGACCAAGGAACTGGATACAAAAAGTAATTTTATTATCATGTACTTGGTTTTCAGCAAGGCTTTTGATACTGTTGCAAATACAAGGCTGCTGTACAAACTGGATCAATATGGCATTAAGGGCAAGTTAGTGTATAAAGCGTTTAGGGCGTAAGCCTCAAACTATGGAAAAGTCTAGACTATGTATAAGTATAGTGCAAAAGCATCAATAACTGAAGTATAACTCCATATTGTGGAGTTATACTTCATAACTGTTTTACCATCATTGTATCACTCGGGTACCTACCCACCCAACGAAGAAGAGCCAAATAGTCCTGAAACGGTGCCGTCTGGGTGATGGTATCCGTCTGAGAATAAGTAACTTTAGTCTTCTCCTCAGGTGAAGTGTTACTTATTCGTATCATGCATTCGTATAGTGCAATATCATGGCAACTCATTGTGAAGTTATTCACAATATGAGGTATAACTTAAAATGATGCCGCTTTGCTAATATTCTGTTCATTCAGATTTGGCTATGTATTATTGATGCTTTCGCACTATACTTTTACATAGGGCAAGTTAGTGCTATGGATAATTGGATGGTAGAATGGGAGAAGACAGAATGGCTATGAAATGACACTGCTCTTCATGGAATAATGTTATTAGTGGAGTCTTCTATTGCTCAGTGCTGGACCCATTGTTTTCAATGTTTATTAATGATATTGATGAAGGTATATCAGGCTTAATTTGCAGATAATACAAAGGTTGGAAGGGTGGTTAATGATAGTAAACATGGTGAGTGCAACAAGATCTAGGAAAATTAAATTGATGGGCTGAAAAATGGCATTTGAAGTTTAATATTGACAAGTTCAAGGTACTGTATGTAGTTAGCAGTTCTCATTTCCCACCACCCTGGATGTAATACTTTGTAGTATTACATCCAGAATAGTAGAAAATAGACTGGGGAAGGGAGGTAATTGTTCATTCAGGTATGAAATTCTCTGACAGTGCAAACAGGTTGCCTGGAAAGCTCATGGAGTTTTGTCAATGATATACAGAATCTTTGCTAGCAACGATAAGGAGGTTATTATCGCTTTGTATAAGGATATGGTTAGGCTACATATTGAGTACTGTATACAGGTTTGGAGGCCTCATTTTAGGAAGAATGTAGATCTGGTGGAATGGGTACAGAGAAAGTCACCCAGTTTGGTGAAGGAAACAAAAGGGTTCTCTTACCCTTTTGAGAGAACCTGATGATCAAGGTTCCATTCATCATGCTGAATGACAGATGCATATTCAGTGGCAAACAGGTGAATTGCTGTAACCAGACTGGATGGTTGCACAAAAAAAAAAAAAAAAAAAAAAAGACGGGCAAAGATGTTATTATTGTTTGGGGGATGTTTTTGTGGACACCGCTGGGTCCCCTCATCCCCATTGAACACACCCTCACTACTGCATCCTTCCTCGGCAATGTTTTTGCCCTACATGGCAACCATGTATCCAAATGACACTTGACTCTTTCAACAAGACGAAATAGCCCCTTGTCACAAGGGCTGCATTGTACTGGAATGATTTGAGGAGTACAAGAAATTTGTGTACTTCCCTGGCCACCAAATTCTCTCATATCAATCCCATCGAACATTCGTGGAATGCATTGGAACGCAGCATTTGCCAGTCCACATCAGTGCCTCACTCCATTGCTGAAGTCACGACATCCTTCTGTCCATATGGTCCAGGCTGTGGATACCTGTGGATGCCTTCCACAGTCTCATAGTTTCAGTTCCACACCAGGTTCAGGTGGTTATCAGGGCAAAATGTGGCCCAACACACTATTAGGTAGATGGTCATAATGTTTTGGCTTGTAATATAAAAGCAAGGTATATTTGCATATGGAGATATGCAGATTCATATAATCTGGTGTCTATTTAATATTGATAACAAAAATTTAATTCTGTTTCTAAAATAATATGATTAGTGGTAAGGAGCTGTTTGGCCTGCTTCCGGTTTGAACCGGTGCAGCCTGAGACCCTCAGCATTTTATCTACTTTGGCCCCTAGCCAAAAAAGCTTGAATACCCCTGCTGTAATTAATAATTGTAATTGAATTTGCATACATTTGCCAATGCATTAAAAATTGAGACATATATCATGTTAGAATTTTGATATTGCTGTAATAAAGATTGATTTAATAAATGTTGGTATAATGCTATAAATATAAAATATGTAACTATTTTAATATATTAAATATTATAATTCATATAAATGTGGACATAATTCCATTTCATATATTTTGCATCAACCTTGATAGGAAAACAATTTTTTTTTCTATCTATCTAGGTTGTGCAGAATTTGCAAGAATTGCCTCTGAATCTGACAGTTGTATCACCTGGTCACATTCCTAACTGGGACCTTGTTGCTGATGCAGTAAACTCAGTAAGTCGCACTTATCGTTCTCCCAAACAGAGTAAGAATCGATACGAAAGCATTATTGTACCACGAGAAGAAGGAAAAATCTTATATGATACAAATCCCAAGAAGCAAAAAAAGACAAAAGGTATATATAAGGTAAGACCAAAATTTTATTGTCCTTCACATGACGTCCATTGTGAGGTAACTGTTTTACATTGTATGCTCTGCTCATTTATATCAGTTTTCTCTTATTTTTGAATAATAAATGAATAATATTACCAACATTTGTAAATAACTTCTTCAAAAGAGATCTCTATATATATACTTTTAAAATTTTGAGTATTAATTCTAATTTCTAATATCTGCTCAAAGGTACATGGTTCACCATGTCAAACATACTTAACCTTTTTTTTTTAGAGATGCTTAATTAATTATCATGCTGATAAAGGAAAATATAAAATTAAAGTAGACTACAGAAGCTATCAGACACAATGAATTATATCTGTGTTATACTTTTTTCTAGTGATGGGCATAATCAGATTATTAGTAGCTATGAACTACTTATATTAAAATGATATAATCGCAATGATTGTATGATTTGCTATTATCAAAATAATTGATTATGCCCATCACTACTTTTACCTAGGAAATGATTAGGTCTCCCATTTCCATAACATGTGCGAGACATCTATATAACAAGCACAGTAGTAGCATTGTTGTCTTATCCCTTTGCATACATAGTTTGGTATTCTCTTATGTGGATGATGCATATCTAATTCTTTGAGGAAAAACACTAGTACTTTTAACAGGTAGGTCCTTAAGGACATATTGGACAGGTTGGTAACTTGTAGGTCACTGTCACCGATTAGGGATAATTCATTTGGTTTTAATTATTTATCATTCCACCATCAAATAGAGCAAATTTGGTACTATCAAAAAGTTCTTGGACTTGCATATTAAAAATAACGACCTAGACACATTTACTTCTTGAGTAACAATGCAGCTTTTGCTACTATTGGTGCAGTTGCTGACAGCAGTTCTGAATGGTGCAGAAAACATCTTGAGTTGTGTCAGTAACCACTGCAGAGACAGTGGTCTCATAAATAGATAGTTGAGGGGATAAATGGAGAGTTGAGTGACAGAAGAAAGAGAGTGGTTATAAACAGGAACTATTCTCTTCTTGGACTAATGTTATTAGTGGAGTCCATTGTATATGCTGGGTCCCAAATGTATTCAATATTTATGAAAAGTATTGATCGAGGCATCTCAAGCTAAGTTTGCAGATTATACAAAGTTCAGCAGAGTTAATGACAGGAATCAAGGAATACTACACTGCAACAAGACCTAGAAAAATTGGATGGACAGACTGAGAAGTGGCAATTATGGTTTGGCATTGATAAATGCAGAGCACTGCATATGGGCAGCAAAAATCCCAGAATAACATACACTGATGAGCAAAAACATTATGACCAGCAAGTTGTTATGCAAATCGAAGCAACTGAAGGTGAACTACAGCACATGTGCGGGGCAGGACACCTTATAAAAAACACCTGATACTGAGCTCCATTAATGTGTTACTCTTGTTCTTCAGATGGGAAAGGCAGTAGACTTAAGTGAGTTTGACAAAGGCCAAATTGTAATGGCCAGACGACTGGGTCAGAGCATATCTGAAATGGCACGCCTGGTGGGGTGCTCATGGTCAGCCGTGGTTAGTACCTACCAAAAGTGGTCTGAGGAGGGGAATCCACGAAACACCAGCTAGGTGTTGAACAACCACGGCTCATCGATGCTCAAGGTGAGCGAAGGCTCTCCTGGATGGTACGAGGCAACAGAATGGTGAATGTAGCACAAATCACCAGTAATTGGAATGCTGGTGGCAGGAGAACCCTCCAAAAAATGGGACTGCATAGCCACAGACAGCTCTGAGTGCCTGTGCTAACCATGGTTCACCAGCAACAGCCCCTACAATGGGCACGTGAGCATTGAAACTGTGATTGGAAGAAGGTCGTCTGGTCTGATGAATCGTGTTTCCTGTTGCACCATGTGAATGGCCGGGTATGCATACGTTGTTTGCCTGGGGAAGTGATGGCGCCTGGATGCACCGTGGGACCAAAACAAGCCAGTGGCAGCGGTGTCATGCTTTGGGGCAATGTTCTGCTGGGATGGTCTGGATCCAGTCATCCATGTGCCGGGCACTCTGATGTCTACCACCTACCTAAACATCATTGCTGACCAGGTACACCCTTTCATGGCAACGGTCTTCCCCTCTGGTGGTGCTGTCTTTCAGCAGGATAATGCACCATGCCACACCGCCTGAATTGTTCGAAACTGGTTCGCGGGATGTGAGGAAGACTTCTAGGTATTGCCCTGGCCTCCAAATTCCCCAGACATCAATCCCATCGAACATCTGTGGTTTGTGTTGGAACAGCAACTCCAATCTGTGGTATCTCAACCACGGACCTTAAATGAGTTAAAAGGATCTGCTGGTTACATGTTGGTACCAGATACCACAAGTCACATTTAGAAATCTTGTAGCGTCCGTGCCTTGCTGGGTATGAGCTGTTTAGGCTGCACATGGAGGACCAACATCATATTAGGGAGGTGGTCATAATGTTTTGGCTCATCAGTGTATACCAGTTGGGTGTTAATACACTCAAGGTAGAGAGAATGAAAGATACCTAGAGTTAATTTGTAAAGTGAAACATAAAGTTTCATGAGTAGTACAGACAGGCTGCTAGGACAGCTCATGGTGTTCTGTTAATGACATATGGGAATTTTTCCAGTAGGGACATTTTTCCATTGCACAAGGTAATGGTTAGACCACACCTTGAGCTGCGTGCAGGTGTGGAAGCCTTATTTTAAGAAGGATGTGGATCTCTTGGAATAGGTGCAGACAACAACACAACAGAGTCTTAAGCTCAAAGTCACTGTTGTTGTTATTTGGTTTTTAGGAGCATTAGCAACTAAGGCTATATTGCTCCGGGGATATGCATTGGTCATTCCCTGACCTTTCCGCATCCTCCGTATTTGGTGGTCACGGGCTCAAACCCCTGTCTAATCAAGAAGCATGTGCTATGCACTGCCACTCCTGCCCACCTGGCTACAGAGGTGCCATCAAAGTCACAGAAGGTTACTCTAACTGTAACTGACTTACTGGTTTTACTGCATATGATAATATCAGTACTAATTTTAGTACTGATATTATCATATTATGTAATTTTATAATAGTATACAATATAAGTATACGGAGTGATTCACTACCAGTGTGACAAACTTGCAGGAGGTATAGGGGGGCACAAAGACAAATCGGAATCACATAGCATTGCAGGGTCCGAAATGCCTTCGTCATTCGGTAGAGGACGTTGAAGGGGAGGTCGCGTGAACAGCAATCCCGCTGGAAGTCAGCATTTGCGAACTGTTTCTGTTGAAGAAACCAAGTAGCAAAAGTCCTCCAGAGTGGATAATCCACAGGCTCCAATGATTGGACGCGTTGCAGATGGTATGAACTGATTTGGTTTGTTGACAGTATTCTCCATACAGTGGATTGGGAAATACCCAATCGTTGGCCTATCGCTCAAGTACTCGAACTCGGATTGCCTTCTGCAAGACATTCTCCTCATTGTCTGGCGTCCTCGTCGTTCACTCTCGATTCATGGTACCTCTCGTGAAACAACCAGTCTCACATAACCTTCTGTGCACATGTGCGAAAATCGTATAATGAGGAGCACGCCTGTGCGGGAACCGTTCCTGGTACAAACGCAGAGCAGCGCGCCCGTTACAGTCCGCAGCTCCATATGCGAGGTGCATATTGGCCAATTCAACGTTTGAATACTCGTCCATCCTACTGCCTCGGGAACCGGTTCGCAAATGCTGACTTCCAGCGGGATCGCTGTTCACGCGACCTGCCGTTCAACGTCCTCTATTGCATGACGAAGGCATTTTGGACCCTGAAATGCTATGTGATTCCGATTCATCTTTGTGCCCCCTACACCTCCTGCAAGTTTGTCGCACTGGTAGTGAATCACCCCTGTATAACAGTATAATGTAATATATTATAATAGTATATTATAAATTATATTAATTATAAATCCTGTATTGTCAGTAATAATGACTAAGTACTCATCATCATCATTCTAGGGGCCTGATAGTCCTGTTGCCATAGAGATCTTTTTTCTCCACTCATCCCTGATTTGGGATTTTTGTTTTGCCTCACTGTAGTTCATTCTTGAGAGACGGAGCACGTCATTAAGTGGTGTGATTCTTGGTCGTCCTCTGCTTCTTTTCCCTTCAAGCTGTCCTAGTATGTATACCATTCAATCATTGTCTCCAGAGATGTCCTAGGAACCACATCTTCCTCTTTATTATGATTTTCTTGATTGTTCTTTTTTCTCAGCTACTCTGAGGACCTCTTCATTTGTCTTTTTGTCTCTCCAGTTAATTTTCATCAAGGTTTTCCAGAAAAACATCTTAATTCAATTCTCCTCCAGTCTTTTGCTGTTGTTGACCATGTTTCACATCCATACAGAAGTATACTCCATACATAAGTTTTCACAAATCTCCTCCTCTTTTCTTTGTTTATCTTGCTTGCAATGAATGATTTTTTTTTTCCTAAGTGCTTCTTTCACTATTGCAATTCTTTTTATTTTTGAAAGGCTTTTGCCATCCTCTTGTATTTTGCTTCCCTGATATACAAATAAACTTGTTCAATTTTCTTGTTATGTATTTCTGTCTTGTCTGGTTTTCTTTGATTTTTTTTCCAGCAGTCATTGTTGTCTTTTTTTTTGTGTTAATTTTGAACCCATAATCTAAAAAAACTCTTCCATTACTTCTATTGTGTTTTTCAAATCTTTGCTAGGGCAATTATATCATCTGAAAAATGTATGAATTGCACCAGAACTCCTTCTATGCTTATTCCTTTAATTTTACACTTCACTTTCTCTAAAGCATCCTCCATGTATAAGTTAAGTAGTAATGGTTATAATGCACATCATCATCATCAGCCATTTTCAATGCACTGCAGGATGAAGGCCTCTCCAGCAACTTTCCAGTTCCTTCTGTTTTGTGCAATGGCCATCCATTTACTATCCACAAAGTTGTGAATTTCATCTGTCCATCTCTGCCGTTGTCTTCCAGGTTTTCTTTTAGTTCCTCTTGGGTACCATTCTGTTATTTTCTTAGTCCATCTGTCATCATGTCTTCTAGCTATGTGTCCTGCACAAGACCATTTCAGTTCTTTAGTTTTAATAAGAATGTCCTTTATTTGTGTTTTTTGCCTAATCCATGTGTTTCTCTTCTTATTAACAGTCTGATTCCTAATATAATTCGTTCCATTCTCAGCTTCATTTCCATTCTTTTGGTGAGTGCCCAAGTTTCACTTCCATAAGTCACAGTGGGGAGTATACATTGTTCATTATTTTACATTTCAGACAAATTGGGATATTGCTCCTCAGTATGACTATATTTCCTGAATGTTATCCATCCAAAATTTATTCTTCTCTTGACTTCCAGCCATTTATCATTCTTACAGCCAATGACTTGTCCCAGATATATATATGACTCCACCTTTTCAATTACTGCTTCTTCAATCATTATATCCCTTTCTGTGGCATACTTGTTTATCGTTACTTTTGTTTTAGCCATATTCATCCTTTGGCCAAAATCCTTACTAACTCTGCATAACTGATTAAGATTTTCCTCTAATTCTCTGGGATCGGGGCTTATGACCACAATGTCATCTGCAAATCGTAAATGGTTTAGGTACTCTCCATTCACATTGACTCCTTTCTGCAACCACTCTAATCTTCTGAAAGCTTCCTCAAGGGCAGCAGTAAACAACTTCAGAAATATTGTGTCTCCTTGTCGAACTCCTTTCTCAATTTTAAATGTGCTACTGTCTTTGTCTAGTCTAATAAAGGAGGTAGTGTTTTCATATATTTTATTCAAAATCATGATATATGGGGTATCTGTGCTTTGTCTTTCTAGTGCCCAAAACATTGCCTTATGCTGTATGGAGCCAAATTCCTCTTCATAATCCACAAATGCCAGGCATAATGGTGTTTTATATTCATTTGCTTTCTCCATTAGCTGTGACATTATGTGAAGGTGATTCATAGTTGAGAATCCTGTCTTAATGCCAGCTTGCTCTTTCAGTTGATTCTCATCAAGTATTCTTTCTAATCTGTTAGTAATGACCCTTGTGAACAACTTGTAGATGTGGGATAACAAGCTAATTGGTCTATAATTTCCAGTTTCTGATTTATCTCCTTTCTTATGCAGCAAAACTATGATTGCATTATTCCACTGCTTAGGCGTCACACCTTTTCTAATGCACTTTTTGAAGAGCCTTGCCAGTTTTTGTGTTATGTCTCTTCCTCCCAATTTTAACAACTCTACAGTAACTTCATCTTCCCCCGGGGGCCTTCTGATTCTTCATTTTCTTCAACATATGTTCTACCTCATCAGGAAGAATATCAGGTATGTCATATGTGTTACTAGTTTGCGATCCATCTTCACCACTGCTGGCATTATTCCCTCGTTCCTTGTATAATTCTCTATAGTAGTCTTCTGCTATTTGAATTAAGGCTTCTCTGCTCTTTATAAGTACACCATCGCTATTCTTCAGTTTCAATATCATTTGTCTTTCTGTATTACTGCTCATGGCGGCTAATTTAAGACCTGTGTTTTCCCTTAATGCTTGCTCTACTTTTCTTGTGTTAAATCTTCTTATGTCCTCTCTGAGTCTCTTGCTAATGGCTTTGCATAACTCAGTGTACTAAGTGTTTCTTGACTAATTTTTTCTTCTTTGGATTTCTTTTCACCTATAGGTTTCTTGGGCTTTATTACTTTCAGAAAGTTGTAATATTCCTCATCGATATCTTGGTCCTGATCAGTCTGCAGAAGCTCAAACTTGTTCTTAAGTTCCAGTACATTCTGCTTTTCCCCCCTCCCTTCTGTTATCTCAAAGACCTTCATATTATTTATTCGAGAGCGCCTCCGTAGCCAGGTGGGAAGGAGCAGCAGTGCATAGCACACGCTTCTTGATTAGACCGGGGTTCGAGCCCGTCACCACCAAATACGGAGAATGCGGAAAGGTCAGGGAATGACCACCGCATATCCCGGAGCAATATGGCCTTAGTTGCTAATGCTCCTAAAAACCAAATAACAAATAACATTATTTATTCGAGTCAGTTTTTCCTTTCTTTTCTTACATCTGTATCAAATGTGCATCTTACCATTCTGTGATCACTTCCAACATTTACCTTGTTCAGGAGGGTAACATTATTCAAGAAAAATCTTTTGTTATTTAGGATGAAGTTGGTTTCATTAGTTGTTAATCCATTTGGATCTTCCCTGTCCACTTGCTCTTCACCCTTTTCTTGAAAATAATGTTCATTACTGGCATTCCACGAGATTCTCCAAATTCCACATCTTTCCCCTTTCTCACTGTTTTGTCCTTTTCAATCTTAGCGGCGCCTCTGTAGCCAGGTGGGAAGGAGCAGCGGTGCGTAGCACACGCTTCTTGATTAGACCGGGGTTCGAGCCCGTCACCACCAAATACGGAGGATGTGGAAAGGTCAGGGAATGACCACCGCATATCCTGGAGCAATATGGCCTTAGTTGCTAATGCTCCTAATAACAACAACAAAATCAACCTTAGCATTGAAGTCCCCCATGATAAGTGTAGTGGGTTTTCTGCTCATCTAGAAGACTCTCAATTTCGGGGTACATTTCTTCAGTCTTCTCATCATCATGGCTCGATAGTGATGCATAAATCATTATAACCTTTAGCTTGTGCCTCTTAGAAATCCTGAGTAGTAGTCTTGACACTCTTGGTGATGTAATTTTGAATTCCAAAATGTTGTTTTTTATATCTTTATGGACCAATTCCACCTTTGCTCCTTTCACTGTTTCCATTGGTGTACAGCAGATTTCCACTTGAATAACTTTTAAGTGATTCATTTCTTCTTCTTGTTTCAGCCAAAAAACAATGATATTCCAATTCACATTTTCTAATTCCTTTTCCAGCTCTAATATCCTGTCTTCACCGATGAACAATCTTACGCTGTAACAGGCCTAAGTTCAATTTCCATTCATGGCAGCCTGGTCGTACCCAGAGATTCTTAGCACCCCCTACTTCCATTCTGATCCTCTCATTGCCATAAGAGGGGGAGTGAAAGCCGCTGGGGACTGAAGGCCATTTGTTTTGTTGTGCTGGAGGGTTTGATCTTTTCCTCTTCACGCTGACCAGGCGTCTTGAAGAGAACCACTGTACACGTTCATTGCCACCTGAGTGACATAACAGGGCTTAGCATCGAGAAGGTGTGCATGAGTGGATTTTAGGGAAGCAGGCTAACCGGACTTCTCCTAAATCTTCTGAAATAGAAAGATATTGGATCCATTAGTGTTTTAGACTGTCTAAAAACACACAGAATGTCTGTTCCCCTCTAAGCCCCTGTCTGCACACCCCTGTCTTAACTCCTTTTCTTATCTTGGCTGTTACTTCATTATTTTGAAATTAATTTTTCTTGTTTGATTTTCATATAATTTTTTAATAGCTCATCGATCTCTCCAATCGAACTAAGCCTTCTTCATGGCTCTGAAAAGCTTCTCCCAGAGAACATTGTCAAATGCTTTTTCAAGTTCAATAAAAGCTATGTTGATGATTATTCTTTGGTCTACTATTGAACGTAGCACCAAAATGGCTTTCGTATTCCTCATCTATTTCGAAAACCAAACTGATCTTCACTTAAAAGTTGTTCTGTTTTTGGTTTAATTCTGTTTTTTTTTTTTTTTTTGTTTTTTTTTTTCAGTTGTATTTTGGATGCATGGCTAAGCAGACTTATGGTTCGGCAGTTTTTACACTCTGCCGCAAGGCACCTCCGTAGCCAGGTGGGAAGGAGCAGAAGTGCGTAGCACACGCTTCTTGATTAGACCGGGGTTCGAGCCCGTCACCACCAAATACAGAGGATACGGAAAGGTCAGGAAATGACCACCGCATATTCCCGGAGCAATATGGCCTTAGTTGCTAATGTCCTAAAAACCAAATAACAACAACAACAACTCCGCCACATTTCCTCTTTTTGGCAATGTCACTGTCCAGCTTTGAAAAAGTCATCACATCTTTTCCTTCTTCATAAAGTGCTTTTATGATATTAAACATTTCTTTCCTTGTTTTGTCTCTTGCTATTTTTTACAATTCATCTGGAATTTTATCTGTCCATGCTGCTTTTCCATTGGGGATCTCATTTAGAGCTTTTCTATATTCCAATTCTATTAAGTCTGGCCCCAAACAATCCTCTTTTACCTTGTGTTCTGCCTCCAAGGCTTCCTCACTTATTTGATTCCCATCGTAGAGGTCTTCCAGGTATTCTTTCCATCTAATTCTTATGTCTCCACTTCTTATCAGTAGTTTTCCGTCTTTATCTCTTATTGCTGTGCTTTTGGTTTTAGGGTCTCGAGTATGTATGGCCATCATTTTATATGCTATGTCAGTTTTTCCATTGTTTAAATTATCATCAACTTCATTGCATATGTCATCCCTCCATATTTCTTTTGCCCTTCTGCCTTCGTCTGTCACTTTATTTCTTAGTCTTCTGTACTGTTCTTGTCCTTCGGCTGTATTCTTTCTCCTGCTTTGTTTCTTTCTACAATCAGATTGAGAATTTCACTTGTTATCCATGACTTTCTTGGTTGTAGTCTAGTGTGTCTGATTACTTTGTTTGCTGTATCTTCCAGAGTCCCTTTCATTGACTTCCATTCATTCTGTTCTTTGTTGTTGTTGTTGCAAGTTTTGCATCTGTTTCTTTTGCACCCTCCTAAAGACCCCACAAATTCACTGATTTGCTGTAATTCTCAAGTTGCGATATGAAGTCAATCTTACATTCCGATTCAAGCAATTCAGAAGAGTTCGGATTTCAGTTATCATGCATTCGAATGATATTTGATTCTATCCTTCGGGGGGCTCTCATTCATTGTTTCTTTTTTTAAAATAAAAAAGTAAGTATTTTTCAGTTATAGTAAACGTATAATGCATAAACTTAATAGGAAGTTGGAGAGAGTTTACCAAAAAAATCTCGCACAGGGTACTGATAGACCTGGAGCCTGTTCTGTGTTTCTTTCTTGAACTCTTCTTACACTTTATGTCCTTGTGATAGTCTCAAATTCCACCTTTTATTCTTTATTCTTTCTTATGCCCTAGCTCACATCTTGCAATAACTAGTGAGTTATCACTTTCAATATCTTCTCCCGGATGACTGCATCAAGCTTTTAATTGGTTTCTATATCTCTTCTTCACTAAAACATAGTCAATTTGGTCAGAGCTGGCACAAGGGTTTCATGCATCCTAGGCGAGACTTAAAATTTGCTCCCCAGTTGTATTCTGTACCATTTATCCTCCTATCTATCCATCACCCTGCCTACCAACAAGCTTACCTATTCCCACCCATTCATTTGGAATGCACCCCTAAGACCTTTGCAACCTAGGTGACCACCTAGATTTGCCTAATGAATGTGCTGGCTCTGAATCTGGTATCTCTCTAGGTCTACTGGGGCCTTCCAGGTGAAGCATCATCTTTTTGTACTTCAAAGAGTGTGTTGCGAACAATTAATCCTTGTTGTTTGCAAAACTCTAATAGTCTTTTTCCCCTTTTATTTTTTCTTCCAAGTTGAAATGGTCTTGCTTGTTCATATGCCCCTCCTTGTGTTCTACCACTGCATTATAATCCCCAATTATGATTAGGCTTTCTTTGTCATTTACTATCCCTGTTAGTTTGTCCAGTTGTTCATACACTATTTCTGTCTCATCACAGTTGCACCTTAATCCACCATTATGTTTAAATCTACTGGGCTTTCTGCCACTGTTACCATCAGCACTCTATCACTAAGGGTTAGGTGTTTGTTACCCCCCCATTCTTTTGTCAACAGAAGTTCAACCCCATTTCTTCCCCTCTGTGTCCACCACTGTATATAAATCTGTAGTCACTGCTCCATATGTCACCGCTTCCCTGCCACCGAACTTCACTGACTCCCATTATTCCAATGTCCTTTTTCTTTACTTGTTCTTTGAGTTCTTCTAATTTTTCCACTTTCATCAATGTTCTTGTATTCTAAGTTCCAATCTTTATGGAAGTCTCATTCTTGTGTTTCTTATTGGTATTATTATTGTTGCCCACCATTTTGAGTCCAGAGATTTTTCACACCCCTGTCCCATTTAAGAGATGCTGTATACTTGGGGTCTTGGTAAGTTTTCTCTCCATGGTAGAGTAGTTTCCCATTTCTTTTGCACCATAGTTTTACAACCAGTTCTGTCATTGTGAATGTGTTTGTAAATATGGTTGTCACTGCCAGCAGATCTGTCCAATCAACACTAGTGTCACTTATTAGCAAGACTGCTGCCCCTTGCTAGCTTTCACCATATCTGGCTATCCTCACTTAGTTTAGCCTGCAGGTCAATGCAGTTGTCCAGGGCATGGGGCGAGGAGCCATAAATGAAAGCTGGGTGCCTTTGGAGGACCAGTTTCCTGAATTGCCTTCTAATGAATACATGACCATCTAGTTCAAAAGTAACTACCTCTCCGATGCATCCCATATACCCCAATTAAGTAGTAAAATATCTTAATTTTTATTAAACCCTTTATATTTTAATTTTTTTTCATTTATAGTTCTCATGAAATGCATGTTAATATAAATTCCGTATAGTAGCCTATTTTAGATTAAAAAAATTCTAGGTGAGTGAGATTAGGCCTCACCATTTTAAATCAGCTATTTTACTACTTACATTTTAGTATTAGTACTGTTCATGTGGTGCAAGGAGCCCTTAGGCTTTTGCTCCATTAGCCAAAAAAAAAAAACAAAAAAAACACAACTTATGTGTTTTCCTTTTTCCACACATGCTAATCTAGCATGCCTTTCAATTTCTTCAAACTGTTAGCCTCAAGGTGATTTTTTCCATCGATTAACAATTCACTGTCTAAAGAAAACTAGTGGCAACATAGGGCACCAAATTTGATGGAAGAAAATCACGTTAAAATGAAAACAAATGGGGAAAAAATACAAATAAAATAATGATCATTATTTCAGTTCCCATGCATATCTGGAGAAAATAAGAATTAAAATTCATCTCTCTGTATTACTGAGAATTTATTTATGTCTTTTTTTTTTTTTTTTTTTTTATAACATGGGTCAAGATAATCCACTCCACAATTCCTGTAAGCAATGTCTCAGCCACTCAGCAGTATGTTTCCCAGTTTATCATAGATCTCAACATGCTTTGTCTAGTGCTTCAGTTGCTAGCAGCTATTCTGTGTAATTCTTATTCTTGTGAATTGGTCAAGTCAAAAAATGCACCCTGGTTCTAGTGTCTCTAAATACTGTGAAAATTTCACCTTACCCCACCAATACACAGTGATCATAATGGAAGCACACTGCATTACAATTACTCCTATCTTCCCATTAATGTATACTTGCCAATCTTTTAGAAGTTGGAATAGACCATCAGGTTATATTAATTATATCAATATTTTTTATCAAAATATTTATTCAGTGATAAAAGTTAAATCTATTTTAGGAAATATAGTTATGTTATTATAGTTTATGTCAGTGTTTCCCAATATTTTCAGCCACTGCTCCCTTGATTTCAACTCACCCTCAGTGCCCTACCCTATAAAAAGCATTGTTCAGACTAGCAATTTTCTTGACCCACTAAGATAATAATGCAATGAAATTCAAAACAATAAAAATTAATTGCACATTTATTCAAAATCCAATTAAAACTTTTTAGTTTCATTAATTCAACAAATTTGATGAACTTGATCCAGTGGTATCAGCTTTTCAAAGTCTGGTAGTTATTTAGCAAGAGTCTTAGATACCACATTTAATAACTACTTCACTGTTCAAGAAATTTTTAGTCCAGTGGATGGGGTTGATGAGATGATACCAGCTTTCCCAATATCTGGTTTAAAGTCACTTAGCAGAAGTTTTAAATCACCAAGTTTAGTAATCTAGAGTCAATTTCTTTGCCTGGAGAGAAGTTGGATGACCACACTAAAACTCACGTTACACCAAATATGACATTGGAAATGCAACAAAAAGTTTCTTAACCACTGTAGTGCAGGATAGCAATCAGAAATTTCCTTCTATAACAAAAACTCTTGGTACAATTTATTAAACTTTGACTTCAGCTCAATGTCATTTTGTAACTCAATAGTTCTTCCTCGACGATCTACCCTAACTTCCTCGGTATCTGAAAATGGATTTATCACGCAATCTGGAATTTCCATCAAAAGAAAATCCTCAAATCCTTCAGACATATCTTTATGCAGCATATCCAAATGGTCACAAAAAATGTGCAGATCATTGTCTTGTATCCTACTTCTCTCTCTCTCCCTCTCCTATTTCAGGCAGACTCAGAAATTGGTATAGCTTGTGATGGCCTATATTGTACTTCAATAGAGTTAACTTTGAAATAAATCTAGAGACAACAGATTTGGCCTTAATAATATTGAGGTCATTTCGTTGCAACTTCAAATTCATTCTTTTGAACTTGCAAATAGCTCTGATAAATAAGCAACATCATGCCTGATCTCTTTGAGTTCATCACTGAGCAACTTCAAAAAAACTCCACAATATATCAAAAAAAGGTCATAAAAGCATCTTACAGTTGCTTTTTGATAGTCAGCGAACTTCAGTATGAAGCAATGTGTTAAAAATCATCATTCTCAACACAGAGTGAAATAGTCACTCGCTGAGAGCAAGGGCTTTAATTTTATTCACTGTAGTAATTACAGTGTGATTACTTGTGCAGGTGATCACTGAGGTTTCATGCAACCAGACGTTGGTGATGAATGACAGTGAATGGTAAAGGCAATTGACACTGCATTTTACAAGCAACACACACACACACACACACACACACACACACACACACACACACACACACACACACACACACACACACACACACACACACAGTAGCAACCAGTGTCATTGATGGTGCTCCATCTGCCCCTTGCCTCTTAGTGTCTGGGTAATATCCCACCATCCCCCTCAGAGGGTTGGTACAACCACTTTGTGAACCACTGGTTTATGTGAGGACTTATGATGGACATGTGCACTACTTCAGTTTAAAACAGGTGTATTTGAAAAGTGAAGCATTTTTGAACTTAACCATATTGGAGTTTTACACCAATGCATATTCATCTGTCCATGTGCATATAACAACCCAACTCCTATGAATAAGTTTTCATGAATAAATTTCATTAAAATCACATAAATAGAAATTTGATTTTTTTTTTTTTTTCCATACGTATCTCAAGTTATCAGTGATAAATGAAATTGTTTCAAATATTCAGGCATTACTCAGAAATGAAAGTTCAAAACTCTCCTTCCTACTGTTATTTGGTTTTTAAGAGCATTAGCAACTAAGGCCATATTGCTCCGGAAATATGCGGTGGTCATTCCCTGACCTTTCCGCATCCTCCGTATTTGGTGGTCATGGGATCGAACCCCGGTCTAATCAAGAAATGTGTGCTACGCACTGCTGCTCCTGCCAACCTGGCTTAGGCTCATCTCCTTCCTACTACATCTATAAATGAAAGTTTTTTGGATTTTTGGACATTACTTGAAAAGTAAAAGTCTGACTACCATGTTCTGTTGGTCTGAAAATGTTTTAGACCTAGTTCTGGTTTTATAGCTGTCCCCCCCCCCCCCAAACATACAGAAACATTGTAAATATTTTTTTATAACTGGAGAAAATTATAAACACTTTTTCTCAGTCATAAAATTGAAAATGTTTAACTAAATAAAATTTTAAAGATGAAAATTTTTACATTTTTATTTAGCTATAATATGGAGCCAGTAGAAAATAAAAAGAAAAATTAAATGTGTATTCCTTTCCCACTTGTAACTTTTTTTTTTTTTTCTTAAGAAAAACTAAGAATTAAAAAAAGACATCTTTCACTTCTTAGTTTCATTGTTACCAGATCCTTTTAGAAATGTTTCTTTTATATTTTTTAACAACTTTTTTACATGAATAAGCAAAATCCCTTCCCTTTACCCCTGTTGGTAGTTACCTCTTTGAGTAAATCCCACTTCAGCACACTGTGATCACTGCCACCTAGTGGTTCCTTTATCTGCAAATTCTTAATGCATGAAGAATCACTACTAATAATCAGATTAAGAGTATCAAGAGTCTGTATCTCTTGATACTCTTTTTTTTTTTTTTTTTTTTTTTTTTTTACTAAGAAAAACTGAGAATTAAAAAAAGCCATCTTTCAGTTCTTAGTTTCATTGTTACCAGCTCCTTTTAGAAATGTTTCTTTTATATATTTTAACAACTTTTTTACATGAATAAAAATAAAACAAATTATTGATGTAAAAGGTTGCCAAAATATGAGAGAGAGAGACATTTCAAAATGGATCTAGTAAATGAAAATAAAGGTAAAATTTAGGCATCCCAGATGCCTATTATCAACATCTGGCTTTGACTTTAGAAGTTAAAGAAGCTCCACCCTAATTGCTGGGTTATATTTATTTTACAAATGATTTAGTTTCTGATTTAGTTGCCCGCCGGTGCCAGTGGCCGGCACAGCTTACAAACATTTAACATTTCACACTATATAAATTTCTTCCATCCAGTCTTTCCATTCATACACAGTTGCACACTAACGCATACTGTAATAAAACTGCAGCCATTATCAACCCACTACAGAATGGAAGCCTCCTCAACAATTCATGCTGACTGAAATGGACCCATAATCTGCCACGCTGGTCCAGTGCGGGTTGGCAGATCTACTGTATTTAGCAGTCAGGGACTTGAACCTCGGTCTACTCAAATAGCGTGTGCTACTCGGCTATGGAGGCCTCTCATACTGTAATATGGCTCACATTTAATTACAACTACACTGAGCTATCTCCATATCCCTGCTGACAAATTCCTGTGGGGTTTTTTTGACAAATTCCTGTGGGTGTTTTTGACAAAACCCTATGAACTACCCTGGCAGCCTGTCTACACTGCTTAGAGAAATTTTTATCTTACTGCAAAATTACCCCACCCAGGTATTTTTTTTTTTTTTTTTGTTTTTGTTTCCACTGCCCTGAGTGTACAACCGTGCATGAATGGAAAGACTGGATGAAAGAAATTTTTTTTGCCATTGTGTAGTTCATCTGCATAATTTTTCTAGATATTGTTGTTAACCATCCTGCCAAACTTATCATCTGATATACCTTAATCAGTATCATTAATGAATGTAGAAAACAACAATGGCCTAGCCCTGAACTGGAGGCGGGGGGGGGGGGATACCACTAATAATGTTTGTCCAAGAAGAGCAGTGCCCATTGAAAACCACTCTCTGTCTTATCCCACTCAAACATTCCTTTACCCATAGCATTATCTTGTCCTCGGTACCAGATTGTTCTTACTTCTACAACAGTCTTTTGTGTGCGCTTTTTGTGAAATCTAAGTATATGATGTTAAAATTATTTTTGCATCCAGTTCCTCTGTTACTGCATCAAAGTATCAAATCAGATTGGTCAGACAAGATCACCCATTAACAAATCCATGCTGCAGCTGCAGTATAATTGCATTTTTGTCTAGATGGTCCTCCATTACATCTTAAACCAACAACTCCATTATTATCCCTGGAACAGAATTCCAACTAATAATCACCCTTTGATCCGCTTTATAAATTGTGGGTACATTCACACATCTCTAGTCCATGGGGACTTCCCCTGAATCCAAGAATTCTCTCATAATTATGACTAAAAGCTTGCTTACTTACCTCCTTTGTTGCTTCCCTTAATATAATTGGATAGATCACGTCTACCCCATCAACCTCAAAGATTCTTTACATTTATCTTCAACTATTTCTCTTCCACTATCCTCTCAGTTATCACAAAAATCATTTAGTTCTGTTTTAGAATTTGGTAAACTTTTGTATCTGACATCTAAAAAATTCCTAATGTGTGAATGTAGATGTAAATTACTTATTCAGTTTGTTAGCAACCTGAGCGGGATGGGATCATCAGTAGTTAAACCATTCATATCTAATGGACCAATGTGATTCATCCCCTTCCTTCTAGTGTTTGCATAAGTAAAGAAGTCTTTGCTGCTTCTCTTTGCATTCTTTGCCAGAGACTTCTTGTAGTGTGCTTTTGCTTGCCTAATTTGTTTGATAATTTATTTACGTCTCATGCATTTTTCTTCTCTGTAATGTGTCTCATCTAAGCCTTAAATAGTATCTCTTAATTGGTGTAAAAAGCCTAGTAAATTCTATGATTACTTCACTGATTCTCCCCATTTAGAGTTTGCTTTTGATAAAATCATCAGTTAGTCCCACTGCACAGAATTTAAAAACTATCTGAGACCACTATGTCACCTTTATGAAAGCAAAAGTCCTTCCCTTTACCCTTGACAGTAATTATATCTTTAAGTAAATCCCACATTAATATGGTGCAATCAGTGCCACCTAGTAGGTCTTTTATCTGCAGATTCTTAATGCATGAAGAGTTTTTGCTGATAATCAGATCAGGAGTATTGCATTCTATTGTTGCCACTCTAACATGCTGGTGTAGAAGACAGTCATCCAATAAATTCACAAAAGCCTTTTTAAATATATTCTAAAATAACCAATAAATTATAACCCATTCAGCTCAAAATATAGGGTGTCCATAACTTATTGACCACATTACAAATTATTATTAAAAAGTAACTAGAGCTGATATCTGAATAATGTTTATTCATTTGAAAGAGTCACTCAAAGAGTTTTGTATAGCAATGTGTCTCTAGTATTAATGACAGTTGTGCCTTACAATCACCATTAAAATAGTGATGGTACAACAGAAAGCAATGTGTGTATTGCTGGTTAGAGAAGTTTAAATCTGTAGTTACAGTGCAAAGGCAGTATCGCTGGGAATATGAAACTGAAGCACCTCCAGGCAAGTCCATTAAGTGATGGGTAGAACAGTTTAAGGGAACTGGCAGTGTCCTGCATAAGAAGGGTGCAGGTCAGGCTGTGGTAAATGTTGAGCTTATTTGTGAAAGTTTTATATGCAGCCCAAGGAAATCTATCCATTAGCAGAGAACTAGAAATGCCCTAATTGACAACGGAATGGTCACATGGTTCAAGGAAGCCTATGGCTTATGCTGCACCAGCCAAAAAATAAAATAAATACACAAAAAAATAAATAAAAATGAAATAATAATAAAAAGAAGAAACTTTTAAAAAAATAATTAATAAGAGAAAATGAAATAGACAACCTTTGAATTTTCCCAAACTGCCAGCCATTACCACCCATGTAGGTAGCTTATTCCAGCAATTTATACCCTCCTCCCAACTTGAATTTATGACCCCTAGTTCTAAAATCATTTATAACCTTGAAAATTTTGTCCTCAATCAAGTCTCCTAGTTTCCAAACTCTTCAATCCACGTATTCAGTCTTTCCTCATATGGAAGCCCTTTTGCCAATCTCACCAGGTGAGTTACTCATCTTTGGACTTCTTTCAAGAAGCACAATGTATTTCTTTAGGTGTGGCCTCCATATTTGAGCACAGTATTCCAAATATGGTCTAACAATAGCCTGATATAATGGGATTATAACATCCTTATCTCTACTAACAATTGTTCGATAAATCATTGATAGGACACCATGGGCCTTCCTTGCGACCAGTGTACAATGCTAGAAGAACTTCATGTCTGACCATATCATAATACCCAAATCCCTTTCCTCTACTTCCGGCTTTAGTTCAATTCCACCAAGTGTATAAATTATTTTGGGATTACGGTTCCCCAGGTGTAATACCTTACACTTTGCTGGATTAAAGCATAACTGCCATTTTTCTGTCCATCCCTAAAGTCTATCTAGGTCTCTCTCTGAAGAAGCCCTTTTGTGGTGATCATTAACTACTCTATGAATCTTTACATCATCTGTAAATTTAGACATCATGTCCTCTATTCCTTCATCGATTTCATTTATGAAAATCAAAAAGAACAATGGTCCCAATACTGATCCTTGGGGAACTCCACTTCTTGCATCAACCCAATCTGGGGAATAACCATTTATCACAACCACCTGCCCTGAAGCCATCCAGCTATCCATCTAAGGATTTTCCCTGTGATTCCAACCTGTTCCAGCCTATAAAATAACTGCTCATGTACAACTGAGTCAAATGCTTTGCTGGAATCCAAATAAACAATGTTAAAATTATTCCCTAAGTGCAGCTCTTGAGTGACCCCTGTCAGAATAGCTAACCAGATTTGTTACACATGATTTTCCCTTTACAAAACCGTGCTGTGTATCCTTCAGAATTCCATTTCTATATTTCTATCTAAATGATCCTGAATTCCACCCTTGATCATTGTCTCCCTGATTTTCCCCTACCTACTGAAGTTAGACTGACCAGCCGGTAATTTCCCACTTCACTCTTAGAACCCCCCCATTATGTATTGGAGATACATTGGCACTTTTCCAATCCAACAGAATCACTCCTGAGTACAGTGATGTTCTCATAATTAGCCTCAGTGGTTCAATGCACTCACTTGCCGCCTCACTTAAGATTATAAGGTATATGCCATCAACCCCAGGAGCCTTACTTGCCTGTATGCTCGAAAGTTTTTTCATTAAATAAACATGTGAAATTTCAACATCATTAATTACATTTTTTTCAACTTCACTTCCTAATTTTTCATTGAAACAAAGGATTTTTGTTCGGTAAATATCAATGTAAAGTAACTGTTGAGTTCATCTGCAACTTCAACTGGGGTGTCCAATACTACCCCACGTCCATTACATAAGGGTCCCATCTGGTTTGTGATTCTCTTCTTTGCATTTATATATGTGAAGAATTCCTTACCCCCACTCTTTACTAGCAATTTCTCATAATCTGCCTTTTCCAGCCTAACCTTTTCTGCAGCACTATTACAGCTACAGACTTTTCCATGCCGTCTTTTTTTCTGCTCAAGTAATCTGGCGACTTCATGTTCATCCCACTTGGAATCTTCCTCATGGAGTATTTTTTTAATGGTATATAAGCATTCAAGGCTTCTGTGATTAAAGTTTTAAAGGTATACCATAATTCAATTGTATCCACCCTCTGTGCGATATCTACCCAGTTAATAGATGCTATGTTAACCTTAAGCCGTCGTAATTTCCTTTCCTGAAATTATGACCCATTCCTTTGCCTTTAACTACTGCTACTTGTTCCTGTACTGTCAGCCCTATTATGTCATCTGGTTCATGGGTGATGATGAGGTCTAGAATATGCTTTTCCCTAGTCTTTCCCTGACATGTTGATGAAAATAACAATCATCTACTTGATTTAAAAAATTTTGTCCCCGATGTAGAGTTTCCTTCCCATTTGCTCCAATCAATTAGAAACAAATTAAAATCACCTGTAATAAGACATTGTCGCTTACTTACCCATTCCTTTTGCATGGGTAAGTAAGGCTCTCATCATAATCTTCACAATCACCCGGTCTGCAGATTATGCCCACTCTCATTATACCTTTGCTTCCGACTATCTCACACCATACATATTCTATACTAGCATGCAAAACGTCTGAATCCGGGAAAGCTTTCATCGCTCTGATGCTGCTTTTGATAAGAAGCATGACCCACCACCCCTGCTATCTTCCCTATCCTACCTAAATACATTATACATACCATACTGAAACTTATCATCCCTATCTCCGGGTGGCACCACATTTCCGTAAGCCCTGTTATGTCAGCATTACTTGTCCTAATGAACAGTTTGAATTCACTCGTTTTATTGATGACACTTCTGACATTACTGTATAAACAATTAAGACTTAGTGTTCTTGTATAGTTAACTACCCTGGCATTATCTATCCACTCATTTGAAACATTTTTGCCCTCAGAACATCTTGCTAACATGTTCTGTGGCAGCAACAAACAAAAGCAAAAAAAAAAAAAAAAAAAAAAAAAGGTATGTGCAAGTGTTACTTTGACCAATATTATGACCTTTGTTACCTTTGCCCCCCCAATTTGCAGTTTCCCTGAACCTTTAAGGTATCCTCAATAATACTGACAAAAACTCTTGCACCACCTTTGTTTAAATGTATCCTGTTTCTACAAAGCAGATTCCTTCTACCTACAGGTGCAGACCAAGCTAATAGAAATTTCTCCCCAAACTCCTTGCAGAATCCTTCAAGCCTTGAGTAATAACCTTCACAATATGAGATATAATTAAAATGATTCATTAAAACTACCTTCACAGTAGAAATGATATGTGTGTATTACCCATGCATAATTAAACTCCTTCATACTCTGAGGCATTTAGCCAAGAAATATCTTTTATATTAAACCATGCACACCATCAGGCATCTCTCATATTGTGGAATTATGCTTCATAACTGGGTTGTCACTATTGCAACAACAGGGTACTTGCCCACTCATTGATGAGAAGCCAATAAGCTTCAAAACTGTGCTGTCTGGGTAGTGATATCCACCAAGAATAAGTAACATTAGTCTTCTCCACAGGTGAAACGTTACTTATTCGAGGTAGTACAATACTATGGAAACTCATTGTGAAGGTATTCACAATATGAGATATAATTAAAATGATGCAGTAAAAAACTACCTTGGTAGTAGAAATGATGTGGTGTGTGTGTGTAATTAAACTTCTTCAAGAACAGCATTTGTTTACATTTCTTGACTTGGGGGATCTCATGGGAACTGGTATATCAAATGTGCTCCATAAATGTTTTTTGATTAGACATTGAAATACCTATATACCAAAGTGAAGAAATATTTCAGTGTTAAATTGCTTTCCAATAGAAGGAAAACCTTAAATCTAATCTCACTTCCTTATTTCGACTTTAACAACATGGAGCTAAAATTTCCAATAAAAATATATAGTTTTTAGTTAAGATATCCCTAGACATTTTTGAATCTTCTCGTAGTCTTACCTCTTGGGTAAGACCATGAGGAGATACTCACATTTTAGTAACACAATTGAACTAGCACTGTAAAAATTGTTGAAATATTTCCACACATAGTTTCACCCATACTAATCTAGAATGGCACAGTTCATCAATATATATATATAGTAAAGACTCCCACACACTCTCAGATCTGAAGTGGCAAGCACAGATGTGCAGACATACATACTTGAGCATGTACTTGCACAAACCATTGGGTGATTAGAATCACAAATGTTTGTCCCAAAGTAAATAAATGCAAAAACTTGATTAACTGTATAAAAATTAGCTAATTTTATCAAAATTTACAAGCAGTCAAATTGGCTTGCACGTTTAGGTATAGAGCTAAAATTTAAAAGAAAAATGTGTGCAAAATTATTTGCAATTGTTCATGCTGTAAGTTAATGGAAAGTTAGAAAATATCATGGACTGACACTTCTGTAGTTAAAAGGGTTGCAACAATCTAAAGTAGGCAAACGGCAAAAATGACCATTCTAGTGTTAATAAAGACAAGGTGCTATCGGCATTAATAACATCAAGTAAGCCTTATGACTTGGTCTTCCTTTTGAAGCCTATCAGTAGTGGATCTTTTTCTTCATATTATAATAAGCATAAAACATTTTTAAAATTTCAAGATATGAAGATAATTGAAAGACATTTATATTACCACAAGTTTTGTCAAAGCTAGTGGCAACTATACATTATGTGCATAAAACTATATTTAGATACTATAAATTACTTAATGGTTCCACATCCTGAGCTGGATATCATAATTTTTCTCTTTCTTGGTGATTTTTCTCTCTCTCTCTCTCTCTCTCTCTCTCTCTCTCTCTCTCTCTCAGGGTAACTCGGAATTTTTTTGGCTGGTGCAGCATAAGCCTCAGGCTTCCTTGCACCATATGGCTAATAATATTCTAAAGTTCTGTGCTTTCCAGGGGAACCATGCACTATCATTTAACTGCACTATGACTAAATAGAGTAACCTCTTACTGTATGTATAATCTGCACCTTATGTTCTTTCAAACTATTTTCTGAAAAAAAATTTAAATGGTGTTTACCATCCCTCAGCTTCAGAAACATGGAAATTTCTGGTAAATTGCAACACAATGTTTTCAAGAACAGTACATTCCAAGGAGGTAAAGGAGTGCTAGGCTTGCAAAAGTCAAGCCTTGCACTGATTGAACTCTCAAAAAAGTCAAACTTTTTTGATAGGATCCAATCATGATTTTTGTTTTAATTCAGTTAAGTTACATTTCCAATCAAGCCCAGTTTTGGCAACTTATAACTGTTGTTGGGCTTCTTTATTTATCTTATTTATATTGTTTTTCATTTATAATTCAGTTATTTTCTACTTGTATGATATTTTTGGAAAATAAAAATTTCACTCTTTTTTTGCATATAGCTGTCATACTCCATCCATCCTAATGGATGGAGTATGACAGCTATATTAGCCTTACCTAAATTTCACAAAAATCCATTGACTTTTAGATGTATATTAGGCAGCTGCAATTGCCAAAAAATCAGGTGCAAATGTATTAATACTGTTATAAATGCCACAACAGTTGATTTACAAAAAACAATAAACCAGTAACTTAAGTTTTAAATTACTTTAAAAATTCTAAATATTCAACAGTATTTGACTGGCTAGTTTTTTAAATGAGCTGATTGTCTGTGAATTGTTTGCTGATTGTTTCTGAATGAGTTTGTTAGATAGTTTTAATTAAAGTTTTTTAAATCTACTATGTGAATAGTTTGAATTTTTAAGGTGAAATTTAAAAATTACTGGTTTGTTGATTTTTGTTACTGTAGTGTCAGGAAAAAATCACAGAAGCAGGTACATTGGTGTTTGTTGTTTACCATTCTGTTGTTTTTTCCTTTATGGTTTTTTTTTTTTTTTTTTTTTTAAACCACTAGAAATAGCTTAAAATTGTGCATTTTGCAGTGCCATCCATTATTTTATTATTTGCATTAGTATTATAAGCAATATGGTGCAAAGAAAACTAATTAATTTTAAAAAATAATAATAAATAGTAAAATAAAATAAACTGCTTATTTGGTCCCCTTCTAATGTACATACATATCCATCTGACCTTTAAACTTCCCCCAACTGTCATCCTCAACCAACCTGGAAGCAATTTACTTCAATAGTTAATAATGATTCTTTGGCTGAAAGAAGACTTTCAGTCCACTCTAAACCTCTTCTCCCATAATTTGAATTTATGATCCCTCATTTGCTTTACTTCCCCTCAATCAAGTCTCCTCTAAGGTGTCTGGTTTCCAAGCTCTGTAGCTAGCCCACATATTTGATCTTTCCTCATATCAATATTCCTTTTGCCAATCTCACAAGGCATATTGCTCATCTGTGAGCCCACTCAAGAAGCTCAGTCTCTTTTTTTTTTTTTTTTTAAGATGGTCTCCATGCTTAAACACAGAATTGCAAGTATGGTCTTATAATTGCCTTATAACAGTGAAATTATGGCCTTATATCTACAAGAAAATGTTTGATAAATCATCAATAGGATATTAGCCTATCTCTGCTGCACATAGAGCCTATGTGTAGCTGTATAACACCCAAATCTTTCTTTCTTCTGTTGTTTTTAATTAACTCCACCAAGTGTATATAAGGTGGGCTAAGGTAAAGAAAGCCCACACGAGAAGCATGCAAAAGTTCGATGAAATTTACCAGTAAAAGTACTTTGCTGTAACGGCATTTGTATTGTTGCTCACTCAGTAAACAGATGGTGGGTGTTATCAGTCTGGAGTAGAAGTTGAATCCGATGGGAGCTTGAAACCCTCCCAAAGTGGAGGGGGATAACCTGGCCTTTTTTCTTTAAAATCACTAATTGGAACACGAACAGAGTCATATTGGAAGTTCTGGCTCATAAAAAATGTTCAAAAATAGTTCATTTACTCAAATAATCTTTCTTTACCTTTACGCAAAGGTAAAGAAAGCCCGTGTGGGCTTCCTTTACCTTTGCGGTTTATTTTTATTTTTTTTTCCCCCCTTAATAAACAATTTATCCACTAGTCCACCAGTGATTCTAAAGAAAAAAAGTCAGGTTACCCCCTCCACTTCAGGAGGGTTTCAATCTCCCATGGGATTCAATTTCTACTCCTGCCCGATAACACCCACTCTATGTTTACTGAGCGAGCAACAGTACAAATGCCGTTACAGCAAAGTACTTTTACCGGTAAATTTCATCAACTTTTGCATGCTTCTTATGTGGGCTTTCTTTACCTTCGCCGTAAGCTGTTATTTTATTTATTTTTTTTTTTTTTTGGCTGCTATTCCCAAAGTATAACCTCTGGCCATCCTTGAGGATAGGTGGTCAGCAACATGGGCATTTTTCTGAGTCTAGTCTAATGAATAGTTCAGTGCACACTCTCTCTCTTTCTCTCTCTCTCTCTTCAGAATAACTGGATATATACTATCTACTGCCTTGCTTCTAGGCTCAAAATTTGTTTCCAATAAACAGTCCACCCTCTCCTCACTATGAAGAGGCTTTTTTCTGGTAAGATCCATGTGAAGCACCTGCTCAGTTCAGCAACTTCAAGTCTTAGTCTTAGTTATCTAAGACTTTCCAACACCCATTATGCAAGGGTCTGATGGGATTCATTCTTTTCTTTTTTACCTTCATGTACATGAAGAACTCCTTGCCCCTATTATTTATTTTTTAAATACTATTTAGTAATTGATGTGAATTTATGTTTGTACCACAAAATGCATAAGTTTTTTACACTACCTAAAGGCCAAACTAAATTTGCAAAAACAAAAGTACATTGCTGTTTATTTTTAATGCATAAAACTACCCAAATGGCTGTTCTGTGCTTATTCACTCATCAGTAAGGTACTAAGCACCCATCAGTACAAATGGGTGTGCTTATGGGTTTTTTATTATTACATTAAAAAAAAAAAAAAGATTACATTTTATTTCAATGGAATTTTTATTATAAGAATTTTTTGGCATTGATTCAAATGCAGTTTGATCTGATTTTTTAAATTGTTGTCATTTTCAGACTAAAAATAACCGCCCCATGAGGACAAGTCAACTATATATACAAGACAATAATGCATCATTTACTGCTCTGTACAATAACAGATTTGAGACAATTAAAGCAGTTGCCAATAAGCGAACCCCAACTAGCAAACCTTGGTATATGAATCAAGCTGGAAAAGGTTGCAAGCATACCACAGTTTTAACTGAAAATGGAATCTGTTATGACCAGCCCATGAGTCCTGTTCGTGTTGCAGCAATTCGAGCAGAAAGGATTGCACGAGAAAAACAAAAAACCCATGCTGCTGTATGTAAATTCCACCGTTAATGTTTATTGTTATATATAAATAACTTTTTTTTTTTTTTTTTTTTTTTCAAAACTGGTTGAAATTTTCAATATTGCTCTTTCTTTTAAATTCTTAACAGATTATTTACAATTCATATAGCATAATTTTGACATACATGGGGAGGGGGGGGGGGAAAGAAGCATAAGAGGAATTGTGCCATGTTAAAGTCATTCTCCACCCTAGAAAATAAAATTCTCTGCCTTGCCTTAACTACTACATACAACTAGCTACATCTTAAGTAGCTAGTTGGCACATCACATTTTATTATGGCTTCAGTTCACTTCAGTTCTTTAGTGTTGGCAGAATTCAAATCCTTTTTACCAACTATAATCTGATATCTGAAGATATTCACTTAAATCAAAAAAGCGTGTTAATCACAAATATACCAGAACTGTGATTATTTTACAAAAATATGCAAAAATTAGGTGTGATATCAGAGAAAACATCTGTATAATGACTCTTTATGATGTTCTTTAAGGAATATGTGTATTATTTCACATTGATCAACTTAAAGGACTTAGGGAAAATGCTTTTTAATGCATACAGTTATATTTTTCATACATAGACTCAGAAGGCAGAATATCTTTTAGTTAAATACCTTATATTCCAGTGACATTTGTAGAGGTATATGGCACCTTTTATTACATAATACTTGTCTGTAATTTAAAAATATAGTTTTATATTAATTATGTATAATTAGGTGTAATTTTATATATTTCTAATCAAAAATCTCGCATTTACTCAAATAATCTTTCTGCTCTTAAATAATGTTTACCTATTTTTCATTGTATTAATTTGCATTGTATTATTTCATATGTTCACAGTGACTTTGCATACTTATGTGAAGTCCTAAATAAAACAAATAAAACTATTTCCACCAGAATTTCTTTTTATTAATATCAAAATGAAGATAGAACCACAAGGAATAATAAAGAAGACATTCACAAATTCCTTAGATAAACTGGTCTGTGTTGTGTAAACAATGCTTCTTTTAGTGAGGGGGCAAATTTTGTATAAGGTATTTGTGGAATGCATTAACTCTTCACTCTAAACTTATTCCAGATTTCAGAATTCCCTAAACTTTGTCATCGGGCCTGTATGGGGTAACATAGCAGAAGAAACAGTACAACGATCATCTTAAGTAACTGTAGTAACTCTAAGTATTTCATCCAAATGAGTTGTAAACAACTGAAATATATTAATGTATATATGTATATATATACATACAATACATAAATATACACATAGACAATGCCATCTTAACCATTTTCAGTCCTACGTGGTAAAGGTAAGTTCCCTACTTGTTCATTACTTTTAACTTTACCCTATTTTTTAAACTTACTTCAATTTTTCTGTTCCTTTCTTGCCTCTGTAATTCCTTTCTTGCCTATGTAAGGTTATCCATGATCTGTATTCTCTACATATAATTATTGGCACACCTTATTTGACAGTAATGACAGTAATGGCAGTGTGCTACTGCAACAGGATCTAGATAATTTGGGCAGATGGGCTAAGAAGTGGCAACTGAAGTTTAACCTTGACAAATGCAAAGTACTGCATATGGGTAGAAGTAACCCCAGAGAAACGTACCAACTGTGTGGTACTACGCTTAAGATGGTAGAAAATGAAAAAGACCTGGGAGTAATTGTGCAATCAGATATGAAGTTTTCTGAGCAATGCAGACAGGCTGCCAGGGCAGGTCATGGGGTTTTGTCAATGATATATAGGAATTTTGTTAGCAGGGAGAAGGAGGTGATTGTCCATCTGTATAAGGCAATGGTCAGGCCACGCCTTGAGTACTGCGTAGAGGTCTGGAGGCCTCATTTTAGGAAGGATGTAGATTTGCTTGAGCATGTACAGAGAAGGGCAACAAGATTGGTGAGGGGAATGAAGGGATCCTCTTACCAAGAGAGAGAGAGGCTTAAGTTCTGCAAATTGCAGTGGCTGGAGACTAGGCACCTGCGCGGTGATCTGATTGAGGTGTATAAGGCCTTGAATGGGTTGAGCACGCCGAATTCTGATGGGATCCTTCCACTTGTTCAGATTACGAACCTAAGGAGGCATAAATTCAAATTAAGAAAAGACAGACGTAGAATAGATGTGCGGAAATTTACCTTTAGCCAGCGGGTGGTTAATTGCTGGAACAAACTTACATCTGTCGTTGTGGAAGTTGATAGGTTGAATAAATTTAAGGAGGGAATTGTGTGATTTTTTTTTTTTTTTTTTTTGGCTGATGCTGCATAATCTCATACACTTGCTTTCTTGCATTACATGCCACTACTACTACTACTATTTTTACCAATAAATTCAAGCTCATTTCACAGCACGTGTTCCTGAGCATACAGACCATGTCGGAAACAGAGGCCTACATAATGCTCTCATAATTAATTTCAGTGGGTGACCTCTGACAAAGATATTGAAATTGTGAGTAATAGGGCAATATGTTATCTTATTTTATTTTACCTCATTTGTTATTCATTTCTTCTAATTCTTTAGAGTTGTGTCGTAAGATTTGTTTGCCTAAGCAGTGTCCCTGGTCCATAATACCTAATATTTTTTTTTTTTCTTTTTCACTCCAATCCTTTTCCATTCTTTATTTACTTGCAGTTATTAAAATAATTATATATATATATATATATATATATATATGTATATGGACAAATGTTTATATTCAGTGTATAGGGAAGGGATGCTGACTTATCAATTGTAATTACCATGGAAAAATTGAGAAGGCCTCTAAGGTGAAGGAAATAACCTGAAATAAATTGATTAACATAAAAATAATAACGATAATAATGATGTTACCTAAAGTGGTGGGTCCTAGGCCTTTAACTACTTCTTCAAAGGGTTGAAGAAGTAACTACTTCTTCAACTACTTCATCAAAGGGTTGGCAGCCAAAACTGTTGGAGCCACCACAATAAGCAGGGTCTCTGTTTCTGTTATGATGTATACGTGTGAGATGTATAAATCATAGCCGACCCGACAGAGACCAAAAAGAAAGGAATAAAATTTAACTTTCAAACAACAAAAAAAAATTAGCTAAAATAATACCAATAAAAATTTTGAAATCAAAAAGACCAATACATTATAAAAATTAAAAAAGTAACTGTAGATTACTACAGTTACTTTTTTAATTACTACAGTAATCTACAGTTACTTTTTTGTAATGTATTGGTCTTTTATATTTCAAAATTTGTATTCTTCTTTTTGCTTTAATAAAGTTTTATTGACATTCTTTTAGCTAATTTTTTTTTTTTGTTGTTGTTTGAAAGTTAAATTTTACTCCTTTCTTTTTGGTCTCTGTTGGGTCGCTATGATTTATACATCTTGCTCATATACATCATAACAGAGACCCTGCTTATTGTGGTGGTTCCTACAGTTTTGGCTGCCGACCCTTTGAAGAAGTAGTTAAAGCCCTAGGACCCACTACTTTAGGTAACATCGTTATTATTTTTATGTTAATCAATTTATTTCAGGTTAACCCCTTCACCTTACAAGCCTTCTCAATTTTTCCATGGTAATTACAATTGATAGGTCAGCAGCTCTTCCCTATACACTGAATATAAACATTTGTCTATATTTCATTATGGTTGCCGGGGTTTCTCTACTGTAAATAGTATTAGTACTATTAGTATTAGTAACGGCCGCATGGTGCAAGAAAGCCTATGGCTTATGCTGCACCAGCCAAAAAAAAAAAAAATAATAATAATAATAATAATAATAAATAAAATTTAAAAAAGTAAATAACTAAATAATAATAATTAAAAAGGGGGGGGGGAATTAAACCTATCATCCTATGCGTTTCCCTCACCCGAAGGTACTATCCAGATGACCTTTGAATTTCTCCAAACTGTCGGCCTCTACCACCCATGAAGGCAACTTATTCCAGTAATTTAGTACCCAGGATCCATGACATGGTTTAATAATTTTGTTTTAATACTTTGCTTACTTACTTTGTCATTCAATAACTTGATTATTTTTATCAATATTATATATATATATATAATATTTATAATATCACAATTTAAAATCACAAGGAGTGCCAGCTGAGAAATGAATATTCATGAATAGGAATGGGAATCTTGTTCACATCATCCTAATGTTTAATTCACCAATGTCTCTAATGAGATCAAAGCTTGCTATCTCAACTGCATGCATCCATATGGCCCAAATTCTCTGAGGTGCTTTTAGTGCCAGAAATATGGGCACTCAAAAATGGCATGTCATGGAGCCCTTGCATGCACTCAATGTGCTGCAAAGGACCATGAAATAACATCATGTTCAGTTAAAACACTAGCCTGCATTAACTGCAAAGGAGAACATCCTTCACCTTAAAATACAGAGACTTAAGCTGAACATATATCTGGAGGCAAGAAAAGCAGTGAAATTGTAAACATCAACAAACCCTCATATGCTCAGAAGGTAGTAGGGAGATGTTCCATTGGAACTCAAACCGAAATGACTGCCCACCTAAAGAGTCATTTACTCCCATTGCACACTACTTAATAAGCTCACAAAAATCCACACAAGGACCACACAGCTGCCACTCCCATATCTGTACCTCCTAGTGCTCCACTGGTCACAAAACAAAGCGGCAATGAAAAGCCAAAAAAAACGTATCACAGGAAACACAAGAAAATATGGACATCGAGGTGAAGGAGGTTCATAATTATTCGGTCTTGGAACTCTTTGCAGAAGAAGAAATAGACACAGCACAGCATCCATTTAGTCCTATTGGCCACGATAGGACTAACAGTGGCACCCATAGCTGCGCCCTGTATTTGGCGAAACAGACAGTCATTGAACATGATCACCCCCCCCCCCCCGTTAAACATAGATTGAGAGCAGTACAAATATCATCTGTAGAGAGCGAGGTCCTGTCTCCCAATATGGTATCCCCCGTTCAAAAGACATCTTGCACAAGCAATAGCCTGATGTACAGGAACAGAAGTGAACAGAGAAACCACATCAAAGGAGACCATAATCTTGCTCTCAGAAATAGTAAAATCTTTAATAATATGCAAAAAATGCATACTACTGGAAACAGTGTAAACGGTTTTTTCAACAAGGGGTGCTAATAACTTTGCAACATATTTAGAAAGTTCATACTTAAATGTACAGCAGGTCCCCGTTATAACGCGGTTCGCTTTACGCTGATTCGCTATAACGCTGTTCTTATATTATAACCCGTATCTTACTATAACGCTGTCACAGATCACTATAACGCTCTTTTACAGATTGCATTTTTGGCATATTTAACGAAATCGTTTCATTTTATGGAGTCGATAGCTTGAAAATGAATAGCAAAACAGAATTAAAACATTTCCCACGCCGACTTGAGAAATTTTCTCGCACACTAATTTAATTGCAGTACAGTGACTTGTTACTTAGTTCCGAGATCAACATTTTAAAAAATGATCAAGTATATTGCTTGTAATATTTGCGTTATATACATTTATCCGAAGTCTAGTCATCACTCAGTACAGTATTAGACATCGTGCATAACGGACAGTTTACTTGAACATTGTATCATAATTAATGCAACTAACACAGTTACATTTTAGAAGAGCTAATAATGACCGATAGGAATGAAAAAGCAACAACGTCTGGGCGCAGTACGAAGACTATAAATGTAAGAAAAAGACTGAATTTAAAAATTAAATTAGACGTTTTGAAGCGAATCGATTCCGGTCAACGACAAGCGGATGTGTGCCATAATTTAGGACTTGCAACTTTAACTGTAAGAACAATTATAAAAAAAAAATAAAGAATTAATATTAGCAGCGGGAAAGATAGCTGTTCCACTGCAAGCAACTAGGACTATTAGGATTGAAATGGAAAGACTAATTTTATTCAAGATAATATTCCAATGCAGAATTCAGTTAAGTTAAATATTAAAAAAAAAAATAAAAAAATAAAAAAGAGAGAGAGAGAGAGAAAGAGATTGGCCAATATGATGATCTGAAGAAAACTCGCCTAAAAAAAAAAAATGTGGAACCATTTAAAACTGGTAAGGGCTGGTAGAATAGATTTAAAATCCAGGGAGAAGCCGCTAGTGCAGATCAAGGAGCCAAAACTCGCAAAAAAGAACTTGTTAAAATTATTGAAGAGGGGTATTACTTCTCAACAACTTTTTAACATAGATGAAGCAGGACTTTTGTGGAAACGAATGCCTAAAAGAAGTTTCATATTGAAAGAAGAAAAAACATGCCAGCTTTCAATGGGCGCCTCCGTAGCCAGGTGGGAAGGAGCAGCAGTGCGTAGCACATGCTTCTTGATTAGACCGGGGTCCGAGCCCGTCACCACCAAATATGGAGGATGCGGAAAGGTCAGGGAATGACCACCGCATATCCCGGAGCAATATGGCCTTAGTTGCTAATGCTCCTAAAAACCAAACAACAAACAAAACAAACAAGCCAGCTTTCAAAGCGGCGAATGATCGGTTGGCTTTATTGTTGGGTGGCAACACTGCGGAGGATTTAAAATTAATACCCCTTTTAGTTTATTTCGAAGGGGGCCAAAGTTCAACCCAAATCCACACATTTTTCATGATTCAATTCATCAATTAAATTAAATCAATTAAATTCATTATTTTAATTGGAATTTTAAGTTTACTTTTGATACGTAAGTAGTTACCACATAATTATATATGTATAATGTAGAATATTTTATATGTACAAATATTTGAATATTAAATATTTTGACTGACATTTGTGCATCTTTTCACTACCGTTTATTATTGATTACGAAATATCCTATGGCACCAACCGCAACTCACATATACATATGTTACTTTATGGGAATGCGGCGCTCGCTTAGCACGGATTCACTTAGCGCTCTGTTTTTCCGGAACGAATTATCAGCATTAAGCGGGGGTCACCTGTATTACAAAGGCGCCTCCGTAGCCAGGTGGGAAGGAGCAGCAGTGCGTAGCACACGCTTCTTGATTAGACCGGGGTTCGAGCCCGTCACCACCAAATACGGAGGATGCGGAAAGGTCATTCAGGGAATGACCACCGCATATCCCGGAGCAATATGGCCTTAGTTGCTAATGCTCCTAAAAACCAAATAACAACAACAACCTGTATTACAACAAGAAACAATGGGCTGCAAAGGAATATCAGGTTTATGGATCTTTAGAAGCCCATAAATCTGCGGGAGTCGACAACCTGTCACATGAAGCTTCCAGCAAACGTTCTTGGTAATCTTGTTAGCTAAAACCAGGAATGCACAAGTTTATTAACTTTTAATTCCAACTTTTCCAACAGTGGAGTCTTGCACAGTTTCATGAACCTCCCTATCCTGCAATAGAGCGAGGACTTTACGAAGATACTTGGATGTCCAGGACAACAGTGCGCCGTCCCTTATCTGCAGGCAAGACTACAATAGTCATCTTTGCACAAAGAAGAAAGAGCTTCCCATTGGCATCATCTGAGGTTGTTGGTGATAGGCCGGATGTGTTGCAAAATAGGTGTTTTAAAGCAAATTATGTTAGCATTCTCTTCAGGTAGCTTGTCGAGAGATGCTTCAACACCCATAGCCAAATGTGTGATGGGGGTTTATGAGGAAGGACCACAAATTTAATCGTGAGGTCTAAGAGATTGCTTTGCTCTTTGAATACTCAAATTTGTTTGGAATTTGCTTCTCAAATTCCAAACAAACTGCGAGTTATCTCTCATGTGTGTGTGTGTGTGTGTGTTCCTAGCAGTATATGCTTCCCGTAATAAAGTGTTAAATTTATTGTGCTGATGTGCACAATACGTTTCAGTCACACACAGTACTGTAGTTGTAAAATTAGCAGAAAGTATAAATGTTACGAAAAACAGTAACATGTTATGAAAACACAGTATATCCTCTGGAATTCGATTATTAATCGAATTCCAGAGGATATACTGTGTGTGTGTGTGTGTGTGGTTTTTTCAAGTCTTTCAAAAACCAGAATGTATACTCTATTCACCTGAAAAAATCCAGAGGGTGCGCCCTCCACTACAGCCCTAGCCACATGTATGACTTGGAAACACAAACCACCATAGAAAATATATACGAGGAAAGATCAAACCTCTTAATTCCTGCATTCATTTGTGCTGATCATTTTCAATTCTTAATGAACACTACCAATCCAGATTCCCAAAATTTTCAAACCAAAGCCAAAACAGGCACGCCTCATACGGTCACAGGAGAACAGTTCCTTGAATCTAAATCCTCTGGGAATAATACAAGGAGCTTTACCCCGAAGTGCAAATGCTGTCTATTATGGGCTTCAGACATAAACAATTTCTGTTGCTAGCTATGTACAGTGCCTCGAACCATGAGCACTGGCAGAAATCACGTGAGAGTGAGGATATGGTCTCCTTTGATATGGTTTCCTGTTCACTTCTCTTACTGTACAACAGACTATTGCCTGTGCAAGACAACTTTTGAGCTGGGATACCACATTGAACGGCCTCCGTAGCCGAGTGGGCAGGAGCGGGAGTGCAGTAGCACACGCTCTTTGAGTAGACCGGGGCTCAAGCCCCTGACTGCTGAATACGGTCGATCTGCCAACCCGCACTGGACCAGCGTGGCAGATTATGGTCCATTTCCCTCAGCATGAATTGTTGAGGAGGCTTCCATCCTGCAGTGGGTTGATAATGGCTGCACTTTACTTTTTTTTTTTTTTTTTTTACCACATTGGGAGATAGAACCTCGCTCTCTACAGACGATATTTGTACCACTCTCAATCTGTGTTTAACTGGGGGGGTGATCATGTTCAATGACTCTCTGTTTCACCAAATATAGGGCACAGATATGGGTGCCCCTGTTAGTCCTATTGTGGCCAATATTGCCATGGAAGAACTTGAGAGTCAGATTTTCTTGAACTTACCTGTTCCTATCACTCTGGTGTCGTTATGTTGACGATATCTTCTCCATTGTCCCTCAGGGATCAGAAACTCAACTGCTCCAATATCTCAATTTCCTGTCACCTTTCATTCAGTTTATGATTGAACTGGAAGTCAATAATACACTTCCTTTTTTGGTTGTTTTAGTCCAACGCATGGGTTCCCGATTTGTAACTTCTGTTTTTAGGAAGCCAATGTGCGCAGGCCAATTTACCAATTATGGGTATGTGCATGCCCCTGGTCATTTGCATAGCACTGCTCGCACTTTATTCTCAAACGCTAGTATGCACTCTAGTTTGATTGGTGACAGGCAATTGGAGATTTCCAAAATTAGGGTGGATATTTCAAATTGCGGGTTATCCACCTCAAGTTCTAGATAGATGTGAGCTCCATGCTCACAAATTTGTTGCTCAACTAACCCTTTTCATGTCAATGAATTTATTTTTACCCACTACATCCCCTATTATCAGAACATCTGGTTATGATTTTCTGTCTCTACTGTATACGACATGTGCAACTTCCAGGGAGGTAATTACGGTCTATTATTTCTAAGGTGAAAACACCTGTTCCTCCTCTCCTACGGAGTGGTTCCATATACCGCATTACATGTCCGGATTGTGGGGGGTGTTATATAGGTGAGTCCGGCAGCGATTGAAAGATCGGATTTCTGAACATGAGGTGCCTCTTCGAACCAGTAATTTTGAATGCTCCACAGTCACCAAGCATTTTGGGTTGAGCAGCACAATCATGATCCCCGACAGGATATTGAAATTGTCGACTATTCATGTGATTACTGCCAGCACCCATGGCTTGAGGCATTGTACATAGCTAGCAATAATAGTACCATGAAACGCACTGGGGGAGTGCACTTGCACCCCCATTATGGAATCTACTGTTTTGCAGTGTGATGAGCTGGCGATATCACATGTATGTAATTTTTCTCTACTGATACCAGATCCATAATGCATGATCATGCTCAGCTGACTTTTGCTGTTGTAACCAATATATATACTGCAATACACCATTCACCAACTAAGCTGATGAAGAGGCACTTCATCTTGAAAGCTACTGTATATTTTATTAGTTTTAATATTTTATGTGGGTATTATTTATTTTAATAAATTTATTTTGTCAGTTTGTCAATCATTGCTAGAAAGTTTTGTGAAAGTAGTCTAAGGCACCTCTGTAGCCAGGTGGGCAGCAGTAGCAGTGCGTAGCACACAGTTCTTGATTAGACTGGGGTTCGAGCGCATGCCCACCAAATACAGAGGATGCGGAAAGGTCCGGGAATGACCACCGCATATCCCCGGAGCAATATGGCCTTAGTTGCTAATGCTCCTAAAAACCAAATAACAAATAACGATAGTAGTCTATATAATAATAATATTATTATTTTATTTATTATTTATTTATTATTATTTTTTTTTTTTGGAATTTCAGGCTGCTGCAGCAGTAGCAGAACAACAACTTGCAGCCCAAAGGCAGCAACAGCAAGTTCAGCAGCAGGCATCAGTAACTGCACAGGTGGCTGGAGCAGCAGGTTTAATTCAGCATCAGGCTACCCAAGCTGTGATTGCAAGTCTCACTCAAGCACAACAGCTTCAGGCTGTAGTGAGTATCTGCCATGTGTGTTCATTATGGTATACTTAAATCCATATGAAGAAAACTATTAAATTTATTGCTGAAAAATTATAACTGTTATTGCTGCAAATATCAGATGAACACCAGATGCTTTGTTCTTATTACAGAAATTTTTTTTTTTAACAGTTTGGAAAGAAATAAATGAAAGCAAGCAGTTATGTTGTAAAAAATAGTTGTTTTTTTATATGTTCTTTATAATGTTAAAAGTCTCATATTTATTAATCTCATATTAACTTTACTGGACATTCATAAATGTTATTGTTATAGTTATACTTTTAATGTAATAACATTTAGGACTTTTCATTCAGCCAAGAAGCTATGATAGTAATAAAGTCTCTTAAACTCTAAAAATAAAATGTATAAATGTTAACTTTATCTGTATTTGTCCTAAATATTTTCTGATTATTGAATATTATCATACTGTAGCAGTATATATAAAGGTATAGATACAGCAGACTCTCGATTAACCAGGACACTTCAAGACTCCAAATTAAAAAATAAATAAATAAATCAACCAGAAATCAAAAAAATTCAAGTAATAACTGGAATAGGTATAAACAGATATTTTGCGAGTCTAAATAAGCGACAAGCGGCATTATAAGACATCATTGGGAGGTGCATCTGTTAAATCCCTAAAGAATCATTATAATAATAAGGATGTATCAAAATGGCCAAACGTTAACAAGTATCGCACGGAATTCAGATTTGTCAATAATAATATGGTAGCAATATGTTATTAGTCATTACCGAGTTACGTAAAACTCGACAAATAAGAAGTCCTGGAATGTATCATTACGTATGTCGGGGACTTTTGTATTTTTGGATTAACTGGGAAATCAGTTATCCGGGATTTGTTTTTTACCATCTATCCCGGAAAATCGAGAGTCTACTGTATTTGAAAACAAGATAATTATGATCACCACTGCTTGTGTGTTTAAAGAAAAATGTTTATATTTTAAAACATCCTATTGGGAATACATAAACAATGGAATTATGTTGATTTCATTAGATAATTAAAGAGCCAATGCAGTATATTTTCTGGTAAATAACCACTGCAATCATAGACATAAATTCGATTAAATCCACATTAAATTTTTAAAACAAAATAAACTTTTATGTGAATTAAACTAAGAGCATTAACAAAGTATTTCTTTTACTAATTTTATTCTGCTAGCTGAGGTATTTATAATCTGAATACTAATTTGTAAATGTTATTTAATCTAAAACTAAAGTGGCCTCCTAAGCTAGCTTAGATTAATGAATTTATTTACTTCTGAGCAAAGCTGTTTTGTCTGTTATTGTATGTTAAATTTGAGTTATTTTATTGTTTAGAGAATATAGTCATATTTATTTATCTAAAATGATGTTTGCATTGGGTTAGATGCACAGAAAGGACAATTACTCTAAGTAATTGTCCTTTCCTGTGCAGTAGGATCCTTTACAAGCAGCAAGCCTAAGGGTCACTGAGGCTTGTTGTTGATATTCTTCTAGTGATGACTGTAGCGATTCTTCTATTGACAACACTATCATCCTGACAAGCATTTGATTTCAAAAAACTTTTGACTTCAAGCCTTGACTATGCAAGTCAGTTTTTTAAATAAAAGGCCAAACATTGATGAAAGAATGAACTTTTAAAATTTTCTTAATTCTGTTACAATATTGGATTATAAGATCAAAAACATTTGAGTTTGAATTGTTGCAAATATTGTAATCCTAATGACAGAAGATAAGGCTTTGCAAACATTCATGCCACCAAAGTGCTTAATGAAATTGTTTAAATTATTGTATCCATACATGGAGTCTGTCTAAAGAAAATAAAGTATCAAGGCAGCAGAACAATTTTCTCTTTTTCAAAATTCCAGTCAGCCTCTTCATAATTTTGGATATTGTGTGCATTTTTTTGTTTGTGCTTTTAATTCTTTTAGATAGATTGACTTTGTGTTTTTATCATAATCTCATGCTTGTCAAAAAGCTGCAGCTACTGAATGGCTTTTCTATCAGAGTTTCTAATATGCACCTGCATAATCAGTGGCACATTTATGCATATGTACACTAGCTGTGAACATAGGGCCTCCAATATTTGGAGGTCTAAGAAGTTGTAATATACAGTAGCATGTTTAGATACAAAGATATTCCATTGACCCAATGCAGTGCTGTTAGGATCACTGGAGTCTTAGTGTTAGTATAATAAACAAGGGTATTTGTATTTCCTAAGCATCTCCCATAATCTCAAAGAGACTACCTGCCATCCAAGCTTTAGACAACTTTAAAAATTCCTCCAATAGGATTCAAATCAAGGCTTCTTCAAAGGAATGAAAAAGTAGCAAACCCACTATACAGTAAACCCCCGCGAATAGCGGGGGTTACGTTCCTGAGAAATGTCGCGAATACTGAGTTATGGCTCCCATAGTAATAAAGGGGTTCCGTTTCAAAGTATGAAATATATAAAAAAACTAGTCTAAAATTTTGTCTATGTATGTATTATGTATTATGTACCTTCATAATATGACTATGTACATTGACAGTACATAGTGAAATGCAAGCATATGACATCGAAATGAAAATAAGAAACAATTTAATATTAAATGTAATATTTATTAGAAATTTCAAACAAATCTTTCAAACCAGCGCCTTTGCTAGCAAAAAACTTATCCCGCCAGTGCTATCACCAGTTTCGCTAAAGTGTTGATAAAGGAGTTTTGCTTTTTCACGAATGATGAGTGAACTTAACGGAATTTTATTTTGAGTTCGGTCTTCTATCCACAGATTTAAAGCCTTTTCCATTTTTCCTAATTTAACCTCACGAGTTACAGAGCAAATTTTTTAAGCAATTAGCGCGTTTTCACGAACACCATGGCGGATTTTTTCTTCCGATTTTTTGATCGATCGTACTGTTGACTCATTGATTTTATAATGTTTTGCCACTGAGGAGACACTTTCACCATTAGAAATTTTGTCTAATAACTCAGTTTTATTCGCTAATATCATCACCTTCTTTGATATTTTCACATTTCCCTTGTTATTCGTAGCCATATTTTTGTACGGGTTAGAAAGAACTTGTTCACAATAAAGTCACTTTCTTCCGTTAACACACTCGAAAAAGTCTGTTTTAAACTGCAAAATGGTAGATTTGTTACTTTTGTAAGCATATCAATTGATAAATTTATTCAATTTATAAGCGTATAAATTAAAAGCAAACGACGAAACATTCCATGACAAGCGCATTACACATACTGAACAAGGATTAGCGAGAAACATCCACGCTTGCGATTTTGTCATCCCTCTGCCCCCCACCCACTGAGCGTGGTCTTGACAGGGAAAGATAATTTTAGCCCCGTCCATGTTTTTTTATGGTGGAAAATATTCACAGCCTTTTAAAATTCACATTTTTTAGGTTTCATTTTATATTAAATCAGCGATCGCGAAAACGCGAATACAGATACCGCAAATAGCGGGGGTTTACTGTACTGTCACAGAAGAAAATTATTTCAACTACTTCTTGACACTACTGCATGATTGTAGATTAATAAGAATTTTGTCAGAAGAATTATATCATGGCAGTGAAAATAATAATTTAGAGCTAAATATGAATATTGAAGAAAAAGAGGAGGAGGATTGATGAAGATATAATTATTGATGACTGAAGATGAAAAACTGCTGAACTTGAAACAAGAAAGTTCTAGAAAATTCAAGTTTAATCCCCTGTACAGTTTGTTCCAGTTTCACTCTTTGTTGATTGAGTCTGATGATGGAATTCAACATGAAATCCAGAATGTCATTAGTTATTGCTGAAAGCGATAACTGATTGATTAACACTTTGTATGATTTATTTCTTTACGAATAACCATGTAATCTTCTCCTCTTAACATATTAATCACCATTAACCTTAGGTCCAATAATTTTCAGTATGCTCTAATATTAATAAAACATTAATCTATGTAGATTACAATGGCATGAACAGTTATGATTCCTTAAATTCTTAAAATATTAAATAATTAAAACAATGCATGTAGTATATATTACCCTCATAGTCTGATATATTTGATAGTTTCTCCACCAGTGTGATTTACGGCTACTTACTCCACTGATATTCACACTAATGCTGCAAAAGTAATGGTAAACAAATTTTCACCATTAACGATTAAATTCGAGGAAGCTCATCGTGTAATGTACAAAATATTTACCTAGAAAGAGAGTATCCGAACTGCATACTAATTTACAATTTTTGCAAGTCAACTTTCCTGGGAGACATTCCATGGAGAGGAAGTCATCAGTCATTCTCATTCACTAGGCCTATCACTCAGTATTCACAGTGTGGAACAAGTGAGGAGAGGGAAGCCTAGTAAGTGACCTTGAATCTATTTTTGTCTTCTTGCTATAGTCTGTTTATCGTTGGAAATTTGAAATATACAGTACTGCTTACTACTGTAAAACTAATTTAGCATTAGCATTAGTGGAGGCATATGATGCAAGAAAGCAAGCTTATGCAACATCAGCAAAAAAAAAAAAAAAAAAAAAAAACCCTCCCATTTCACCCCTCCATTTGTTCCAAATGCCTGTCCAGCTCAGCCTTAAATTTATTTAGGCTATCAACTTCTACAACAAAAGATGGAAGTCTGTTCCACCAATCAACTGTCCACTGATTAAGGCAAATTTCCGCACATCTATTCTACAACTGTCTTTCCTCAATTTGAATCTGTGCCACCTCAGGTTCTTAATCTGAGCAAGAGGAAGAATCCCATCATCATTCAGCTTGCTCAACCCATTCAAGGCCTTATACAACCCAATCAGATCACCTCACAGCTGCCTACTCTCCAGGTGCTACAATTTGCAGAACTTAAGCCTTTCTTCGCTTATAAGAGTGCCCCTTTGTTCCCCTCACCAAATCTTGTTGCCCTTCTTTGTACTCGTTCTAGCAACTCTACATCCTTCCTAAAATGAGGCCTCCAGACTTGTACATAGTACTCTAGGTGTGGCCTGACTATTGCCTTGTATAATGGGATAATCACATCCCTGTCCCTGCTAGCAAAATTCCTATATATCATTGACAAGACTCCATGACCTGCCCCGGTAGCCCATCTGCACTGCTCAGCAAACTTCATATTTGACTGCACAGTTATCCCAAGGTCTTTTTCACTTTCCACTTCCCTGAGTGTATTACCATATAGTTGGTAAGTTTCTCTTCGGTTATTGCTACCCATATGCCGTACTTTGTATTTGTCAATGTTAAACTTCAGTTGCCACTTCTCAGCCCATTATTAACCAACTTATCTAGATCCAGTATGAGTAGCATACTGTCAAACTGTTACCCTGCCAACCTTTGTATCATCTGCAAACTTGGACATTAAAATTGATATTCCTTCATCAATATCATTGATAAATATAGAAAAAAACAATGGGCCCAACACCGAACCCTGGGGAACTCCACTAATAACATTTGTCCATGTAGAGCAGTATCCATTGATTACCACTCTCTGTTGTTTCCGACTCAACTATCCCTTTATCCATTGTAACAACTTACTCTTAATGCCATACCTCCAATTTGTACAGCAATCTTCCATGTGCAACAGTATCAAAAGCTTTCCTGAAATCCAAGTATATGATAACAAAATTATTTTTGGCATTAAGTTTTTTTGTGACCACATCATAGTATCGAATCAAATTAGTCAGACAAGACCTACCTTCCTTTAACAAACCATGCTGTCTCTTAACTATTGCTGCAGTCTTATCTAGATAATTGTGCAATGCTTCTTTAACCAGTGATTCCATTATTTTTCCCAGAACACAAGTTAAACTAACAGGTCTATAGTTACTTGTGTCACCTTTTGAACCTCTTTGTGAATTGGAGATATATTTGCACATCTCCAGTCCATGAGGACTTCCCCTGACTCAAAGATGCTCTCATAATTATGGCTAAAGGTTTGCTTACTTCCTTTGCTGTCTCCTTTAATATAACTGGATAGATCCCTTCCAACCCAGGTGCCTTTTTTTATGTTTAACTTCAACAATTTCTTCTCCACTTTGCTCTCAGTTATTACAAAATCACTTAGCTCTCTGTTAGAGTTTGATAAAGTTCTGGCACTCCCCTCATTAAATACTCCTCGTGTGAATGTATATGCAAAATACTCATTCAGCTGTCTGAGCATGATCATCAATAGTCATCCACTCAGCATTCACAGTGTGGAACGAGTGAGGAGAGGGAAGCCTAGTATGTGGCCTTGAATCTATTTTTCTCTTCTTACTATAGTCTGTTTATCATTTGAAATTTGAAATTTAGAGTACTGCTTGCTACTATAAAACTGTAACTAAATTAGAATGACATATAGAAAAATTCCTTGTTGGAACTTTCAAAAATACAGGCTATTAATTTTAGGTCTAATCAAAAAGTGAAAACAGCTAGCTTTTGATAGGTGCAACTACACCAGGCTTCATTTCCATTTAAGCAACAGAACCTTCAGTGCGCCACCCAGGCAATAGCCTATCTGCGCAAAAGTCTTAATCTTTTTAGTTTTATTACAATTATTATTTGTGTGAATTATCATCACTACTATGGTTATTAGGCCAAAATTGTTCTAACGTTTCTGTTGATTAAACAGTTTATTATTTTTTTCTCGGTCTTTAGCCTGTGGTCACACAGAGATAAGCAAATATCCCGTGTGACCACAGTTACCGCCCCTTCCTCGTGGAGGAAGACCTCTACTCGTAAGGCGGCTAAAAAAATTTTTCATAATAAAATTGTAGTCTCACACTAGGTCTCTCTCCAAGCACAGCACTATCTCTAATCATAATCTGTTCTTCTTCGATTTAAGGCTATAGCCTTTTCATATTCAGGACAGGCATGGTCTATGGCACTATGTTCTGCTGTCTGTTTTTTACGCTTGCAATTTATACAGCACGGTGACTTTTCCTTGTTCTCACAATCTTTATATGAATGACCTTCGGTTGAACAATGTCCGCAGAACGCTTTCATTTTGCAGGTCTTCGCAATATGGCCATAATTCATACATCTGTAACACTGGGTTACCGTGACAATGTCACGGACCCGACAAGCGGACCAATTGATGAACACTTTTCCTTTTCTGATCAACTGTTTGTGGACAGGACCTGTTATCTGCACTATCCAGTTATTTAACTTCTTGCTCTTTGCTTTGTTCACGGATACCACATTGAACCCTTCTTGGTACACTTCTTGGTTTACACCATAGTCTTTTAAGTTCTTGATCCATAATTGTTCTTTTAACTCATCTTCATTCACATCTAGATCTACATCGTAAATCAAAACTTTAGGATTTCTCTTTGGTACCTTTTCTACACATAATTTTAGTTCTTTGAACTTTGGACATTCTGCGAGCATATCTATGTCTTTTTCTGTTTCTACTTCGAGGACGATCTTATTATCCAGAACAGTTCTTAGATTTTGGACTTTAACATGTTGTAGCTCAGGTCTCACATTTCTAATTAGGTCTTTTTTAATGTCTTCACTACATTTATGTTTTTTGTTCTTAGTGGTGATAATTGCTACCCGAGGCTTTGCAACACACTTTTCTTTTAATACGGTAGCATATTCCTTTTTATTTTGTTCTTGAGTACCTTCCTTTTCAACTTTGCTCACTTGTAGATCTATCTCCAACTTTACTATAACCATTTCTAAGTCATCCCATATTTCCATTATCTTCGTTGCCACATTACCTGTTACTCGGTGTTCTCTTTGTAACAGGAGAGCCCTTAATCTCTCTCGTGCCTTCACTATTTTTTCCATACTAGTTTCCACTGGTCTTTGTCCTGAACTTTTAATCATAGAGTTCAACAACTTCTTCATATTGCATATCATTTCAACTTTCTTTTCTGGTGTCCATACCTCCTTCCTTCCCTTTTTAGAAGCTGTATCCTGTGGTGTCCCTTCAGGAACTATTTCTTCCACTTCTTCCTGAACTTCAGAGTTTTCACTCTCTGAATCTCCTGAATCACTATCCACATCCATCTTAGTATGTGCTTTCTTCTTGGAAAGAGAGCTAGCGCTCGACTTTTTACCGAACATTAAGGGCTGTAATTGCCAACTATTTACAACTTTTAACTTTACAATACAAATACAATTTAACCAAATTCACTCTACCCCACCTAATCAATGCCCGTTTAGCCGGTTAGGGGGGTGAACCCCTAACCGCTCACCCCAGACGACGAGAACGTAGGGCAGCTAATCTATGCACTTCGTGCAACAGAAAACTTGAAACGTAACAAATCAATAAGAAATTTAAATCAAACTTCACTAATTATACTTTAGATAAGTCACTTAGTCAAGTCCCCAAGATTAACCCCTGGGGCTACACCAGGCTTCAATCAAATATATCTCTGTTATGTAGTGGAAATACAGACACTGTAAAAGTTACAAAAATGTTAGTATACAGGTGACCCTCGCTTACCGCTGATAATTTGTTCCGGAAAAACAGAGCACTAAGTGAATCCGTGCTAAGCGAGCACCGAATTCCCATAAGGTAACATGTGTATTTGTGAGTTGCGGTCGGTGCCATAGGATATTTCCTAATCAATAATAAACGGTAGTGAAAAGATGTGCAAATGTCGGTCAAAATATTTAATATTCAAATATTTGTATATATAAAATATTCTGCCATTATATACGTATGTAATGCAGAATATTTTATATGTACAAAAACGTATATACGTATACATACGTAACTACTTACATATCAAAATTAAACTTAAAATTCCAATTAAAATCATGAATTTAATTGATCTGAATTGATTTTAATTGATTTAATTTAATTGATGAATTTAATCATGAAAAATGTGTCGATTTTGGGTTGTACTTTGGCTTTCTTCCTGGTAAACTAAAAGGGGTTTTAATTTTAAATCTCCTGCAGCGTTACCACCCAACAATAATGTCAACCGATCCTTCACCGGTTTGTAACCTGGCATGTTTTTTTCTTCTTTCAATATGAAACTTCTTTTAGGCATTAGTTTCCAAAAAAAGTCCTGCTTCATCTATGTTTAAAACTTGTTGAGAAGTATAACACATAATACCCCTCTTCAATAATTTTAACAAGTTCTTTTTTGAAAGTTTCGGCTCCTTGATCTGCACTTGCGGCTTCTCCCTGGATTTTAAATCTATTCAACCAGCCCTTACTAGTTTTAAATGGTTCCACATTTTTTTTTTTAGGCGAGTTTTCTTCAGATCATCATGTAGGCTAATCTCTCTCTCTTTTTTTTTTTTTTTTTTTTTTTTTTTATAATATGTAACTTAACTGAATTTTGCATTGGATATTATCTTCAATAAAATTAGTTAAAGTCTCTCCATTTCAATCCTAATAGCTGGCCTAGCCCTAGTTGCTTGCAGTGGAACAACTGTCTTTCCCGCTACTAAAATTAATTCTTTATTTTTTATAATTGTTCTTACAGTTAAACTTGCCAGTCCTAAATTATGACACACACATCTGCTTGTCGTTGACCGGAATTGATTCACTTCAAAATGTCTAATTTAATTTTCAAATTCAGTCTTTTTCTTACATTTATAGTCTTCGTTGTTGTTGTTGTTTGGTTTTTAGGAGCATTAACAACTAAGGCCATATTGCTCCGGGGATATGCAGTGGTCATTCCTTGACCTTTCCGCCTCCTCCGTATTTGGTGGTCATGGGCTCGAACCTGTCTAATCAAGAAGCGTGTGCTACGCACTGCTGCTCCTGCCCACCTGGCTACGCAGGTGCAATATAGTCTTCGTACTGCATCCAGATATTGTTGCTTTTTCATCCTTGTCCACCATGATTAATTCTTCGAAAATGTAACTGTGTTGGTTGCTTTAATTATGATACAATATTTGAGTAAACTATCTGTTATGCACGATGTGTAATACTGTACTGAGTGATGACTAGACTTCGGATAAATGCATATAACACAAATATTACAAGCAATATACTTGATCATTTTTAAAAATGTCTTGGAACACCCTAACAAATCACTGTACTGTAATTAAATTAGTGTGCAAGAATGTTTTAATGCTGTTTTGCTATTCATTTTCAAGATATCAACTCCATCAAATGAAATGATTTCGTTAAATATGCCAAAAATGCAATCTGTAAAAGAGCATTATAGTGATTTGTGACAGCGTTATAGTCAGATATAAGAACAGCGATATAGCGAATCAGCTTAAAGCGAACCGTGTTATAATGAGGGCCTGCTGTATATATATATATATATATATATATATATATATATATATATATGTGCAAGGCTGCATGACATGTAATTGTATTACAGTGTGTTCTTCTGTTTTCATTTCAAATACAAATGGATGAAAGCTATATCAGTGTTTACGAAAATAGCATTCTAAAAGACATGCATTAGATCAACTTAATTCTTAATGTAACAAACTCCCATCTAAAAAATTTTCATCAAAATTAATATTTAATTTTGCTCACCAACAGCAAATTATGACCTTCCAAAAAAAAGCTTCCCCATGCTATAAATCAATTCCAACCACCTATATCAGTGTTTACGAAAATAGCATTCTAAAAGACATGCATTAGATCAACTTAATTCTTAATGTAACAAACTCCCATCTAAAAAATTTTCATCAAAATTAATATTTAATTTTGCTCACCAACAGCAAATTATGACCTTCCAAAAAAAAGCTTCCCCATGCTATAAATCAATTCCAACCACCAAAGATAAATTTATAAATTCTGAAATAACTGTATTATGTATTCACTTCAAAATGGTTGGTGCATACTAAACAAGTTTATGGCTCCAAAGCAAAACAAAAGTTTCACCTGTGCAACTATTAAATGATAAAATGGATAAATATTCTTTTTTATCATTTAAAAGCAGAGTTTGAAGTTTATGGGAAAATTTTAAATTGATATTTGAAACTGTGAAGAGAAAAAAAAAATTTTTCTCATGTTTGGTCACTTCAGTAGACAGATTTTAATATCACCAATTTCTTTGATTGAATAATCACTGTGAATTGCAGAATATTTTTATTAATTTTTTTATAACAAAATTTACATTTGTTGCCCATACTTATTGTAATTTAAATAAACATTTCCATTGTTTCTATGAGAAAATGTGTCCCAAGTTTTGAACAACTGGTGTACAAAAAAATGAAAAACACTACTGTAACAACTTGGTTGTTTGTTCAGAACCTCTTCTATATTTTATTTTTGCTGTAATACGGCTTCACTTAATGAATCTTCACATTTAGCATAAGTGTGAAATTGGAAAACACCCCCCCCCCCACACACACACACCTCCAGTAACATGTTTACACTTTGCTGTTAGCTTGACGGCACCTCCGTAGCCAAGTGGGCAGGAGCAGCAGTGCGTAGCACCTGCTTCTTGATTAGACTGGGGTTCGAGCCCGTGACCACCAAATACGGAGAATGCGGAAAGGTAGGGAATGACCACCTCATATCCCCGGAGCAGTATGGCCTTAGTTGCTAATATAACTAACAGAACTAACTAACTATATCCCTGGAGCAATATGGCCTTAGTTGCTAATGCTCCTAAAAAACCAAATAACAACAACAGCTGACTTGACGTACAGCCCTTACAAATCAAATTTAAAAATTTTGAGATTGAGGTCACTCTGGATTGGGGGTGGGGTGGGGGGCAGAGATATTTTTGTACAAAAATAACTGGTTTGTTTTTTTTTTGTTTGTTTTTTTTTTTCTGTCAAATCAAAGAATATGGTTCTTAAAGTTGGGTGGTTTTCCAGACTCTGAAACTCTGAAAGCCCCTTTCAGAGTTTCAGAGTCTGCAATTTCTGACTCTGCTGAAACCTGAAACTTTTGTTTTGAGATAGCATTCAGTGCACCTGTAATTCTGTGTGAATCTCATAAACATCATCAAGTCTGACCTTTCGTTTTCATTTTCATCTTGAAAGAAGTCACTGGAGAGAAAAGGTCAATAGAGTATAGGGCCTGTGTCAATAACTGCTGCAGTTAGTATATTTAATATAAGACAAATCTTATATTAAAATGCGCTGCATGTTCCATATGATAGGCAAAACATCACATCTGTATTACTCCACAGTATGCCATCAGTGTTTCACTGATGACGTATTTTTTCCACATTTTCATCGGTCTGACTAAGTGATGAATGGCCTGACTGCTCCAGATCTTTAACCACCATTTGGTTACCCTTGAACATGAAAAATCACTCTAATGCTTGTGCCTTTCCCAAAGTGTCATCACTGAAAAGCTGTCTTTCAGCATTTTTAATGAGCCTCTGAAGCCATTTTGCTGAGTTTAAAACAAAACATGATCCAGACTCTTTGGTCCTTCATATAAGGCATTTCAGTAATTGCAGAATTCCCTGGACAAATATGCATTTAGATGATGAAACTTATAATGAAGAAATAAAATTGCAGAGCCTTGCTGTGTGCTGTTTGCTCCTAGTCACCAATCTCGACACATTTCTCTCACAACTGTATATCGTGATAAATACAGTTGGACCTATATATAACAAAATTGATCATTCCCTAGAAAAAAATTCATTAAACAGAAATTTTGTTGTAAAGAAATATGACCTTTTCAACAATGAAAAATACTATAGATTCAGCTGGATATCATCATTCTTCTCTTTCTTGGTGATTCCCTTCTATTTCTGACTCTTGTTTTCTTCCCCCCTCCTCTCTCTCTCTCTCTCTCTCTCTCAGGGTAATTCAGAAATTTTTTTTTTTTTTTGGCTGGTGCAGCATAAGCCTCACGCTTCCTAGCACCATATGGCTAATAATAATAATAATAATAATAATACAGTGGTACCTTGGTTTGCGAGCATAATTCGTTCCGGAAACGTGCTCGTAATCCAAAGCACTCGTATATCAAAGCGAATTTTCCCATAAGAAATCGTGGAAACCCAGATGATTTGTTCCAAAACTCAAAAATATTCATATACTGTAAAAATGATTAATACAAAATACATACATACCTTTTCATATTTTTAATATTTAAATTTAATATACATAAAGCAATCTAATTTATGGTAGGACGACTTTCACTGTCACTAACGGAATCACTGCTGACTCTTTCTTTTTGTGCGACTTTAACAAGGAACCTCTCCAATCACACTTGCCTCCTCTTGAGGATTTCACGGAAATATGACATTGCATTGTCGTTAAACAGATTCATCGCTCGCACTATTACAAAATGAGGAGGCACGCTTGATACACATAAACAAAGCTGCGCGCATGTAGCAATTGAATAAACAACACCGTAAAGGCAGAGATACACTATTAACACCTCACATTTTACTAAAGCACATTTCTAGGGGTTACTGCCATAAAACAATAAAAACAATTTCCAGTTACGTTCCTGCTAGTGAAATCTGTTATAAACTGGTAGTAAACTCGATCTAATTGCATTTGCGATTATACCGATAGCTGAAATTGTGTTGGTTTTTACGTTATTATGGTGAAATGTGTTTCCCTTCACTGATATAAAAAAATATACATTTTCAGAATCTTCTCTTTATTCCTATCGTGTTGCGTTCGGTTGGGGTGATTTTGCATTCAACTGCCATTTCTTGTAAACACAAAGGTGAATCGTGCGTAAGCGAATTCGGTTCGTGTTATATAAGCTATCGTTCGCGTATTTATAAATCGTGTATGATCGAATTCGTGTAGTGTGAACACGTGTTATACGAGGACTGACTGTACTCATATTGCAAGACCTCGCTCGTTTATCAAGTTAAAATTTATTAAAAATTTTTGCTCGTCTTGCAAAACACTCATAGACCAAGTTACTCGCAATCCAAGGTGCCACTGTAATAATATAATAGTAAAAGATGGAAAATAAATCACCATATTATTACTTTCCTGTATTTTTACCTGTGTTTTTGTTCATAGTATACATTAAACATATTTTTACCAGCAACCTGTTATTTTCTTTTCTTTCTGTTTTGCTCTATGGCACAATACTTTATTGAAATCAAAGTTGAATTTTCCTATATGCAGTTCATGTCAAAATATCAGACCTCTATATAATGAATTTGATCGTTCCTTTGAAAAAATTCAGAAAATATAGTAAAAGACGGAAAATAAATCAGAAATAAGTGGGAATGAATAAATTTTCTAACATTTTAAAACAGTTAATTTATCAGTACATACATATTAAGAAATGACTACTTACATGATGCACACAATGTATTAGTACACTTTTAAGAATTATGTCGTAAAATATTTAGTTATTTTTTGTTGTACTCTGGATTCTACTGTACACCATTCATAAAAATGTTCACATTTGTTTAAACACTCAAATATATTTGTTGTCACATTTTCTTCCTACTGAAGGCCTCGACGCAAAGTTTCTCTGTAAGGTTACTTGCACAGCAGCTAAAACAAAACTGGTTTAGGGACCACTTGTACCTACCATGTAAACAGAGACAGGTGAAATTTTGTGACAGTGTGGATGACTCGTTTCTTCAAAACAACAGATGAATTTCCGGGATAAAAGAAAATCATATTCTTCATGTGTCATTTCCATCCAGGAGATTGACTACCATGAGTCTCCACCAGCTTTGCATCTGTGCTTCCCTTGCACAGTCTTCATAAGAAAGATCAGTCCATTCCTCAATGTTGGTAATTCAGGTTCTTTCTTTGTCGTCCTTTACTTTTCTTTCCCTCTATCATCCCTTCCAACAGCCTCCAAAAGGAAAATCACTCTCTCCTAATTCTCTATTAGGATGCTTCCAATAGAAAACAGGTTGACCAGAGCCAATGTTCACGTCAGGAATATGCCTTAATCTTTGCTAATTGCTATGGACACATAGATAACAGTTGGCCAGCTCAACTTCTCAGTACAGTACAATAGCTAAAAAGTTCTCTGGAACTTTTTAGCTATTGCTGACCCACTGCTGGGCAAAGGCTTCTCCCATAAACTTCCATCTTTTTCTATCCTGCACCATGTTTTAGCTCTTAATTCGTGGAATAATCCCTTTAGCATCAGCTTTATTGCCTAAAGGCCAGAGGTGAGAAAAATGCTTACCCAGGTCTCTCGAAATCAGTTTGTTATATAGAAATTTTCTTCATTATGCAGAAACTATTTTCAATGTAATGACCAGGGGGAAATCAAAAAAGTTTGCTATATAGGAAAATTCGCTATATATGGAAGTTCATGAAAGAGAGGTCTGACTGTATTTAGTTTTAATTCTATGAGACGTAGTCTCTACCTCTTTTGCTTTGTAAAAGTCACATATTGAAAAATTAAATAAATCTATACCACAAGAACTGGTTCTGTTTTGAGTCGATTTTCATCTGAAACAGATAAAAAAATTGAATTGCCTTTGCTTTGGGAAATATTTTATTTCCCAAATAAAATATTTTGAGAAGCTTTTGACATTTCTTTTCCTACAAATTCAGCAATTAAATATCATAGCTGCCATAATTACTTTTATTGATATTTGGAAGCTACAAACATGAAAGGTATTAGAACCTGTAGTACTTACTACCGTGCATGGATTGAAGGCCGAGAAGATATTTGCTGACGTTAGACTTAAATTTCTGTAGACTGTAATATTCGGGAAATAATCTAAAGTAAGGTTGTTCCAGGGAACAGAAGGAGAAAGGATGAATGGGGAAGAGGAAAAGTTGGTTCTGTCATTTTGGAATCGATCAGTGAATGGATTCTGATTGGTTGCAAGCATGTGATCGAACTGGTTTGGAAGAGAGTATGATGATTATTGATGGCGTTTATAATTCTCCCAACTACAATTGGCATCTATAATTCCCCCACTCTCTTCAGAGTGGGAATTAGAGAGAGAGAGAGGAGGAAAGACTTTGTAAGAGATTGGTCATTAATTATGACCAACCTCTCTAGACTATTCAAAGGGTCTAGAAGCTTGAGAGAGGTTTTTGGGGGCACCATCCCACTATGTATAGGATTTAGTGGGGAAAAGGTCATTAATAAACATGAGAAAAAGGAGGAGAAAGAAAACTAAACATTGGAGAACATTCACATTATTAGAGAAGTTACAAGACAAGAAGCCATCTACCATCACCCATGGTGAGCAATCAGAAATGGATATCAAATTCCAAAATTATGAAAAGCCTTAGAAATATTAAAATGAATTGCTTGAGTTTCACCAAACTTTCCCATTGGATTTGGCCAGGGATGAGTAACATAATCCAGTATATAACCAGTGGATTGACACTGACAGAATCCCTGTCAGTACTCATTGATCACCTGGAAGATTTTAAGGTAGTTTTAAGGTTTACAAGATTATAGATTTCTCAATTATTTTGAACAAGAGAATAGGTAAATGCAGTGGGAATGAAATTTGGAAAAGGGAGGGATTTGTCACCCTTTTTAGGAACTGGCTGGATGTGAACAAATTTCCAAGCAGAAGGAAAAACATCTTTGGAATCAGAAGGTATAAAAGGGTGATAAAGAACAGAAGAAATCTCAGAAGTGCAGGTTTTGAGATATACCATCAGGACTGTTCAGAATTCTTCTGTTCTTCCATTGGATATTCTTCTGTTGGAAAAACATGAGATACATTTGAGTGGAATATAAAATATTTCTTCTACTCTCATTTGAGGAAAATGCATTGATCACCATAATCAGTAACTATCATAACTTAAAATCTTCATTCTGAGGGACACTGTTTTATAATTTGGCATTCTTTGTGATTCAGGTATTAATGTCAACCATGTGATGTGATCATTAGAGACAGAGTAACATATTTGCAATTGGGCTGTCCAACTAGTTTTTTTCTTTAATGTATATATCAGAAATATTAGTAAAATAATAAGAGGAGTATACCTCAATATAGTGCGTAGAACCCTTCTGTATGATACCCTCCAGAAATTAAAACGGAAAAAACGAAAAAACCGTTTTAATTTCTGGAGGGTATCATACGGAAGGGTTCTACACACTATATTGAGGTATACTCCTCTTATTATCTTACTAATATTATTATCAACGTAGAACATATTGAGTAGCACAGCTCTGATTCATACTATCAAATATATCAGAAATATATATATAATATACAGTAAACCCCCGCTATTCGCAGGGGTTACGTTCCTGAGAAATGTCGCGAATACTGAGTTATGGCTCCCATAGTAATAAAGGGGTTCCGTTCCAAAGTATGAAATATATAAGAAAAACTAGTCTAAAATTTTGTCTATGTATGTATTATATGTATCTTCATAATATGACTATGTACATAAACAGTACATAGTGAAATGCAAGCATATGGCATCGAAATGAAAATAAGAAACTATTTAATATTAAATTTAATATTTATTAGAAATTTCAAACAAATCTTTCAAACCAGCGTCTTTGCTAGCAAAAAAACTTATCCCACCAGTGCTATCACCAGTTTCGCTCAAGTGTTGATAAAGGAGTTTTGCCTTTTCGCGAATGATGAGTGAACTTAAAGGAATTTTATTTTGAGTTCGGTTTTCTATCCACAGATTTAAAGATTTTTCCATTTTTTCTAATTTAACATCACGAGTTACAGAGCAAATTTTTGAAGCAATTAGCGCGTTTTCATGGACACTACGGTGGATTTTTTCTTCCGATTTTTTGATTGATCGTACCATTGACTCATTGATTTTATAATGTTTTGCCACTGAGGAGACACTTTCAGTATTAGAAATTTTGTCTAATAACTCAATTTTATTCGCTAATGTCATCACCTTCTTTGATATTTTCACATTTCTCTTGTTATTCGTAGCCATATTTTTGTAGGGGTTAGAAAGAACTTGTCCACAATAAAGTCACTTTCTTCCGTTAACACACTCGAAAAAGTCTGTTTTACACTGCAAAACGGTAGATTTATCATTTTTGTAAGCATATCAATTTATAAATTGATAAATTTATTCAATTTATAAGCATATAAATTAAAAGCAAACGACGAAACCTTCCATGACCAGTGCATAACACATACTGAACAAGCATTAGCGAGAAACATCCATGCTTGCGATTTTGTCACCCCCCCCACCCACTGAGCGCTGTTTTGACCAGGAAAGATAATTTTAGCCACGCCCATGTTTTTTTATGGCGGAAAATATTCACGGCGCTTTAAAATTCACATTTTTTTAGGTTTCATTTTATATTAAATCGGCGATCGCAAATACGCGAACGAATACAGATACCGCGAATAGCGGGGGTTTACTGTATAATTATATAAGATATATATAATATACACTAAGTGATCACTGAATTATGACCACCTACCTAATACTTCATAGGTCCCCTTTTTGCCCTCAGTACAGCAACTATCCGACGTGGCATTGATTCAACAAGATGCCGGAAGCATTCAGGAGGTGTGGCCAACCAAGCTGTGTGTAATGCAGTCAGCAATGCAGGTATGGAGGTGATTGGTGTATCCAGACACCTGATATGCCTTTCCATAGTGTCCCACAAGTGCACTATGGGATTGATATCGGGGGAGTTCGGAGGCCATTCGATATGCTGGAAGTCAGAACTGTGTTCCTCAAACCATTTCTGTACAAGTGCCCAATGGCTCGGTAAAATGTGTAACATAGTGGGGTGTACACAGTCAGCAAGGCGCCTCCGTAGCCAGGTGAGGAGCAGCAGCAGTGGGTAGCACACACTTCTTGATTAGACCGGGGTTCGAGCCCATCACCACCAAATACGGAGGATGCGGAAAGGTCAAGGAATGACCACCACATATTCCCGGAGCAATATGGCCTTAGTTGCTAATGCTCCCAAACAACAACAACACAGTCAGCAAGCAGTTGATGATAGCAGAGACCACTGATATGTTGTTCCACATGCACCAGAGGTCAAAGTTTCTGCCAGTAACACATGCTCCACACCATACAACTGCCTCCACCGGCCTACACTTTTGATACCATGCATGATGGATCAGGAGCCTCATGTTGTTGATGCCAAATCTGTACATGACCATTCACGGTGTGGGGTGAATAACGTGACTCATCCGACCAGCACACCTTCTTCCAGTCTTCTAACATCCAACTTGTATACTCTTTGCACCAGACAAATCTTTTACACCGATGAACCTTTGTTAGGAGAGGATGCCGTACAAGTCATCTGTTGGTATAGCCCATACGTGCAAGCTTGTGACACATGTTCATGCCAGATATTGTTCCGAGTTGGCTCATGTTGTATTGGATAGTGAACTTTTCGACAGTGCTGCACCTGTTTACCTGTACAAGTTGTCAGACCTGGTTGTCATCAACCTTTCACTGATCTTTGCAGTTTTGCTGTCAGGTCATTGTTTGACCATTTTGACACCAGTCCTGGTACACTTTAACTACAGCAGCTGTTGAACACCCCACCAGTTCAGCCGTTTGGGAAATCGAGGCACCAGCTCATCGAGCACCAACAATCTGTCCTTTATCAAAGTCTGATAAATCCTTCCTTTTTCACATCACACTCGGAATTTTACTACATACTGAACCACTGACCCCTTATCCATGCTACGTAGGTCGACTAACTGCACACTCTCGTACCTCATGTAGTCAACGGGTCGCATTCAGTTTTCATAGGGGTGGTCATAATTCAGTGATCGCTCAGTGTATATCAAAATAATATATATCAGAAAAAATATTTAAATAATTGATAATTACATTATTACAATTATTAATTATTTTGTGCACATAAATAATGTACAAAATATTACGCAGCTTGCTTTGAGAAAAAAGCCATGCAGATCTACATTAATATTATAACCACTTTATGAATGTAAAACAGAAGCAGTGTAAATTATGAAAGAAAGAATTGACTTAATCATTTTATTTGCAGCCTCTACAGCAAACAAATCAGCTAACAAAAACAGGTCTTCAGGCTGGAGCTGTCACAACTGTTTCTCTTGCAAAATCATTGGCTAGTGGTATTGTTGTGAACACTGGAAGTGGATCTACCTCTGGTAACTTCAATGCCATTAGTAAAGCTTTGGGACAGGCAGGAACCAGTGCTGTTTCTGGTCAAGGAGCTATACAAGTAAGTTTTTCATAGAATTTTTTTTTTTTTTTTTTGTTATAGCTGTTTTTACACAATTATACCAGCCAACACATATGAGTAGTACTTTGAATTTCTGACCTAATGTAGAAAGAATGAAAAAAAGAAATCCAGAAATGAAATGCTTTTTTTGAAGCATAGTCTCATCTCTGAGGACTACACACTTGGTGCATCATTTTATCATCTTTTCTAGACCCCCCCCCTTATGTAAAACTCACTCTCTCCATCATTATCCCACTCTTGATATGACTTGGAGTGTCCTTGTACAGAAAATGGATCCCTCTGAAGTGTTTCCCATGACATTTGGCCTTTAAAACTGCCCACAAAATTTTAGCATAAAAGAAGAGTAATATTCACTGATATTGGTGTTTCCTTTTAAAGGTAATCAATGAATATCATCCCTTATTTGCCCAAAAAAAATGACAGCATCACTTTGATAGCTGACAATTGGAATATCTAAAGGCAATTTTTTTTATTAAATCAAGAAAAGCAAAATATGCAAAAATTTTAGTAGTAGTTGTAGTGTTTTTTTACATAGAGAGAGAGAGAGAGAGAGAGAGAGAGAGAGAATCTTTATTGCAACAACATTTGATTGTTACTGGTTACAAGGTTAATAGTGTTGCACTTTTCCTTCATGGCCAAAAGGCCAGTTGTTACATAGTCTTTTTCTTCTCCAAACACATCCTACTTTAGTACATGAGCTTCTTAATACTTTCTGAGAAAAACGTTTTTGTGAAGCCACTTCTTTTACCCACCTTGGAGGATTCGGTTTGAAGATCTGCTTTGTACAAACTTTGCAATAGTTGATTGTTTCATGTATGATCAAATACACAGATCTGTAGCTGATGTCTACCCTTCCAGCAAGGGAAAAAATAGTAATTCATCTGTTTTTTTCGAATGAGAACATTGTGTTGATCAGCATTGAAATTGTCAAAACAATCTTCATCAACTATACTTGCTCTGCCACTTCTAGATCTTTCCACCCATTCATACACTTTTCTTTGATTAATACACATATGTATATTTGTCTATATTGGGTTAAAATTCTTCTGTGAATTTGGGATTGTTTTATCCCTTCTGACCATAAAAATCTGATCATAACATATTCATTAGGTATGATGACCTTGTGAGGGTATTCTGACATGGGTTATTAGTTTTACACACAAATTGCCTTTAATTTTTGATTTACACTATACTTATTTAGAAATGGATATTTATTTTTAAAAAATATTAAAAATTTTGAAGGTAATAAATAAATAATGTCATTTCTTTTGCTCAAAAAACTGATGCCTCGCCTTATTAAATGATGACTAGAATGTACACTACTTTTCTAGAAGAGGGATATTTATTTAAGAAATCGATAATTATGTTTAAAAGATGGAAATAGTATAGTTTATTTCCTTAGTTTTACTTTTTTTATGAAAAAAAAAAAAATGTTAAAAATAGATTTTTTCAAAAATTCTGCAAATGTCTGCTTATTTTCTATAATGAATTGACAATCAGGTTCATTAATCTTTATTGCATAATAAGAATGTGACATAAGAGTTGTTATATGTAATGCAACCATATATGTGATGCAAAGATAACACTGATCTGCATAGATTTTGGTGTTCATGGTATTTCAGGTACACTTTTAATGATAATTCTAAAATTCCAAAACAGTCTTTCCCAATCATGTACAGCTTATTTACAAACAGTAAAAATTGTTTTCTTAGCTACAATTCAATGTATGATAGGTGTACTACATTGTGATTTCAAGTAATAGGCAGGGCTAAGTGAGGCTTAGGCATGTTGTGAGACCAGCAAGTCAGTTATCTGCATAAACTTCTGCAGTGAGTCGTTTTCTGGTGCAGTCATGCTAAATATTATCTATTCTAACACGATTTTCTTATTCTGTTTTAAACAATGGCAACTTGTGATTGTGTGAAAATTTTAGGAAATTTGTTTTGTTACATTGATGTTATGATGATGTTATGTATTGACGTTAGGGCTTGCAATTATGGAAATGTGGTAAACAGAAAACCATGATTTTTGCTGTTCATGTGGTATGAAGGGAATCTCATATTAATGATTATTACTTTTGTTCCATAAGTGTGGCAAGTTACAATGCAAAGAACAAGAAGAGCATTGTGTACCCCAACATTATTTCAGCTGTAAGACTAGCATTCTGTGGACCTGAACTATCATTACTACATCCACCATTTGTTCTTGAATATATGCCATCAGATCTCAAATCTGACATTTGTGATCTAGAGAATGATATAAACTATTGCGACAGAAAACTTCACAACTCTGGACCAGCTGTTTTCACACAAAGGGAACTTGGCGATATTGTGAGAAATTTAAATCTACCCACCAAAAGGGGTTTGCAAAGCTTTTAGCATTAAGAAATCCATATCTGCTGGCCCCAGAAACATTCTTTTCATGGTATAGACGTAAAAAAATAACTGGAACCCATTTTTCCAAAGAAGACTCAGTGATATTTTGCAACAACATTCCTGCAGTTATGAACTTTTTAGACTTTTCTACCAACCAACAGAATGGAGGCTATTTATTGAATCATCAAAGCAAAACTTCAAAGCAGTATGCCTTCATAATAGAATTAAGGTCTCAAACAGTTTTTAAATTCTATACAGTGGGACCAACTGATGATGATGTTACTAACAGCAAATTCTAATGGGAAGCATTCAAGGAATTAATATTGAGAGCTACTATGCATTTCATACCAACTAAGAACTACTGTTCAAGGTTTAGGCCTCAATGGATGTCAGATGAACTAATGAGAAATGTGGCAGAGAAGAAAAATGCATGGGATGCATATAAATTATCAGGCAACACAGAGGTGTCTAGTAGATGTAAGCTAGTCTGTGATCAAGTGACAAAGTAGGTTAGGCAAGCGAAGGCAGATTATGAGAAATATTTGGCAAAGGATTCAAAGAAAAACAGCAAAGAATTCTGTACTTATGTAAACTAGAAGGAAGGGAATGAATCAGATTAGTCCACTTAATATCAATGGTTTGATGGTAGATGATCCTGCAAAGATAGCTGACAAACTGAATGAGTAATTTGCATCTGTGTACATTCACACATGAGGAATTGTGTAGGGAATTGGAGGCCAGAAATTTACAAAACTCTAGCCAGGAACTAATTGATTTTGTAATAATGGAGAGCAAAGTGGAGGAGAAATTGTTGAAGTTAAACATTAAAAAGGCACCTGGGGTGGATGGAATCTATCAAGTTATATTAAAGGAAGTAAGCAAATCCTTAGCCATAATTATGAGAGCATCCTTGGACTCAGAACAGGTCCCCACGGACTGGAGATGTGCAAATATATCCCCAATTCACAAAGGAGGATCGAAGGATGACACAAGTAATTACAGGCCTGTCAGTTTAACTTCTGTTCCAGAGAAAATAATGGAGTGAATGGTAAAAGAAGCATCGCAGGATCATCTAGACAAGACAGCAGTAATAATTCAGACACAGCATGGGTTTGTGAAGGGGAAGTTTTGTCTGGCCAGTTTGATTGGATACTACGATGTGGTCACAAAGGAACTGAATACAGGGAATAACTTTGATATCATATTTGGATTTCAGGAAACCTTTTGACTCTATTGCACATGGAAGACTATTGTACAAATTGGAGGAGTGTGGCATTAAGGGCAAGTTGCTACAATGGATAAGAGGATGGGTGAATGGTAGAAGACAGAGTGGTAATCAGTGGATACATGCTCTTCATGGGCTAATTATTAGTGGTGTCCCCCAGGTTTCGGTATTGGGCCCATTGTTGTTTTGTATATTTATCAATGATATTGATGAAGGTACATCAAGCTTAATGTCAAAGTTTGCAGATGGTACAAAGTTTGGCAGGGTTGTTAATAACAGTAATGACAGTATGCTGCTGCAACAGGATCTGGAAAAGTTGCGTAGATGGGCTGAGAAGTGGCAACTGAAGTTTAACATTGACAAATGCAAAGTACTGCATATGGGTAGCAGTAACCCCAGAGAAATGTACCAATTATGTGGTGTTACACTCAGGGTAGTGGAGAATGAAAGAGACCTGAGTGTAATTGTACAGTCAGATATTACGTTTTCTGCTCAGAAAACAGACTGCCAGAGTAGGTCATGGGGTCTTGTCAATGATATACAGGAATTTTGTTAGCATGGATAAGGAGGTAATTATCCTTTTGTATGACAGTACAATATAATCAGACATTTTGCAAACAAATAAGGATAGGAGAAACATGCAGTGCATAGAAACAAATTCAAAAATATATGTACCATTTCATATTGATGTTTGAATGTTTATTTAAATTGATTATCATAGAACATAATGTTCCTCTGAGTTGTGCTAATCACACAAGTGCATTATTAAAAAAATATTTTTCTTAATAGTGAAACAACAAAAATACAGTTGTGGAAGAACAAAAACAACAGACATCATTATTGAAATTGTAGTAATTGCTACAGATGGTAGTAATAAAAATGAATTGCACTGTATCCCATCATATGGAGATACAGCTCTTTCATAATTAGAAAAAATTCAAATCAAAAGCATCTTGTTCTCTGTGCCAGCACCAAAAGGTACCTCTACAGGATATTGCAGAAGGCATCTTCAGTTGAACATCTTTTAAGAAACTGCCTTGCACTTTGTTTTGATACTACCCCTGTTAGGCTAATACTATAAAATTGGTGTAAAAGGGATATTAAACAAATTGAGCACATCATGATAAAGACTGCTCTTGTCATCCTATTAAATTGTGTGAAAGGGGTGGGGGGGTAGCTGCTTGCCTACCTCTGGAAGTGAGTGAATATTCGGTGGATATTTTACTGCTATCTATAAAAAAAAATGCTAAAAGGAAATATATATTTAAACAGTTTCAGCTAAAGCATTCATAGAAGAATTCACTCCTACTTCTGCTGTCATTTTTTGGCCAATTTCTGATTCAAATAAAATTTGCTTTCACCTATTTTATCAGATAAACACAACTAATAACTGCACCACTAATTTGAAACAAAAAGATAACAGAAGCTGATAATAAGTACTAATTTTTGAATTAGTAGATATTAATTAGATGTTAATTAGATTTGTGGATTATGAAAAGGCATTTGACTCCATACAGCATAAGGCAATGTTTAGGGCACTGGAAAGACAAGTCATAGATACCCCATATATTATGATTTTGAAGAAAATATATGAGAGTGCTACCTCCTTTATTAGACTAGACAAAGACAGTAGGAAATTTAAAATCGAGAAAGGAGTTCGACAAGGAGACACAATATCTCCGAAGCTGTTTACTGCTGCCCTTGAGGAAGCTTTCAGAAGATTAGACTGGTTGCAGAAAGGAGTCAATGTGAACGGAGAGTACCTAAACCATTTACGATTTGCAGATGATATTGTGATCATAAGCCACGATCCCAAAGAATTAGAGGAAAATCTTAATCAGTTATGCACAGTTAGTAAGGATTTTGGACTAAAGATGAATATGGCTAAAACAAAAGTAATGATGAACAAGTATGCCACAGAACGGGAAATAATTATTAAAGGAGCAGTAATTGAAATGGTGGAGTCATACTTATCTGGGACAGGTTATTAGCTGTAATAATGATAAATGGCTAGAAGTCAAGAGAAGAATAAATTTTGGATGGATAGCATTCAGGAAATATAGTCACATATTGAAGAGCAATATCCCAGTTTGTCTGAAACGTAAAGTAATGAACCAATGTATACTCCCCACCATGACTTATGGAAGTGAAACTTGGGCACTCACCGAAAGAATGGAAGAGAAGCTGAGAACTACACAGCAAAGAATGGAACAAATTATATTGGGAATCAGACTGTTAGATAAGAAGAGAAACACATGGATTAGGCAGCAAACTCAAGTAAAGGACATTCTTATCAAAACTGAAGAACTAAAATTGTCTTGGGCAGGACACATAGCTCGAAGACATGATGACAGATGGACTAAGAAAATAACAGAATGGTATCCAAGAGGAGCTAGAAGAAAACCTGGAAGACAAAGGCGAAGATGGATAGATGAAATTCATGAGTTTGTGGTAGTAAATGGATGGCCAGTGCTCAAAACAGAAGGAACTGGAAAGTTGCTGGAGAGCTCTTCATCCTGCAGTGGATTGAAAATGGCTGATGATGAATTAGATATTAAATAAGCATTTAATTTAGAAAACATTGAATTCCATTAGTAAAAGGATTAGTATAGTCCAACCATAATTCAAGAAAATAAAAATCACAAACCTTTTTTTGAAATAAAATTTGGTCCATCAGAGCAGACAACACTATTTTTTGTAACTATTCTGTTACCCTTTTGTAGTCTGTTAATAATTACCTTAAAATATTAATTTTAAAAAATTAATATTTGTTATATACATCAGTAAGTTTAATTTTTTTTTTTTTTTTTTTTTTTTTAATTTGACCTGCTCAGATATTCACAAATGTTGAAGTATTTTGCTATAACCATAAAAAAAAAATTAAATTTGAATTATTTGCATAGAATCGCTTCTGTTAGATGTAAGATTCTCTTACCCAGATCTGTTATGTTCCTTATGTAGAGTGCTACAGTAACTGCTTTGCGTACACAGCGTACTGCTGTTACTGCTTCAGGTGCAACTGCCACAACAATGACTGTACAAGAAATGGTAGCAGCTGCTGCTGCTGCTGCAGGTCAAGTGAGAAATCTTACCACTACTTCAGTAACAGGATCCACAACTCCTGCTGTAGTATCAGTTTCGGGTCTCACTGCTGTACAGTTACAAGCAGCATCACAAAGGATTTCAGCTTCAGGATTAAGTACAGCTACTACTGTAGTTTCAGGTAATTAATACTTATCTCATTTTGAAGTTTAATATCTCATTTTATTTTAACATAACGTATTAAAATTAATTCAGAAATCTGTATCGTATTCTGATACAGAATTATGAGATACCCTAGTCATAATTCTGAAACCGTGGGAAACACTTACAAAATCAGTATATGCATCACTCATCATATGAACACAATAATGGAAATGTTTTCTCCGGTTTGGGAGAACAACATAAACTGTGTGAGGTGTAATTCCACCGCATGCACTGACAATTCAGTTTGTAATCTCTTCACCATTATTTTTACATCACACACCTTCTTTTCAATTTACTTGACTTGGATCTTATGTAAAAGTCCACTGATGTAAGGTAAGGGGGATCTATCAAAACCCTTCTGTGAAATTTCACTGCATTCTTTATTCAACACTGACCCCATCTTCTTGAATTTTGCCAGATACTTGCACACACAGGATTGGATATTTGCGGGCCATAACATAGCATTGATTGTATTTGTGCCTTCTCATGATTATCATCAGCACACAGCAGAATTACTTTCACTTGGTTTGTCTTTATTCAGTGCTTTCAGTCGCAACTACAACAAAAAAGATAAAACAATAATTAACATAAACCTTATAGCCTGTCATTCAACACTTGTGGGACACCCTATAGTATAAACACTTCCAAACATTTCACAAATATACGTGGTCTCAGTTCTAATCTCAACGATGTCTATTTCCACTTGCAGTCTCCCAAACCCCATGTACTTTTTCTGACAGAATCTCAGTTATCAGTTGATTCAACCACTGCTCATCTCAGTTGCCCAAATTATTTGCTGTATGATTCCTTTTGTCTCAAAGGTGGTACTTGTGCATATGTCCATTCCGATATTCCCTGTCAGAGACTTGGTAATTTGGAATTTCCTCTTTTCGACCTTCTCTGGCTTAAAATCTCTCTAACTCATTCTATCAAATTCATCTACCATTCTCCCAACTCCACTAATCACTTCGAACTCTTTGACTTCCTCTCTTTAAAACTTGACTTTCTTCAGTCCAATTTTCCTACCAGTGAGGTAATTTTCCTTGGTGATTTTAATGCTCACAAGTCCAGCTGACTTCTGTTTTCTAGTCACCCCAACCCAGCTGGTCGAGATGCCGAGGCTTTTGCAATTACTAATGACCTGGCACAGATTGTTTATTTACCTACAAGAATACCGGATAATCCTAACCATACAGCCAACACACTCGATCTTTTTCTCACAAACAACCCTTCTAAGTACACGGTCGAAGTGAGTAACTGCGAGATTTCTTTTCTTTGGTTGGACTACTGTTTCAAAACTTGTGATGTCAATGTTTGCTCAGATCATGTCAGTGAAATTATTCTTGTAGGAATGGAATCCTTTATCCACACTCCACTTTAAAATCTCATCCTTTATCTAAACCTTGGTTTCCAATAAATGTGCTAAGGCTGTTCAAGACAAGAATGTTGCATATCGTAATTGGCTTGTTTCTAATTCTTCAGTTTCATTTTTTGCCTACGCCAAAGCTCGCAACAATTGTAAGCAGTTATTAATCAGTCCAAACTAGAGTTTGAACAGGCTAAGAGTAGAAAACTTGCCCTAATGGTAGCCGAGCATTCTGGTCTCTTGCCAAAGCTATTGGCCGCAACTTTTGCCCATCTCTGCTCCCACCTCTGTCAAAACCAGATGGTTTTATTGTCACTTCAGCCAAGGATAAAGTTGACCTGCTAGCATTCATTTTTCTTCAACTCATGTATTAATGATCTTGGTAAAAACACCTCCCACCATTCCCAACACCTCTATTCAATGCCTCTTGTGGTCTTCCATAAAAAGAATGTCAGAAGGATTTTGACGAATCTTAATGCTAAGAAAGCTCCAGGTCCTGATAATATTTCTCTGCTTGTTCTCAAAACCTGTGCTCCTGAACTTACTCCTGTTCTTTGCTGCCTTTTTTCACTTTCCTATTCCAAAGGTGTTTTTCCTTCTGCTGGAAATTTGCTCATATCAGCCAATTCCTAAAAAGGATGACAAATCCCTCCGATCCGATTATCATCCTATTGCAATTACTTCTACTCTTTCTAATGTAATGGAGAAAATAATTAACTGCCAACTCTTAAACTACCTAGAATCCTTCCGTCTGATCAACGATCACCAGTATGGATTCCATCAGTGTCAATCCACCGTGATATTCCGCTTATGTTACCCATTTATGGACAATTCAATGAAAAGTTCGGTGAAACACGAGCAGTTGCTCTTGACATCTCAACGGTTTCAATTGTGTTTGGCATAAAGGACCTCTAAACAAGCTTCCATCTTATGGTTTGCCTACTGTCTTTTGTAATTGGTTATCCAGTTTTCTCTCTGATCGCTCACTGAGGGTAATGGTAGATGGCTCTCTGTCTTCTAACTTCTCACTTATGCTGGTGTCACATAAGGTTCAGTTCTTTCCCCCACTCTTTCCTCTTGTATATTAATGACCTTCTCCATTGACTGGAAATCTTATCCCAGTTTTGCCGACGATAGCACATTGCATTCCACTTTCCATTTTGAAAAACCTTGTCCTGCTCAATCAGCTTCAACTTCTTGAATATCCACTACCAATTCCTTAAATGCCGATCTTCAAGTAATTCTCCAGTGGGGCAAAGACAACTTAGTTGATTTCGATCCTTCTAAAACTCAGTCTTGTTTTATATGTCACAAAAAGGATTCTTCTGCTCCTATGCTTATCTTTGGTGATACAGTCAGTCCTTCGTGTATAGCACGATGGTTGTGTTCCTAGAAACCCTCATGCAATGCAAAATCGTGCAATATAAACAACAGGCCCTATGAGAAAAATAGGGTTAGGTGCTGACCACCCAAGATTGAACACACATTTGTAACCAAAACATTATCAAACACAATAAATAATCGTAATAAAATACGTAAGTATTTTATTACGACTATTACGTAATAAAATATTGCTAATGCTTTTGCTTCTATCGTAAGCAAACTTGTTTATTGTTTGATTTTCTATCCAAACAGATGACACGCGTTCTATCTCTTCAATTCTTTGTGTCTTAATCTAATGGATTTTAATTACACTTCGAGTTCCTGCTATGAAAGTTGTTTTTATTTCTCTGCTTCTTTGTAATTCTCGGTGTTGCCTCATTTAGGTCTGTAGCACTTGCAATATCACATGGTCTTTCATTTAGCTCAAAGCGTTTCACAATATCATATTTTTTCTCTATCGACAGAGCCGACTGGCCAAAGCCTTACCAGGGAAACCCCGGTGGGCCGGAGGCCGGTGTGATTTTGCCATAAACACTAGTATGAGGCCACTATAATTTTCCCGGGTAAGAATTTTTGACCCATCCGCCTCTGTTTATCAATATTGCTTTCTTTTTTTTTTTTTTTCTGAATCTGCAGTGTCGTCCTTTTCACACCTTTTAAGTATTTTACTCATTTTTAGGGAATAAAGCACAATTACAAAACGAGGAGCATGCTTGATACACATAAACAAAGCTGCGCGCGTGTAGCAACTGAATAAACAACACCGTAAAGGCAGGGATACACTATTAACACCTCACATTTTCTAAAGCAAAATTCTAGGGGTTACTACCATAAAACAATAAAAACAATTTCCAGTTGCGTTTCTGCTAGTGGAATCTGTTACTAACTGGTAGTAAACTCGATCTAATTGCATTTGCGATTATGCCGATAGCTGGAATTGTGTTGGATTTTACGTTATTATGGTGAAATGTGTTTCCCCTTCACTGATATAAAAAACATAAATACATTTTCAGAACCTTCTCTTCATTCCTATCGTGTCGCGTTTGGTTGGGGTGATTCTGCGTTTGACTGCCATTTCTTGTAAACACAAAGGCGAATCGTGCATACGCGAATTCGGTTCGTGTTATATAAGATATTGGTCCCCTATTTATAAATCATGTATGATCGAATTCGTGTAGTGTAAACACGTGTTATACGAGGACTGACTGTACTCCAATTTCTAGCAAGATGATATATCTCTTTTGGGATTACCCTGACTTCTAATCTCTCTTGGCACAAGCACATTACAAATATTGCTTCCTATGCTTCTAAAAAACTTGATTTTCTCTTTCGCTCTCGGCATTACTTTTCTTCCAAGCAACTATTCACTCTGAACAAATCGCAGATCCGCCCTGCCATGGATATTGTTCCCACATTGGGGGGCAGTGCCCCAAAACCTCTCTCAGGTTTCTAGATTCCATTCAAAAGAGGGCAGTTAGGTAATTAATGACTCATCTCTAACAGAGTCTCTCAACAGAGTCTCTCCACTTGCTGTCTCATAGATGTACTGTTTCTTCTGCATTCCTTTTCTACAGATACTTCCATGGGCATTGTTCTTCTGAATTGGCTTCTTTAATTCCCACTCCCTCTTTCAAAACAGTCCGAACACTTGCCATTACCAGCCAACATCCATTTACTGTCCAACTTCAAACTCACGGAACCAACTCTTCATCTTCCTTGTTTATTCATTCAATTGCCATTTTCTGGAACAACCTTCCTTCATATGTATTTACTGAAAAAATAACCCTTGGATCATAATTTCATTGTGTGGCTGTGGATCAACCGAGGATTGTATGTTGGGTACATTACAGCTTTTCAATCTGCAGACTTTTTAAACTCTGATATATTAAAGTTTAAAAAGTCTGCAGATTACCACAAACCATCCCTCTAAAAATGAGGTGCCCACAACTTATTTTTATTGCTTTTGCTATTTTAATTCAATAGCAAAGCTTAATTAGAAATTAAGCTTTGCTATTGAATTAAATTAAAAATTGTGTTTGTTATAACTAATTTTGGCTTTTGACTAATTTCTCTTTAGCTCCAAATGAATTCATTTAACTGGATTCCTCCACTACCTGATATTCTGTTATTATTATTTTCAGGCTTAGTATTTAGTTATTCAGTCGTCATTAAAAATCTGTTTCTAGATAAACAAAATTACTAACTTCTTCCAATTTTTGGCTATTGAGAATGCACTTTTATTCATAACAAATTGTTTAAAACTTATTTAAAGAGAAAAACAATATAGAAATGATCAAATTTTTATATCTCACACACTAAGTTTTGTTAGTAACTTATATTCTTTTATTAAACAAACCATGAAAATGAGAACTGACAATAAGATACACTCTGCTTCACTCCTTGCTTTACCTTAAGCTGTTTTCTGATGCTTTTTACAATCCTCACTGTAAATTTTCCATTTTTTTTAAAATTTTATAGAGAAAATTTATGTATGTTGTTGTATGCTTTATTCAAAGATCAACAGATCTTAAATATGATCCTTGTTATGTGTTCCCATGACTTTTCCATAATTTATTTTAGTGCAAATATTGAAATTGAAATAGTTAATTTAGCTAAAAGCTGACTGTTCTCTATCGAGACTATATTCACCAATACTTCTGACCATGTTGTCTATTATACTTGCAGAGGTTTTACTTATACACTATGATATGAAATTCCTCTGTAATTTCCACATTCAGCTTTATTTCCATTTTAATATATTGCTACAGTTAACGAATTGTTTCAGCATTCTGGAACTTATCCTTCAGAACAACCTGGATAATGTGATGAAACTATTTGCCTGACAGTTTTCAGCAGTTTAGTTGTAATTTCATGCCATTTGTCCATGACCTGTTCTACCTCAATAATGGAAGTAGTATCCAAAATTTCTCACATTTCAATGTTTTCCTCTTTTTCAGAGATGTCAGCTCCTTCATTTAAAAAAATCATCAAAGTAGTTACTCCATGCTTCTAAAATATATTCCTCTTTTTAAATTCACCATTATTATTTTTAATTAACTTTGTTATGGTTTCCTCCTCCCTGTTCTAAGATTTTTAACAAAATGCTAAAAAGTATTGTTGGAGCCCTTGTCATGTTGGAATTGTCATATATTTTCCAGTCTATACGATGCACTTTTTTTTTTTTCCCTGGAAAATTTTGTTTAAAATTCCTGTTTGTCTTATTATCCGAAGATATAATGGGTATATGCAGTGGTGATTTTTTTTTTTTTTTTTTGGAGATGAGACTATATATTGTTGTTGCTTGGCATATCCAAAAGTGACGGCTTACACGTGCATCACTAGAACCCATAATTTATTTCCAAGATAAAGATTAATAAAACCTACTTTCTTCTAGAAATTCTCAAGTTTTTCAATAAATGTGGAATCAGCAATGCCTTCGTGGCAGTGAAGATAACATATTCTTTTGAACAAAGTCAAAATTCACATCATAACATCAGTAATGACAAGAGTGACAGTGACTTTTGAAACAATTTCCTGAACTCACTGTTCACTATTTTGAACAACAGCCCACCATTATTCCATTTCTAAAACTTAGAAATAATGCTCTCAATGATCCATATCCTTTCTTGTAATATACATTTTTGATAGGCCATTACCATCAGAAGAAAATGGAAGTAGTTCCATTTCACTTGCTTTCTTTTTCTGGAACCTTGCCCCCTTCCTGCCATGGAAATTTAAATTAATTTTATCCTAAATATTGGGAGTGGGGGGGGAGGATAATTGTGACAATTCACCTCGTGACAATTTTGAGTATCAGCATTTGATAGTCTAAAATTCTTATGCTTTGTAATTTTTTTCCCCTTCTGCTGCTTCATTGACCACAGTATTAGGAATAAGATGACTTATCTATTGATTATTGTTATTATATTTATTTAATATTTAATTATTAATTTCATTTATAAATTGATTGGCTTAAGTAATTCCTTCTCAAATACCTTCAAAGTAACCATATTTATTACACAAAGAAAATTCTGGGGCAAACCACGTGTTATCTTCCTGTTGCACTATCACAAAAGCACTCCAAAAAAATGATAATACGAATGATTTCTTTTATGATTTACTAAGATACTCTAGACCAAGATGTTATTGTTTATTATATTTAACCTAACCATGGTTCTGAACTCAGTATTATTGTTTACTGAAATAACACCTGGATGTAATTTGTTATTATTTTTTTAGTTTGGTCTTTTAGCATTAGCATTAGCATTAGTAGAGGCATTTGATGCAAGAAAGCAAGCTTATGCAGCATCAGCCAAAAAAAAAAAAAAAAAAAAAAAGTAACATAAATAAATAAAAATAACCACTTCCACTTCACCCCTCTGTTCGTTCGAAATACCTGTCCAGCTGAGCCTTAAACTTATTTAGGCTATCAACTTCCACGACAAGGGATGGAAGTCTGTTCCACCCACCAACCACCCGCTGGCTAAAGGCAAATTTCCACACATCTATCCTACATCTGTCTTTCCTCAATTTGAATTTATGCCCTCTCAGGTGATTTTTCTGAGCTAGAGGAAGAATCCCATCAGCATTGAGCATGCTCAAACCATGCAAGGCTTTGTACACCTCTATCAGATCACCCCGCTGGTGCCTAGTTTCCAGACACTGTAATTTGCAAAACTTAAGCCTTTCTTCGTAAGAGAACCCCTTTGTCCCATTCACCAATCTAGTTGCCCTTCTCTGTACTCGTTCCAGCAGCTCTACATCCTTCCTGAAATGAGGCCTCCAGGCCTGTATACAGTACTCTAGGTGTGGCCTGACCATTGCCTTTTACAAGGGAATAATCACCTCCTTATCCCTGCTAGAAAAATTCCTATATATCATTGACAATACACCATGAGCTACTCTTGCAGCTCGTCTGCACTTTGATTGTTTTTGTTGTGGTTAATCTTGTCTTGTAATAGACATGATTAACCACACTGCTTACAGTCAACTGTTGTTAGTATACCGAAAGTGGTCCGAGGAGGGACAACCCACGAACCGCCGGCGAGGTGTTGGGTGACCACAGCTCATCGATGCTTGAGGTGAGTGAAGGCTCTCCTGGATGGTACGTGGCAATCTTGTCTTGTAATAGACAAGATTAACAATAATTAACTACAATAATAAAAAACATTAATTTTAAGGTACTTGAGAAGGAATTGAGAAGAAATTAATAATTATTCAAATAAATACAATAACAATATACTCATCAGGTAAACCATCTGATTTTTGAAACATGCGATATACACTGATGAGCCAAAACATTATGACCAGCGAGTCGTTATGCAAATTGAAGCAACAGCAGGTGAATTATGGCACGTGCGCCGATTAGGACACTGTATAAAAGGCACCTGATACTGAGCTCCGTTAATCGGTGTTACTTTTGTTCTTCAGATGGGAAAGGCAGCTGACTTAAGCGAGATTCACAAAGGCCAAATAGTAATGGCCAGATGACTGGGTCAGAGCATATCTGAAACGGCACGGCTGGTGGGGTGCTTACAGTCACCCATGGTTAGTACCTACCGAAAGTGGTCCGAGGAGGGGGAACCCACGAACTGCCGGTGAGGTGTTGGGCGACCACAGCTCATTGATACTCGAGGTGAGTGAAGGGTCTCCTGGATGGCACGTGGCAACAGAAGGATGACTGTGCCACAACTAGCCAGTAATTGGAATGCTGGTGATGGGAGTAATGTGTCACAACACACAGTACATCGAACCCTGCTGAAAATGGGGCTGTGTAGCTGCAGGCCACTAACCTATGCTAACCACAGTTCGCCAGCAACAGTGTCTACAATGGGCACGCAAGCATTGAAACTGGACCTTGAGTGATTGGAACAAGGTCGTCTGGTCCGATGAATCACTTTTCCTGTTGCACCATGTGGATGGCCGGATACATGTGCGTTGTTTACCTGGGGAAGTTATGGTGCCTGTATGCACTGTGGGGCAGTGTCATGCTTTGGGCGATGTTCTACTGGGATATCTTGTATCCAGTCATCCATGTGCGTGCCAGGCATAAGATGCTAACCATAGTTCACCAGTGACGGTGCCTACAATGGATGTCTACTACCTACCTAAACATCATTACTGACCAGGTACACCCTTTCGTGGCAACGGTCTTCCCCTCTGGCAGTGCCGTTTTTCAGCAGGATAATGTGCCATGCCACACCATCCAAATTGTTCGAGACTTGTTGGCAGAACATGAGGAAGACTTCCAGATATTGCCCTGGCCTCCAAATTCTCCAGACATCAATCCCATCGAGCATTTGTGGTTTGTGTTGGAACAGCAACTCCGATCTGTGGTGTCTCAACCATGGACCTTACAGAAGTTAAAGAATCTGCTGGTTATGTGTTGGTACCAGATACCAAAAGACACATTTAGAAATCTTGTAGCATCCATGCCTCACCGGGTACGAGCTGTTTTGGCTGCACATGGAGAACCAAAATCGTATTAGGTAAGTGGTCATAATGTTTTAGCTCATCGGTATATAAACCCTATTAGATAAACATTTTTAAAATCTATAGAAATTACATGCTTTTTTTAAAATTATTTGATGAAAGACAACTTGAATAAAACTTATATAAGTATTATTAGTATCATTATTAATAATGATACTAATAATACTTAGTATCATTATTAATAATGCCACAAGAAAGCAAGCTTATACAGCCAAAAAAAAACATTTTCCCATTTTGCCTACCCATTCCCTCCAATAGTTTGTGTAGTTCTTCCTTGACAACTTCCACAATAGTAGATGGAAGTTTGTTTCAGGCAATCAGCCACATACTGGCTAAAGGCAAACTTCTACACATCTATTCTGCAATCATCCTTCCTCACTTTGAATTTATGTCCCCTTATGTGCATAGTCTGAGCAAAAGGAAGAATTCCACCAGCATTCAATTTGCGCAATCTATTCAAAGCCTTAAACACCTCAATCAGATTACTTCAGAGGTGCCTAGTGTCCAAACAGAACTGAAGCCTTTTGTGGTAAGAGCACAGAGCACCCCCTTGGTTTCCCTCACCAATCTTGCTGCCCTTCTCTGCCTGTTTCAACAGTCTACATCCTTCCTAAAATGAGTATTCCAGACCTGTATTCAGTACTCAAGATGTCGCCTGACCATTGCTTTATACAATGGGATAATCACCTTATTCCTGCTAGAAAAATTCGTATATACACATGAAACCCCCCCATGAGTTGTCTTGGCAACTTGTCTGCACTACTCAGAGAACTTCATATCTGACTGCACAATTACTCCCATATCTTTTTCATTTTCCAATACCCTGAGTGTAGTGCCACATAGTTGGTACATTACTCTGGAGTTACTGCTACCTATATGCAGTACTTTGCATTTGTCAAGGTTAAACTTATTGTCATTTATTAGCCCATCTGTCTAATTTTTCTAGATCCTGTTGCAGTAGCATACTGTCATTAACCACCCTGCCAACCTTTATATCATCTGCAAACTTATTATAGTAGTATTGTGTATTGTTATATAATACTAATATAATATTTTCCAGTCAAAAATGGTACAAGTTTATGTCTCTGTCACTGAAGAACATTCTCAGAAAGGGACTGAACAGATCTGATACAATTCATTCAATGTCTGCATCTACATCTATATCATCTATATCTACATCATCTCTTACAGAAAAGAAAAAGAAAAAAAAAAAGAAGTTATATCCATATTTAATTCAGTAACTACTTTCTTCTAACTTTCCTAAATAAGGCTGGATATGGGTTTTTTTTTCATTGTCCATCACATTTAGTACAAGTGTCTTATTCTGCTTTTGTTTTCTGTGTATTTTGAAGGGTGTAGTATAAATTTATTGTCTGTAAGGATAATACATTTGGGATACCACCCTTTGGGATGTGGGGGAAAGTTCGAGTACTCTACATAAAGATATGAAAACTCACGCTCTTAAAGATTGGCAACATATCTTACAGTTTGAATAGTATTAGCATTAGCCTTAGTAGAGGCATATGATGCAAGAAAGCAAGCTTATTCAGCATCAGCCAAAAAAAAAAAACCCCACTCCCATTTCACCCCTCTGTTCGTTCGAAATACCTGTCCAGTTGAGCTTTAAATTTGTTCAGGCTATCAACTTCAACAACAAGTGATGGAAGTCGGTTCCACCAACCAACCACCCGCTGGCCAAAGGCAAATTTCCGCACATCTATCCGACATCCGTCCTTCCTCAATTTGAATTTATGCCCTCTGAGGTGATTATTCTGAGCAAGATGAAGAATCCCATTGGCATTGAGCATGCTCAAACCATTCAAAGCCTTATACACCTCTATCAGATCACCTCGCCAGTGCCTAGTCTCCAGACTCTGTAATTTGCAAAACTTAAGCCTTTCTTCGTAAGAGCAACCCTTTGTTCCATTCACTAATCTTGTTGCCCTTCTTTGTACCCGTTCCAGCAGTTCTACATCCTTCTTGAAATGAGGCCTCCAGAACTGTATACAGTACTCAAGATGTGGCCTAACCATTGCCTTATACAAGGGAATAATCACCTCCTTATCCCTGCTAGAAAAATTCCTGTATATCATTGACAAGACACCATGAGCTACTCTTGCAGCTCATCTGCACTGCTCAGAGAACTTCATATCTGCCTGCACAATTACCCCCAGGTCCTTTTCATTCTCCACCACTGTCAGTGTAGTACCACAGAGTTGATACGTTGCTCTGGGGTTACTGTTTCCCATATGTACTACTTTACATTTGTCAATGTTAAACTTCATTTGCCACCTCTCAGCCCATCTGTTCAACCTTTCCAGATCCTGTTGCAGCAGCATAGCGTCAGTAGTGTCCTTAACAACCCTGCCAACCTTTGTATCATCTGCAAACTTGGACATAATGTCCAAGTGGAGGCACTGGTTAAAGAAGCACTGCAGGATCATCTAGACAAGAATTCAGTTATAGCTCAGACGCAGCATGGTTTTGTTAAGGGCAGGTCTTGCCTGACCAATTTGATTGGATACTATGATGTAGTCACAAACTTGATATCCCATCATCAATATCATTCATAAACACCGAAAACAACAACGGACCCAACACTGAACCTTGAAGAACTCCACTAATAACATTAGTCCACATTGAGCAGTGTCCATTGATTACCACTCTCTGTCTTCTGCCACTCAACCATCCCCTTATCCATAGCAGCAATTTGCCTCCAATGCCACACTGCTCCAATTTGTGCAGCAGTCTTCCATGTGCAACAGTATCAAAAGCCTTTCTAAGATCCAAATATATAATATCAAAGTTATTCCCTGCATCCAGTTCTTTTGTGACTACATCATAGTATCCAATCAAATTGGTCAGGCAAGACCTGCCCTTAACAAAACCATGCTGCGTCTGAGCTATAACTGAATTCTTGTCTAGATGATCCTGCAGTGCTTCTTTAACCAGTGCCTCCATTAATTTACCTGGAACAGAAGTTAAACTAACAGGTCTATAATTACTTGTGTCAGCCTTTGATCCTCCTTTGTGAATTGGGGTTACATTTGCACATCTCCAGTCTATGGGTACCTCCCCTGAGTCCAAAGAAGCTCTCATAATTATAGCTAGGGGTTTGCATACTTCCTTTGCTGCCTCCTTTAATATAACTGGATAGATCCCATCCACCCCAGGTGCCTTTTTTATGTTTATCCTCAACAATCTCTCCTCCACTTTCCTCTCAGTTATTACAAAATCATCCAGCTCACTGCCAATGTTTACTTTACCTACATCATTCTCCTTCGTGAATAACTCCTCATGCGTGAATGTAGATGCAAAATACTCGTTTAGATTGTTAGCCACCTGAGCAGGATCCTCAACTGTTGAACCATCAATATCCAGTGGACCAATCTGATTCATCCCTTTCCTTCTCGAGTTCAAATGTGTAAAGAACTCTTTTCTGTTTTTCTTTGCATCCTTTGCCAAGGATTTTTCGTAGTCTGCCTTTGCCTGCCTAATCTCCTTTGTGACTTGGTTACAGACCAACTTATATCTATCATAGGCTTCCATATCACCCATTAATTTGTATGTATCCCATGCATTTTTCTTCTCTGCCACATGTCTCATTAATTCATCTGACAACCATTTAGGCCTAAACCTTGAACAATATTTCTTAGTTGGTATGTAAAGCCTGGTAGCCTCCAAGATTAGTTCCTTGAATGCTTCCCATTTTGAGTTTGCTGTTGGTAACATCATCAGTTGGTCCCACTGTATAAAATTTAAATACTGTCTCACACCATCATAGTCGCCTTTACGAAAACAAAAACCCTTCCCTTTACCTCTGATGGTAGTTACCTCCTTGAGTAAATCTCACTTCAACACACTGTGATCACTGCCACCTAGTGGTTCATTTATCTGCAGATTCTTAATACATGAAGAATCACTACTGATAATCAGATCAAGAGTATTGCTCCCTCTTGTTGCCTCACGAACATGCTGATGTAGAAAACAATCATCCAATAAATCCACAAAAGCCTTGCTAGTGTGCGAGTGACCAACCCACAAATTCCAGTCAATATCTGGGAAATTAAAATCCCCCATTATAAGACTCTCTGATTTACTGGCCCACTCTATTTCCCTGTACAATATCTTATTATACTCATCAGAGTCATTAGGCCTGTAGCACACTCCTACTCTCAATTTTGATTTCCCTTTGCTTATGTCACACCATACTGACTCGACACTGCCCTGTCCATCGATGTCGACTGGCTTCACTTCCTTGGACTTTATGTATTTCTTAATTAATAGCATAACCCCTCCTCCCCTCCTGTCCTGTCTATCCTTTCTATACACATTGTATTCCCCAAATTCCAGTTCCGCATTACTTATATCTGTGTGACACCACGTCTCTGATATCCCAACAATATCTGCCTTTGATGTTTTGAGCAATACCTCAAATTCATCAAATTTATTTACCAAACTCCTAGCATTGGTGTACACGCAGGTATACATGCACCTGTTTCTATTCTTAGCTACCCTAACACAACCCATGTGTTTACTTGTACCGCAATGACTACCAGCAGTCTCTGAAATATCCTGCATCTTGTTTTCCAGGCTTCTGCTCATTTCAATAGAAGCAGTGCAAGAATCACTTCCACCTCTGCCAGTGGCTACTGTTAATCTATTAGTCCTTGTACCCCCCCCCCCAACTAGCAGTTTTCCGACCCACCTAACACTGCCTCGACAGCATCAGCAAAAATTCTTGCATCCTTTCTATTTAAGTGTATCCCATCCCTGTAGAAGCAATCTCTCCTGTTAGTGGTGTGGTATTGATATTGTGGAGGATCTTCAATCTACAGTGAATATAAGCTTGTGATAATTGTATGTCCCATCAGGGCTATTTTTCTCACCTTGACTGTATTAACCTGCAAGTGGGCATGTTTCTCCTCAAAGTACAATAAAAGTGAGTCAAATATCAACATAACTATAACTTCTGCTAACTTAAGTTGTAACATTATCAGTTGGCCTATTGATCCTGACTGATGTTCTAGTGACTGTCGTGGAATTCTCTTTCATGTCAAACTATTTCTACCAACAAACCATGTTAATAATACTCCACATTTAATTTGTTTCTTTGCCAGGAATATTAAATGGGATAGATTTGTTCAATCTCTCAAAAATTACTTCTCTGAAGATGTGGTTGTTTTGTTGGAACAGTTAAATGTTTTGGATATGGCTAACTCTATTCAAGAATCCATTATGAAAGCATGTTATCTCTCAACGAATAAAAAAAAAAAATATATTACCCCCAAAACATGCCTTTGGAAGAACAAAAACTTAACAATTCTCAGGAGACAAGTTTATTAAGCAAGGCATTGTTTTCAGCAAAATAAAAATTTATTGTAGCATCTAAATCCTAGATGCTACAATAAATGGCATCTTTTATAAATGGCAAAAAATAAAACTTTTGCTATGGATATTTTTAACACTGTTGTGCAAGATAATGAAGAAACTATGAATTGACATGACATAATTAACACTATTTTAAACTGTCTGTTTCCAACTGATGATCCTACTATGAATAATGATTAGCACATTCAGATTAGACTTTACCTCTACTTAGATAACTGAACCTTTTAAATCGATTGAACTGCAATCTATTACTACTTAGATCAAGCCTTACGAGTGCCCAGGCTGTGATCTCATTGAAAATAACTTCATCTTGAGAGGAATTAGATTATTTCCTAACATTAATATTTAATAAATATCTTTCTGAGAGTATCTTTCCAGTTTTCTGGAAAGATACTCTCAGAAAGATAACTATCATAACTATCATATTATGTTTAATTCATAAACCAAAGAAGCCTTTATCAGAGACTGTTCATGATAAAGTCTCTATCAGAGAATTTATAAGAATACATAATCAATTCTATGAGAAACAACTATTATCCAACAAGCAATATGGTTTTTCTCCTGTGAGGATGCCATTGTGGACTTACTCCTTTATATTAATAATTCGACAACCAACATATGTGCTAGCTAATTTATTGATTTCGAGGATGTGTTTGATTTCCTATGGTGAGACAGCACCCCCAAATGCCTAAGATTAGCCATTTGTAGCTCTCAGCTTTATTACTTATTCCATGATTATTTCAGACAGACAGATCTATGGTAAATCCAAGCACCATTCTGTTACAAGATTAGTATATAGAGGGTGTCCTCAAGCTTCCATTTTGGGACCTCTAGTTTGGAATTTAGTTCTAAACAAATTGTAAAATATGAGTTTTCCAAACTCACATGTCATTGATTATGCCGATGATATTACTATAATTATATGTGGAAAATCTAAGTCCAATTTAGAGTCAGTGGAATAACATTAAATCCCCTCACTTAATGCAAGATGATCCCCCCAAACACACACACACACACACACACACACACACACACACACACACACACACACACACACACACAGAATTTGCCAGTGGGCTTCACCAACATTATCTGGAAATTGGATTGGAAGATATGGCTTGCATGATTTTCTGCTCTGCACCCTTATCTAGTCCTATGAAACTCCTTCTTCCTGTGGGATGGACAAGGAAATAGGAAAAAGTGAAAAAGAGAGCATAATGCAAGCAGCAGTAGCAGTAAAACAATATACTTTGTCATTCAGGGTTTACTTAATTAAATTCTGTAAAAATTAAAGATTTGTTACTGTTTGAAAACATGTATTTAACTTATACAGTATTTGAAAATACAACCATTACCAAGAAATTACACTTTACAGAGAAGTAAACTATGGAAAACAGTTTGAACTTCATTTAAATGTCATAAATAACATCATGTATATTAATACTGTAATATATCATGAAACTGCCTTACACATTTAAATTATTTCTTGCTAAACTAATATAAGTATCATTATTAGAATAACTAATTAGATAGTATGAATCAGAGCTGTACTACTCAATATGTTCTACGTTGATAATAATATTAGTAAAATAATAAGAGGAGTTTACCTCAATATAGTGCGTAGAACACTTCCGTATGATATCCTCCAGAAATTAAAACGAAAAAATCGACAACTTACCGCTACATTAGAGTAAAATATAAATAATTAAATAATCAGTTTAACACAATTCAAATCAATTTAAAACAATTAAAATTCAAATTAATGCAATTAAAAGAATCTAACGAAAATATTCAAAACGATTTTCCTTCCTAGGAAGGAAAATCGTTTTGAATATTTTAATTGCGTTAATTTGAATTTTAATTGTTTTAAATTGATTTGAATTGTGTTAAATTGATTATTTAATTATTTATATTTTACTCTAATGTACCGGTAAGTTGTCGATTTTTTCGTTTTTTCCGTTTTAATTTCTGGATAGTATCATACGGAAGTGTTCTACGCACTATATTGAGGTAAACTCCTCTTATTATTTTACTAATAGAATAACTAATAAAATGGGATCTGAATATATTGCATTGAGTAAAATATCAGACAATCCCTAAGAGAAAGTCATAGTACAGAAGGGGAGAAAAAAACTGTTCTTAAGTTATAATAATTATATTTGTGATCTGTATTATCAGTGCTCTCTTCCAAAATGTGGTAGGACACTACCAACTGAACACAGCCAGTAATCTAAAAATTATGAACATGAATTACTTGGGTAAAAACAGTGATGGACAAAAGTGAATAGAAAGGTATTTGATTACAGTAACTTTTGTCTTGCATTAAAATAAGCTGATTATTCTTTTCCCCCCCCATTAATAGGTGGTACAGTTACTACACAAGCTGCAGCTGCAGCTGCTCGTAGTGTCACTCAAAGTCAACTACAACAGGCTTATAGGCAAACTGCCTTACTTAGACATCAGAGAATGCAGGTAAAGTAAAGGCTGATTACTTACATTAGTACAGTAACAAAAACCATTATAGTGTAAATGTGCCTTAAATTTTACTTCAATCAAGAAATTATAAAAGAAAGTTTTTATCAGCTGATTACAAATTTAAAACGATCTTGGAATATAATACCTCTTTCAGCAAAACTTAAAAATTTGGACATTTATTTTCATTTCTTTATTTAAAATCCCACAGAAACTCTTCTAATAAAGCATAATCCACTAGGAATAACAGTGGCAATAATTATATCATCATTGTTATTTCTAGTGTGATGTACTTTTTTCTTATTTGCCCCATTACTACCTGCATGGATGACGTGATAATTAGTTGAGTTACTTCCCTTTCTCTCTGTCTCTCTCCCTCCCTCCCACAAAAATATAATTTTTGAACAATAGAAATAGAAAAAAATAATAAAGTAAATTATAGATATAAAAGTACTGTAAGCATTTTTAATATCAGTAATCCAAAGAGTATATATCACACAAAAAAACAACTGAAATTAACGGAGATCTTTTCATCTCATTTGAGAATTATGTGGAGACTAGCATTTAAGAAATTGGTAGTGGATATTCAAAGTTAGTACAGGCAACCTCTGTATAACAGGGTATTTCTACAACACTGTTTCACTCTAACGCAATTGATAAATTGCGGCAATCCTCACTAATATAACACGGTTTCGCTCTAACATGGCTTGAGAATTGCAGGAAATTTTACTTAGATAGTATGAATCAGAGCTGTGCTACTCAATATGTTCTACATTGATAATAATATTAGTAAAATAGTAAGAGGAGTATACCTCAATATAGTGCGTAGAACCCTTCCGTATGATACCCTCCAGAAATTAAAACGGAAAAAACGAAAAAATCGGCAAACATACCGGTACATTAGAGTAAAAAATAAATAATTAAATAATCAATTTAACACAATACAAATCAATTTAAAACAATTAAAAATCAAATTAACGCAATTAAAAGAATCAAACGAAAATATTCAAAACGATTTTCCTTCCTGAAGCTGACAACGCTTTTCGACCGTATGTCGTGATCACAGGAATGAAAATTACCGAATCGGGTTAAACCTGTTACTTAAATAGAGATTATTTGTCTTCGTGCATGCGCGTAAAGGTCCACGAATCGGAGATCAAATATGGCCGCCGAACATTAACAGAATTCTCGTGTAATTTAATTTCAACGGTTTCTGCAATTAATAGTCGCGTATAATTACGTTGAACGTTAAGTATTTTGGCTTCGTTAAATAAAAAAGTATGTTTTTCGTTAATGGCATGAAAGGCTAATTCTGACGCTGCTGAACGAGAAGCACGAACTGAGGCTTCATGTTGATTTACACGAATATTAAGAGAAAATCGGGTCGAACCCTGATAAGACGAGTCGCAATCACCGCAAGAAATGTTGTATACCAGATCATTAATTTGTGTTGCAAACGCTGAAAGAACCGAGCGATTGTTCAATATAGTGTGTAACTTACGTATTGGCCTAGCTACAATTTTAATTTCGTTATCTTTAAAGAATCTGTTAAGCTGTTTGTGCCACTGTTCAACATATGGGACAGAAATAAAGTATTTTTTGATGTTACTATTGTTGATTGGTGTAGTATTTTGTATCCTATCCTTAGCTTGTACCCTAATTCGGTTTATTGTGGTAATGGAATAACCCCTGTTTAAGAATCTGCTAGTTAATATTTGTATTTCTGAGTCCAAAGCAGATTCCGTCGTTGAATATTTATAGGCATTAAGAAATTGATTAAAGATAATCGATCTTTTGTACTTTTCTACCCGGGACTCGAATAGAATACAATTTAGCATCTATCGAAAACCTACAAACACCGGTATGCTTCTACATTATAATAGCTATCACCCGTTCACCTACAAAAGATCGATTATCTTTAATCAATTTCTTAATGCCTATAAATATTCAACGACGGAATCTGCTTTGGACTCAGAAATACAAATATTAACTAGCAGATTATTCTTAAACAGGGGTTATTCCATTACCACAATAAACTGAATTAGAGTACAAGCTAAGGATAGGATACAAAATACTACACCAATCAACAATAGTAACATCAAAAAATACTTTATTTCTGTTCCATATGTTGAACAGTGGCACAAACAGCTTAACAGATTCTTTAAAGATACCGAATTTAAAATTGTGGCTAGGCCAATACGTAAGTTACACACTATATTGAACAATCGCTCGGTTCTTTCAGCGTTCGCAACACAAATTAATGATCTGGTATACAACATTTCTTGCGGTGATTGCGACTCGTCTTATCAGGGTTCGACCTGATTTTCTCTTAATATTCGTGTAAATCAACATGAAGCCTCAGTTCGTGCTTCTCGTTCAGCAGCGTCAGAATTAGCCTTTCATGCCATTAACGAAAAACATACTTTTTTATTTAACGAAGCCAAAATACTTAACGTTCAACGTAATTATACGCGACTATTAATTGCAGAAACCGTTGAAATTAAATTACACGAGAATTCTGTTAATGTTCGGCGGCCATATTTGATCTCCGATTCATGGACCTTTACGCGCATGCGCGAAGACAAATAATCTCTATTTAAGTAACAGGTTTAACCCGATTCGGTAATTTTCATTCCTGTGATCACGACATACGGTCGAAAAGCGTTGTCAGCTTCAGGAAGGAAAATCGTTTTGAATATTTTCATTTGATTCTTTTAATTGCGTTAATTTGATTTTAAATTGTTTTAAATTGATTTGTATTGTGTTAAATTGATTATTTAATTATTTATTTTTTACTCTAATGTACCGGTAAGTTTTCCGATTTTTTCGTTTTTTCCGTTTTAATTTCTGGAGGGTATCATACGGAAGGGTTCTACGCACTATATTGAGGTATACTCCTCTTATTATTTTACTAATAGGAAATTTTACATAAGACAACCCTGGGAAATCCCTGCTGTTCACTCGCTAGTTGTTATCACCTTTGCGATATTTTTCTAAAGCACATTTCTGGGGGGTTACTACCATAAAACAGTAAAAACAATTTGCAGTTTCTGATTTATTGGTCTTTTCTGTTAGTGTAATCAATTATAAACAGGTAGTAAGCTCAATCTCCTTGCATTTTCTATAGTACCGATAGCTGGAATTCTGTGGGTTTTCACATTATTATGGTGAAATGTGTTTCCCCTTCCATGAAATATTCAATCATATAAAAAACATAAATTTTCAAAAACTCATTACTTCGTATCTCACTTGTGCGTATTGTGTTACTAAAATTATAAAAATATGACTTTCTTTTGTTTTTCAAAAAATACCTTACTTTTGCCTTTGTTGCAACTTGTGTGTGCCATATTCTTTGTTATTAATTGTTTATCACTTTACTGTTTTAAATTTTACAACCAAAAAAAAAGTCAGTGAACAGAAATATCATTAGTATGTACATATTACAGTATGTATTAATTAAGCTATATTTATTTTTATTTTGCTAACTGGAAAATATTCTTCCAATTTTCATGTATCATTTAACTTTGTTAATTGGTAATTGGTTTTATATCTTTAAAGTGGAGGTCCACTGTATTTTGTTGGGAGATCCATGGGTTAGGTTCTGTGCTATTGAACTTGTGTTTGTTTGAGACCATAAAAAATTGTGACTTAAAAGTCACGAACTGCATGCTTAAAGAGAGCAGAATATACACAAAATCTAGATGCCACAGAAGAGATTTTGCTTAACAGCGATGAAGAGGAAGAAAATTAAATGAACGTACATTATCTGACATATAAGTATCACAGTTTGTAAGGTAAGATGTTTGTTCAGTTATTACTATTTAAGTTACTACTATTATAAAAATATATATTATAAATGTTCGAAGTGATCACAGAATGGTAAGATGCACACTTGATATAGATGTAAGAAAAGAAAGGAAAAAAACTGACTCGAGTAAATAATACAAATGTCTTTGGGATAACAGAAGAAGAGGAAAGGCAGTATTTACTGGAACTTGAAAACAAGTTAGAGCTGCTGCAGATGGCTCAGGACCAAGATATCAATGAGGAATATTATAACTTTCTGAAAGTGATAAAGCCCAAGAAACCCATAGGTAAAAAGAAATCCAAAGAAGAAAAAATCAGTCAAGAAACACTTGTCATGATGAACCAAAGATGACAAATGAAGAGCAAGAAAAATACTGACAGGGAGAAAATTGAGTATACTGAGTTATGCAAAGCCATTAAAAAGCGACTCAGAGAGGGCATAAGAAAATTTAACACAAGAAAAGTAGAACAACATCAAGGGAAAACAAAGGATTTAAATCAGCAGTAATACAGAATGACAAATGATACTGAAACTGAAGAATAGCAATGGTGTACTTATGAATAGCAGAGAAGGCATAATTCAAATAGCAGAAGACTACTATAAACAGTTATACAAGGAGCGAGGGAATGATGTCATCAGTGGGGAAGATGGATCACAAATTAGTAACACATACAACATACCTGATATCCTTCCTGATGAGATAGAACGTGCGTTGAAGTAAATGAAGATTCAGAAAGCTCTGGGGGAAGATGAAGCTGTAGAGTTGTTAAAATTGGGAGGAAGAGACATGACACAAACACTGGCAAGACTCTTCACAAAATACATTAGAATAGGTGTGGCACCTAAGGAGTGGAATAATGCAATCATAGTTTTGCTGCATAAGAAAGGAGATAAATCAGAAATTGGAAATTATAGACTAATTAGCTTGTTATCCCACATCTAAAAATTGTTCACAAGGGTCATTACTAACAGATTAGAAAGAATACTTGATGAGAATCAACCGAAAGAGCAAGCTGGCTTTAGGACAGGATTCTCAACTATGGATCACCTTCACGTAATGTCACAGGTAATGGAGAAGGCAAATGAATATAAAACACCATTATGCTTGACATTTGTGGATTATGAAAAGGCATTTGACTCCATACAGCATAAGGCAATGTTTCGAGCACTGGAAAGCCAAGGCATAGATACCCCATATATTATGATTTTGAAGAAAATATATGAGAATGTTACCTCCTTTATTAGACTAGACAAAGACAGTAATAAATTTAAAATTCAGAAAAGAGTTCGACAAGGAGACACAATATCTTTGAAGTTGTAGTAGTAGTAGTGGCATGTGATGCAAGAAAGCAAGTGTATGAGCTTATGCAGCATCAGCCAAAAAAAAAAAAATCACACCATTCCCTCCAAATGCCTGTCCAGTTCCTCCTTAAATTTATTCAACCTATCAACTTCCACAACGACAGATGTAAGTTTGTTCCAGCAATTAAACACCCACTGGCTAAAGGCAAATTTCTGCACATCTATTCTATATCTGTCCTTTCTTAATTTGAATTTATGCCCCCTTAGGTTCGTAATGTGAACAAGTGGAAGGATCCCATCAGAATTCAGCGTGCTCAACCCATTCAAGGCCTTATACACCTCAATCAGATCACCGTGCAGGTGCCTAGTCTCCAGCCACTGCAATTTGCAGAACTTAAGCCTCTCTTGGTAAGAGGATCCCTTCATTCCCCTCACCAATCTTGTTGCCCTTCTTTGTACACACTCAAGTAAATCTACATCCTTCCTAAAATGAGGTCTCCAGACCTCTACGCAGTACTCAAGGCGTGGCCTGACCATTGCCTTACACAGATGGACAATCACCTCCTTCTCCCTGCTAGCAAAATTCCTATATATCATTGACAAAACCCCATGACCTGCCCTGGCAGCCTGTCTGCATTGCTCAGAAAACTTCATATCTAACTGCACAATTACTCCCAGGTCTTTTTCATTTTCTACCACCTTAAGTGTAGTACCACACAGTTGATACGTTTCTCTGGGGTTACTTCTACCCGTATGCAGTACTTTGCATTTGTCAAGGTTAAACTTCAGTTGCCACTTCTTAGCCCATCTGCCCAAATTATCTAGATCCTCTTGCAGTAGCACACTGCCATTACTGTCATTAACAGCCCTGCCAACCTTTGTATCATCTGCAAACTTCAACATTAAGCCTGATATACCTTCATCAATATCATTGATAAATATACAAAACAACAGTGGACCCAAAACCGAACCCGGTGGGACTCCACTAATAACATTAGTCCACGAAGAGCAGCACCCATTGATTACCACCCTCTGTCTTCTCCCACTTAACCATCCTTTTATCCATTGTAGCAACTTACCCTTATTACCATTCTTCTCCAATTTGTACAATAGTTTTTCATGCGCAACAGTGTCAAAAGCTTTCCTGAAATCCAAGTATATGATATCAAAATTATTTTTTGCATCCAGTTCCTTTGTAACCACATCATAATATCCTATCAAATTTGTCAGACAAGACTTTCCCTTAACAAACCCATGCTGTGTCTGAATTATTGCTGCAGTCTTGTCTAGATGATCCTGCAATGCATCTTTAACCAGTGACTCCATTATTTTACCCAGAACAGAAGTGAAACTAACTGGTCTGTAATTACTCGTGTCACCCTTTGATCCCCCTTTGTGAATTGGGGATACATTTGCACATCTTCAGTCCGTGGGAACCTCCCCTGATCCAAGGATGCTCTCATAATTATGGCTAAGGGTTTGCTTAGTTGCTTTGCCACCTCCTTTAATATCACTGGATAGATCCCATCTGCCCCAGGTGCTTTTCTTATGTTTAACTTCAACAATTTCTCCTCCACTTTGCTCTCAGTTATTACAAAATCATTAAGTAACCTGCTACAATTTGATAACCTTCTGCCATTTTCAAACCTTAATAATTCTTCATGTGTGAATGTAGATGCAAAATACTCATTCAGTTTGTTTTCTATCTGAGCAGGATCATCAACAGTCGAATCATCGATGTGAAGTGGACCAATCAGATTCATTCCCTTCCTTTTAGAGTTTATATAAGTAAAGAAATCCTTGCTGTTTTTGTTAGCATCTTTTGCCAAGGATTTCTCGTAATCTGCCTTTGCCTGCCTAACCTCCTTTGTTACCTGGTTACAGACTAGCTTATATCTGCCATAGGCTTCTGAGTCGCTTGATAATTTATTTGCATCCCATGCTTATAAATTATTTACTGCTTGTTTACTGCTGCCCTTGAGGAAGCTTTCAGAAGATTAGACTGGTCGCAGAAAGGAGTCAATGTGAATGGAGAGTAGTAGTAGTAGTAGTGGCACATGATGCAAGAAGCAAGTGTAGGAGCTTATGCAGCATCAGCCAAAAAAAAAAAAAAAAATCACACCATTCCCTCCAAATGCCTGTCCAGTTCCTCCTTAAATTTTTTAACCTATCAACTTCTACAACGACAGATGGAAGTTTGTTCCAGCAATTAACCACCCGCTGGCTAAAGGCAAATTTCCGCACATCTATTCTACATCTGTCCTTTCTTAATTTGAACTTATGTCCCCGTAGGTTGGTAATCTGAACAAGTGGAAGGATCCCATCAGAATTCAGCTTGCTCAACCCATTCAAGGCCTTATAGACCTCAATCAGATCACCGCGCAGGTGCCTAGTCTCCAGCCACTGCAATTTGCAGAACTTAAGCCTCTCTTGGTAAGAGAATCCCTTCATTCCCCTCACCAATCGTGTTGCTCTTCTCTGTACATGCTCAAGCAAATCTATATCCTTCCTAAAATGAGGCCTCCAGACCTGTACGCAGTACTCAAGGCGTGGCCTGACCATTGCCTTATACAGAGGGACAATCACCTCCTTCTCCCTGCTAGCAAAATTCCTATATATCATTGACAAAACCCCATGACCCGCCCTAGCAGCCTGTCTGCACTGCTCAGAAAATTTCATATCTGACTGCTCAATTACTCCCAGGTCTTTTTCATTTTCTACCACCTTAAGTGTAGTACCACAGAGTTGGTACGTTTCTCTGGGGTTACTTCTACCCATATGCAGTACTTTGCATTTGTCAAGGTTGAACTTCAGTTGCCACTTCTTAGCCCATCTGCCCAAATTATCTAGATCCTCTTGCAGTAGCACACTGCCATTACTGTCATTAACAACCCTGCCAACCTTTGTGTCATCTGCAAACTTCGACATTAAGCCTGATATACCTTCATCAATATCATTGATAAATACACAAAACAACAGTGGACCCAACACCGAACCCTGTGGGACTCCACTAATAACATTAGTCCACGAAGAGCAGCACCCATTGATTACCACCCTCTGTCTTCTCCCACTTAACCATCCTTTTATCCATTGTAGCAACTTACCCTTAATACCATTCTGCTCCAATTTGTACAATAGTCTTTCATGCGCAACAGTGCCAAAAGCTTTCCTGAAATCCAAGTATATGATATCAAAATTATTTTTTGCATCCAGTTCCTTTGTGACCACATCATAATAACCAATCAAATTTGTCCGACAAGACTTTCCCTTAACAAACCCATGCTGTGTTTGAATTATTGCTGCAGTCTTGTCTAGATGATCTTGCAATGCATCTTTAACCAGCGACTCCATTATTTTACCCGGAACAGAAGTTAAACTAACTGGTCTGTAATTACTCGTGTCACCCTTCGATCCACCTTTGTGAATTGGGGACACATTTGCACATCTCCAGTCCGTGGGAACCTCCCCTGAGTCCAAGGATGCTCATAATTATGGCTAAGGGTTTGCTTAGTTGCTTTGCCGCCTCCTTTAAAATAACTGGATAGATTCCATCCACCCCAGGTGCCTTTCTTATGTTTAACTTCAACAATTTCTCCTCCACTTTGCTCTCAGTTATTACAAAATCATTAAGCACACTGCTACAATTTGATAACCTTCTTCCATTTTCAAATTGTAATAATTCCTCACGTGTGGATGTAGATGCAAAATACTCATTCAGTTTGTTTGCTATCTGAGCAGGATCATCAACAGTCGAACCATCGATGTCAAGTGGACCAATCATATTAATCCCCTTCCTTTTAGAGTTTATATAAGTAAAGAAATCCTTGCTGTTTTTCTTAGCATCTTTTGCCAAAGATTTCTCGTAATCCGCCTTCGCCTGCCGAACCTCCTTTGTGACCTGATTACAGACTAGCTTATATCTGCCACAGGCTTCTGCATCACCTGATAATTTATATGCATCCCGTGCATTTTTCTTCTCTGTCACGAGTCTCATTAGTTCATTTGATAACCATTTAGGCCTAAACCTTGAACGATATTTCTTAATTGGTATATAAAGTCTAGTAGCTTCCACGATTAATTCTTTGAATGCTTCCCACTTAGAATTTACTGTTTGTAACATCGTCAGTTGATCCCACTGTACAGAATTTAAAAACTGTCTGAGACCACTGTACTCCCCTTTACGGAAGCAAAAACCCTTTCCTTTACCCCTGATGGTAGTTACCTCTTTGAGTAAATCCCACTTCAGCACACTGTGATCATTGCCACCTAGTGGTTCCTTTATCTGCAAATTCTTAATACACGAATGATCACTGCTGATAACCAGATCAAGAGTGTTACTTTCTCTGGTTGCCTCTCGAACATGCTGCTGCAGAAAACAATCATCCAATAAATCCACGAAAGTCTGACTAGTGTGTGAGTGACCAACCCACAAGTTCCAGCAATATCTTGGAAGTTAAAATCCCCCATTATAAGACATTCTGATTTACTGGCCCACTCTATTTCTCTGTACAATTGTTCATTGTACTCATTCAAGTGATTAGGCCTATAACACACTCCTACTCTTATTTTTCCTTTCGCAGTGCTTATGTCACACCAAACTGACTCAACAGAGCACTGTTCATCTATATTAACTGGGTGCACTTCCTTTGATTTTATGTTTTTCTTAATTAACAGCATAACACCCCCCTCCCTTTCTGTCCTGTCTATCCTTTCTGTACACATTGTACTCCATAAATTCCAGTTCTGCATTCCTTATATCTTTGTGACACCACGTCTCTGCTATCCCAACAATATCCGCCTTTGATGTCTTGACCAACACTTCAAATTCATCAAATTTATTAATATACTTCTAGCATTGGTATACATGCTCCTATGCCTATTCCTTGTTACCCTAACACATCCCATATACCCAACTATTCCATGATGACTGCCATCCGTCCCTGAAACCCCCAACACCCCTCGCTCCAGGTCGCTTCTTATTCTAATAGAAGTTGTGCAAGAATCACCTTCACCTCTGCCTGCGGTTACTGTTAAACTATTAGTCTTTGTATCCCCCCAAACTAGCAGTTTTCCGACCCACCTAACACTGCCTCGATAGCATCAGCAAATATTCTTGCACCCTTTCTATTTAAGTGTATCCCATCCCTGTAGAAGCAATCTCTCCTGTTAACAAGTACAGTCCAGGCTGAAAAAAATTCTACCCCTTGAGCCTTGCACAATCTTTCCAGGGCCGAATTGATCGACAAGGCTCTCATCATGTACTCCCTCCTATCATGTCTGGGCAGAATTGCAGACACTTTCAAATTCAACCCTATTTCACGGCTTTTTTTCAACAGTGACCTGTACTTGTTGAGTAATTCCGCCGGTCTCCTACTCTTAATATCATTTTGCCAACGTGTACAACTATATCACCTTTTGTGCCCTTGAAAGATGATATCCGCTCTACAACGTCATCAACCTTTGCCCCTGGCAGACATACCCTGGTCCTGTTCCACCTATCCTTTTTACAAAGGATGTTCCCCGTTTACGATTTGCAGATGACATTGTGGTCATAAGCCACGATCCCAAAGAATTAAAGGAAAATCTTAATCAGTTATGTAGAGTTAGTAAGGATTTTGGACTGAAGGAATGATTGAAGGAGCAGGAATTGAAAAGGTGCAGTCATATACTTATCTGGGACATGTCATTAGCTGTAATAATGATAAATGGATGGAAGTCAAGAGAAGAATAAATTTTGGATGGATAGCATTCAGGAAATATAGTCACATACTGAGAAGCAATATCCCAATTTGTCTGAAATGTAAAATAATGAACCAATGTATACTCCCCACCATGACTTATGAAAGTGAAACTTGGGCATTCACCAAAAGAATGGAAGAGAAGCTGAGAACTACACAGCGAAGAATGGAACGAATTATATTGGGAATCAGACTGTTAGATAAGAAGAGAAACATATGGATTAGGCAGTAAACTCAAGTAAAGGACATTCTTATCAAAAGCAAAGAACTAAAATGGTCTTGGGCAGGACACATAGCTCGAAGACATGATGACAGATGGACTAAGAAAATAACAGAATGGTACCCAAGAGGAGCTAAGAGAAAACCTGGAAGACAACAACGGAGATTGACAGATGAAATTCATGAGTTTGTGGATAGTAAATGGATGGCCATTGCACAAAACAGAAGAAACTGGAAAGTTGCTGGAGATGCCTTCATCCTGCAGTGGATTGAAAATGGCTGATGATGATTATTAAAATAAAGTGAAAATATTAAGTTATTACTACTGTAAAAATTAAGTTTCCAATAGTTATAAACAGTGCGCTTTTTTTGGGAAGGTTGTTGTTGTTGTTTTGGTTTTTAGGAGCATTAGCAACTAAGGCCATATTGCTCCGGGGATATGCGGTGGTCATTCCCTGACCTTTCCGCATCTTCCGTATTTGGTGGTCACAAGCTCGAAGCCCGGTCTAATCAACAAGCGTGTGCTACGCACTGCTGCTCCTTCCCACCTGGCTACGGAGGCGTTTTGGGACGGTACACAATGGTACAGCGTACCAGCACCTGTATTAAATAAATAAATAAATTTTTTGTTTATACTCCAGCACGACAACCAAGTCAGTAGAGTTTACAATAAATTGTCAATACAAATATTTATCGTATTTAGTAGTCACGGGCCTGAACCCTGGTCGCTCAAGGAACGCATGCTATGCACTCTCGCTCCTGACCACTCGGCTACGTCATGTGTGACATTTGGATGCTGTACATTTCGAAATTTGTACTATTCCGCAAATTGTTTCGGCCCCGAGTGCCAAGCGAGTGACTAGAGCGATTCTTCAGTGATTTGAAAGCGATTTTCTTAAAAGAGCAATTGATTGTATTTGAACGTTATTTTCTCATTTCCAAAGTTATATAATTTTGCTCTTCTAAAGTAAAGAAGTCAGTAAAGAACTCAACAGAAAGGAAAGCCACCTTTCTTCTTGTATATAAGACTAATCTACTAATACACTAACACTAACAACCTTATCGCTTGGTCACTGGTGGCACTGCTCCTGCCTCCACGTGGCGGGGCTGGAAGCCTGGGAGAAGAAATCCACTCTACCGGGACTAAAAGGAGCAACTATGGACAACACAAAACAGTCCTACTATGGATCTCTTGATCCAGATTCAAGTAGACATGACGACAATGATAATTTTGAATAAATCCCATGCTAAGAGACAAAAAAAAGAAGGGACACATTTTTCTGCTCCTCTCTTCTTAATATTGCATTCCTCCACAGACCAACCATTGAGTAAACTCTCCCCATTTTGATTCAGAAATGTCTCGAAAATGTGGCTGGGCCTCCAAAGTTGGTTCGGCGACTAAGATCTGGAGACCTATTAGTGGAGATGAGTGAACACAGAGATGCTGAAAGACTCTTGAAAATATCTACCTTTGGTGGAATTCCCACAAAGGTTACCCCACGTGCTACCTTGAACTCCTCTAAAGGGGTAATATCTGAATGGGATCTGCTAAATGTATCAGAGGATGAACTTGTCTCTGAATTAAGCAACCAAAATGTAGTCTAGGCAAAAAGAATTGTCATCAAAAAAGATGGAGAGCCTATCCCTACACGAACAGTCATATTGACATTTAAGTCACCAAATCTCCCCACAACTATAAAAGCTGGATATCTCAGATGCCATGTTAGACAGTACATTCCCAACCCAGTCTGGTGCTTTAAGTGCCAAAAATTCAGTCATTCGCAAACTGTGTGCAGAGGTATAGTCACTTGTGCTTCTTGTGGTTCAAAAGAACACACACATACGGACTGTAATAATGAAACCCAAAACTGTCCTAACTGCCATGGAAATCATTCTGCCTTCTCTAAGGACTGTATCCAATGGAAAAGAGAGAAGAACATTCAGAAATATAAAATAGAGAACAAAGTGTCATATCAAGAGGCAAAGAAACACTTTGCAATCCCTACTAAATCATCTACGTATGCCTCAGTTACTCAACAGCTATGCACAATATCAACTCCGACTGACTGCTCCGTCCCTCCAAATATCTCTATATCTGGTTGGGCGAAATCATTACTTACTTCATTAAAAGAACAATCTCCTTCCAAATATGCAACCCAAGAAGTAAATACACCGGTAACAATACCTCCAGATAAGAATCCCAATCAGCAACCGAAAGTACAAACTAAGAGTTCTGAAAAAACTGATGCACACACATTCAGATCTGATACCATGGACACTGATGAAAAAGCAGATGAAGATGACACATTTCTTGAAATTCATTCAGAAGGTGACATTGACACAAGCAGACCAGTGTTCTCAAAGAAGGATAAAGAAAAAATAGACAGGCGTAAGCAAACTACCTCACGGAACTTTGCAGACACTAGCTAAAACCAAACAATGGATACAGTTATTCAATGGAATTGTCGTGGGCTCCGTGCTAACTTTGACTACTTTTACGATCTCCTATCTGAGATCCAACAAGCCTGTTGCAGTATGCATTCAAGAAACAAATCTCACAAATGCAATATCTATGACAATTAAACATTATAGTATGTATAGAAAAGATAGAAACTCATCTAATTTAGCTCATGGAAGAGTAGCACTCATAGTGAACTCTTTGGTGCCCTCTAGACCTATCTCCCTGCAAACATCTTTAGAGGCAATTGCTGTCCGTGTCACCTTCGGAATCACAATAACATTAGTTTCATTGTATCTATCACCAAATCATGCATACACCTTTGCTGATTTAGATAATTTAGTAATGCAAATGCCTGCTCCCTTTTGTATTATGGGTGACTGGAATGGCCATCACCCGCTATGGGGTTCTCAACATCTTGACTCCAGAGGACAGATAATTGAAAAAAATTTAGATAAACATAACCTGACAATTTTAAACACTGGTGCTCACACCTACGTGCAATTACCATCTGGCTCACCCTCTGCTATTGATCTTTCAATATGCTCTCCAGTGATATTTACTCTCATAGACTGGACCGTTACTAATAACCCTCGTGGTAGCGATCACTTTCCTATCATCTGTACTTTCTGTATAAGTTCTACTCTTCAGAGTAACATTAGGACAACCTGGAAATTTGCTAAGGCTAACTGGATTAAATACCAAGAAATAGCTCACTTAGATACTGTCTTCGTAGCAACCCACACAATTGACTCTGCAGTAAGCTACATTACAGATAAAATAATGAAAGCATCCGAGACTGCTATACCAAAATCATCATCTAAAATCCGGCTTCATCCAAAAATGTGGTGGAACGAAGCATGCAACAGTACTAAAAAAGAAAGTAACAAATATTGGAATATTTTTCGAAAACATCCAACCACAGCTAACCTCCTACAGTTTAAGAGAGTCAGAGCTAAAGCTCATCATATAAGACGGGAGAGTAAAAAAGAAGCATGGGCGCATTATGCCTCCACCATAAACAGATCCACAGATACTTCTACAATATGGAAAAAAATGAAAAGAATTAATGGTAAATATTCGCAGACAACTTCTCCTATTCTACTTGTAAAAGGGAAAGAAATCTCTGAACCTACAGAAATTGCCAATGCCTTAGGTACTATGTTTGAAATGCTTTCCGCTGTTGCCACATATGAACCAGCATTTCAATTGCTAAAATCCCAGACAGAAAAATACAAACTAAATTTTAATACTGTTATCCTTCATTCTTATAATCTGCCTCTGACCTTGAATGAATTGTGTAATGCACTTGCACGAGTGAAAAACAGTGCTCCAGGTCCCGACGGGATTTATTACACCATGATCTGTCATTTAAGTGAGGATTCATTAACTGTACTCTTACAACTGTATAACAGAATTTTCTTAGAGCAGTATTACCCCACTAGCTGGTGCCATTCTTATGTGCTAGCCTTCCCAAAACCAGGGAAAGACCACACAGATCCCAAAAATTACCGTCCTATTTCTCTAACCAGTTGTCTGGGAAAAACATTGGAAAAATAATTAACGCCAGACTGACATGGTTTTTAGAGACTCAAAACATTCTAAGCCCAAGTTTCCGGAGAAAAAGATGTACGCTTGATCTCATTATCAAGGCCGAAACAAATATCCAGAACGCGTTCCTGAGAAATGAACACCTAGTCATGGTATGCGTTGACATCGAAAAAGCCTTTGATACAACTTGGCAATATGGGATTCTTGAGGACTTGCATAAATTTGGACTTCTGTATCATCTCCCAAAATGTATTAAGAACTTTCTAGGCAATAGATCCTTTCAGGTCCGATTCCACTTTTCATTATCTCGAGCATATGTACAAGAAGAGGGCCAGGTGCGAAGGAGCAGCAGTGCATAGCACACGCTTCTTGATTAGACCGGGGTTCGAGCCCGTCACCACCAAATATGGAAGATGCGGAAAGGTCAGGGAATGACCACCGCATATCCCGGAGCAATATGGCCTTAGTTGCTAATGCTCCTAAAAACCAAATAACAAACAAACAAACAACAAACAAGAAGAGGGAGTTCCCCAAGGATCAGTGTTGAGCGCCACACTCTTTGCCATTAGGGTTGATTCTATTACCAAGTGCATAGTTAACACAGTTGACGCATACTTGTATGCTGACGATCTTGCCATGTCATGTCATTCTCAAAATATGAGACTTATTGAAAGACAACTAAAAGGCACCATTAACAAAATAGTCTCTTGGGCCAAAAATAATGGATATCGGCTTTCTAAACCAAAAACGACTGCTATGCACTTCTGTCGCAGACGTTCTTTACATCCAGATCCAGACCTTTTGGATTCTCATTGTATTACTTTCCAACCTAGTATTAGATTTCTTGGTGTAATATTTGATAAAAAAATTAAACTTCCTGGAACATATAAAGCATATTCGTACAAGTTGTCTTAGAAAACTAAATCTTCTCAGTTTCTCAATTTCTTCTATGTCATGGGGTGCAGATTGTTACATGCTGTTACATCTATACCGCTCACTGATCAGATCCCGGTTAGACTATGGGTCTCCTGCATATGACTCAGCCAGGCCAAGTGTATTGAAATGGCTCGATCCTGTACATCACAGTGCACTAAGAGTTGCAGTGGGGGCTTTACGCACATCATCAATCTTAAGCCTCTATACCGAAGCCTATGAACCACCGTTACACCTTAGGCGAGAAACTCTACTACTAAATTATGCAGCCAAAATCAGCAGTCTCCCACCTCATCCCATGTGGCAATGCCTCTTCATGCCAAAATAGAAATCTATCAAACTAAACGGCGTTACAACAAACCATCTGGCATTAGGCTTCAAGCTTTGATCACAAGCTGGGGCCTGAAGCTTTCTAACACTCTCCAGGATACTAGCATGGAAACCCAGCCATGGCTTTCCATGGCTCCAGTACATATTGATAGACTTTTTCAGCAATAAGGAAAGAATAACTTCCCTGATACATTAGACAAATTCAGACAAAAGTCAACATTAGACAAATACATATGGCTCACTCCACCGAGTTTAGCAGCTTCATTCAGCTATACACAGATGGATCCAAAACTGGTAATAAAGTTGGCACAGCTGTAGTACTACCAAATGCCACCATCTCCAGACAGCTCCCACCAGAATGCAGTACTTATACCTCAGAGTTATATGGTATTCTACTAGCCCTAGAGAATATAAAAGAAGCCTCGTACGCTAAATCCATCATATATACGGACTCGTTAAGTGCTGTTAATGCTCTATAGTGTAAATCCTTCCCTAGTCATCCTCTGATACAGAAAGTTTTGGCACAGTTATTAGCTCTTCATGGACGTGGACAGCTCGTAATATTTTTCTGGATCCCTGGACACGTTGGAATCCTAGGAAACGAGCAGGCAGATTTAGCTGCTAAAATTGCTACAAATGTGATGCCATTTAATTTCAGGACTCCTTGTAGTGATCATAAGTCCTTTATCAAACAGACATATAAAGAAGTATGGACACGCATGTGGAAAGATCAGACAAATAATAAACTTTTTGAAATCAAAAAGTTTGCAAAACAGTGGCAATCCAGCCTGAGACGAGACAGAAAGGAAGAAACTATTCTAGCCAGATTACGCATTGGTCATACTTTCCTTACTCGTAGCTATCTGCTAACAAACGGTGACCCTCCACAATGCAGTAATTGTTTATGCCCACTAACAGTAAAGCATATCATCATAGAATGCCCGCAGTATCAAAAAGAACGGAAAACAGCTTTTCCTCTAATTTTCATAATTACAATAATTTAACACTACAGTATGTCCTAGGAGATCGAGAGAACATGGATGACATTTTTCTTTTCTAAAATTTATTAATAAATATCACCTTATCTGAACTGCTATCTCCTGCAAGAAAAACGAAGGAAATATCAGACAGTAATTAGTGCATTATAGCCTAAGTTGCTGATGCACCAATAAATCTAACAAACAACAACAACAACAGCAAATTTTTTCACGTTTATCTACTTTTCAAATAAGCTTAAAATTATTTAATTAAATTTGCATTTTTCACTGTCTATTGTTAAGATATTTTCGATATATATCTAACTTTATAACCATTTTTAGAATTCTAAATTACTCAGTGGGACTTCTGTTTAATGAACTCCTTTTATAGCCATTTTTTTTTTTTTAACTAAAGGGATTACCATTCTGCAACTTAGTGGTACCTGGTAAAACCTATCCAACCACGGTTCATCTGTCCCACATACGGAGAAGTCGCACTAGTCGACGGTGAACAGAAACAAAGCCATGTATCACCATAAGTTGATATGGTGATATACCCATTCCTTTGTTTCTAACAACTGCTACCTCTCTCTCTCTCTCTCTCTTTCCCTCCCTCCCTCCCTCCCTCCATTCAATTTAGAGCTCTATTATTGTTCCCTGCAAATGGTTCCTATACTCTCAGTTCTGTAATGTCATCTGGTTATTGGGCTATGATTGAGTCTAGACTACAATTCGAAGATGTTTATATAGAGTGGTGGATGGAATATTTTGTGATATCATCGACAAAACTGTGGACATGATTTTCATTCAAGCAAACCTCACTTCTTATATTGGCTCAATCTGAAGAGTAACCATTAATTGCAACCCTCCATAGTTTTAGGGCAGTTATGATTAGTGGACCACTGTCATCCTTGGTTAATATTTGTCTGACTCTTGCTATTCTCTAAGTCTTGCCAGATTCTCTATTTATGGTATGATGTCATCTGGTTAATGGATGACCAACTCTAGAATAGACATTGAAGCTGTTTCTTAGCTGATGGAGGCCATGTATCACCATAAGTTGATATGGTGATACACCCATTCCTTTGTTTCTAACAACTGCTACCTCCCCCTCCCCCCTCCCTCCCCTCCCCCTTCATTCAACTTAGAGCTCTATTATTGTTCCCTGATCATGGCTTTCATTAATATATAGGAGGAAAATAATGTAAGAAACAACAAAACCTGCCTGACTCTTGCAATTCTTTTACAAGTCTTGCCAGTATCAATATTTATCCTAAGATGTCATCGGGTTAATAGAAGTTGAGGATAGAATAGAAGTTGAAGTTGTTTGTCCCAGATCTTCTGTTTGTCATTAAGGAAGAAACAGAATGGAAGAAAGAACAGAATTTTGAGAACAGTAGTGTGCATTGAGAAGTTAAAGAGTTGGCCGTCTACCATCATTGAAATGAGTGATTGAAGAGAAAACTGGCTACCCAGTTGCAAAAAACAGACAGAAGGGAAATCATAATGAAAGCTTGAGGAGAAATTGTTGAATTTAAACATAAGAAAGGCACCTAGGGTGGATGGGATCTATCTAGTTATATTAAAGGAGGCAGCAAAGGAAGTAAGCAAACCCTTAGCCATAATTATAAGACCATCCTTGGACTCAGGGGAGGTCCCCACACACTGGAGATGTGCAAATGTATCGCCATTTTCACAAAGGAGATCAAAGGGTGACGCGATTAATTACAGACCGGTTAGTTTAACTTCTGTTCTGTAGAAAATAATGGAGCTGCATTAATGAAGCATTGCAGGATCATCTAGACAACACAGCAGTAATAATTCAGACATAGCATAGGCTTGTTAAGGAGAAATTGTCCGACTGATTTTATTGGATTGGATACTATGACATGGTCGCAAAGGAACTGGATGCAAAAAATTATTTTGATATCATATACTTGGATTTCAGGAAAGCTTTTGATACAGTTGCACACTGAAGACTACTGTACAAATTGGAGAAGTATGGTATTAAGGGTAAGTTGCTACAGTGGAGGGCGCCTCCGTAGCCAGGTGGGCAGGAGCAGCAATGCGTAGCACACGCTTCTTGATTAGACCGAGGTTCGAGCCTGTGCCCACCAAATACGCAGAATGCAGAAAGGTCAGGGAATGACCACTGCATATCCCCCTGGAGCAATATGGCCATAGCTGCTAATGCTCCTAAAAACCAAACAACAAATAGCTACAGTGGATAAAAGGGTGGTTGAGTGGGAGGAGAAGACAGAGTGGTAATCAATGGATACTGCTCTGCGTGGACTAATGTTATTAGTGGTGTCTCTCAGGGTTTGGTGTTGGGCCCATTGTTGTTTTGTATATTTATCAATGATATTGATGAAGGTATATCAGGCTTAATGGTGAAGTTTTCAGATGATACAATGGTTGGCAAGGTTGTTAAGGACAGTAATGGCAGTGTGCAACTGCAACAGGATTAGAAAATTTGGGCAGATGGGCTGAGAAGTGGCAACTGAAGTTTAATATTGGTAAATGCAAAGTACTGCATATGGGTAGAAATAACTACAGAGAAATGCACCAACTGTGTGGTACTACACTTAGGGTGGTAGAAAATGAAAAAGATCTGAGAGTAATTGTACAATCAGATATGAAGTTTTCTGAGCAGTGCAGACAGACTGCCAGAGCAGTTCATGGGGTCTTGTGAATGATATACAGGAATTTTGCTAGTAGAGAAAAGGAGGTAATTATCCCTTTGTATAAGGCACTGGTCTGGCCAAGTGTGGAGTACTGCATACAGGTCTGGAGGTCTCATTTTAGGAATTATGTAGAGTTGCTAGAACGAGTACAAAGAAGGGCAACTTCGGTGAGAGCAACGAAGGGGTCCTGTTACCAAGAAAGGCTGAAGTTTTGCATCTTGAGACTAGGCATATGTGAGGTTATCTATTTGAATTGTATAATGCCTTGAATGGGTTGAGCAGGCTCAATTCTGATGGGATTCTTCCTCTTGCTCAGAATAATTGCCCGAGAGGGCATAAATTCCAATTGAGAAAAGACAGTTGTTGAATAGATGTGCAGAAATTTGTTCCAGCAATCAACTACCTGCAGGTAGTTGATTGCTGGAACAAACTTCCACTTGTTGTTGTGGAGATTGATGGCTTAAATAAATTCAAGGAAGGACTGAACAAACTTTTAGAGCAAATGGACTTGCGAAGTGGGATTTTTTTTTTGGCTGATGCTGTATAAGGTTGCTTTCTTGCATCATATACCTCTACTAATGCTAATGCATTAGAAATGTCAAGAGTAATTGCTTGACTTTCACTGAATATTTCTATTGGAAGACCACAATGATATTGAATGGAGTCTTTTGTATTGTAGGAGGTGGCTTACCGAGATCATCAGTGCAAAAATCAATTAAAATTTGGATGCTATATACAATTCAAATAGATAACCTCACATATGCCTAGTCTCAAGATGCAAAACTTCAGCCTTTCTTGGTAACAGGACCCCTTCGTTGCTCTCACCGAAGTTGCCCTTCTTTATATCTTTATATAAGAATGCAGTAGAACTGTTGGGATCTATCAGAGGTGGTAGTTTGAATGGTATAATTTTACAACTTCAATTACAAATAACTATCACCATAATCTTTAGATATAGTAATGGTATGGAACGAATTGATATTAAATATACAAGATGTGTATAAATTATTCACCTGATTATGAACTCGATTAAAATTTTATTGTGATAGGTATTTAAAATGGTTTGCTGCAGTTATCAAAGCAACTCATTGAGTTTTTTCTTTTGCATTTGGCAGCCTTGATCTCAGCGAGCATGGTGACAGTGTGTACAGCATTAAAATAGCAACAGTGCAGGAGAAAGCAATGTACATGTTGCGGCTGTGGGACAGCAAATCTTCAGATGTTTTCAAAAAGAATTCTATTAAGATGCACTTATGGAACAATCAGTGAGGCAGTAGTTGAAACAGTTTCAAGAAACTGGCAGTGTGCTACACCAAAAATTTGCAGGTAGGCCTAGTGTATCTGCAGATAAGGTTTCAGACATTCGGGGGCGCCTCCGTGGCCAGGTGGGAAGGAGCAGCAGTGCGTAGCACATGCTTCTTGACTAGACCGGGGTTCGAGCCTGTCACCACCAAATACGGAGGATGCGGAAAGGTCAAGGGAATGACCACCACATATTCCCGGAGCAGTATGGCCTTAGTTGCTAATGCTCCCAAAAAACCAAATAACAAATCAGACATTCAGGAATTGTTTATGCGAAGTCCTATAAATCCTTTAATGTAGACAAGCTTGTGGCTTCAAATACTGTGAGCAACATTGCTCAGGGTGGTTCACAAAAGATTGAAACTTTATGCTTACAAATTGCCCAGAAAATTAAGCCGCACAACCGAACAGTGAACACTGTTCATGTTCTCAACCACATAGATGGAGATGAGCACTTCCTGGAAAATGTTGTTTCTTTCTGGAAAAAGTTCATGAACACGAGCATGATAGTCTCAAGGTAAACATGTAATGCACACTGTCCTTCCACCATGTGATTGGGCCTTTTTCTTCCACAAAAACACTGTGAACTCCGAAATTACCTGATATGCTCAAATTATATGCTGCACCTCGGCTGGAAGATACACAGCCAAATATGTTCTATTTAGCTGTGTATCTTCCAGCCCAGGTGCAGCATACAATTCAAGCATATCATGTAATTTAGCAACAAGGGGCATCACCACACTGATGTTTGCATTTACATGATTTTCTCAATAAACAATTTCCTAAGAATGGATTGGATGAATGGCCCCAATCCACGATTTCTTCATGCCCTGAATGCCACACCTGTGGATTTCTTTGTATGAAGCTATGTTTTTTTTTTTTTTTATGTAAACCCCAAACGCAAGAGGTATTAGAACCAATAGTACTTAGTACCATGCTTGGGTTGGAGGTTGAGAAGGTGAAAGAAGATATTTGACTTGAATTTCTGTAGACTGTAATTTTCAGGAAATACGTATGCAGAAAGGTTGTTCCAGAAAATGGCAGTTGAATGAATAAACAAGGTAGATGAAAAGTTGGTTCTGTGAGTTTGAAGCTGGACAGTAAATAGATGTTGCTGGTGGCTGCACGTGTTCAGACTGTTTTGAAAGAGAGAGAGCGGAAATTATAGAAACCAATTCAGAAGAAAAGTGTCCATGTAAATATCTGTAGAAGAGGCATGCAGCAGTAACAGCACGTCTATGAGACAGCGGGTGGAGAGACTCTGTTAGAGATGAATCATTAATTAACCTAACTGCCCTCTTCTGAATGGAACCAAGAAGCCTCAGAGAGGTTTTTTGGGGCACCACACCAGAACAATATTCCACGGTAGGGCGGATTCTCTATTTATACAGAGTGAACAGCTGTTTGGAAGAAAAGTAACGCCGAGAGTGAAAGAGAAAACCAAGTTTTTTAGATGCAGAGTAAACAATATTTGTAATGTGCTTGTGCCAAGAGAGATTAGAAGTCAGGGGTAATCCCCAAAAGAGATACAGTGAAACTTCCCTTTAACGGACAGCCATGGGGAACAAAAATGTGTCCATTAGAGAGAAGTGTCTGCTAACAAGAAGTCTGAGGGAGAAAAAAAAAAGAAAGAAAGAAAGAAAAATCGTTAAACGTTTAATGTAAAATTAAATTAAAATATATACAGATTTTGAACAATATTTTTGTAAATAATATACAATTACATACACAAGGGATAAAGAAAAATCGTTAAACGTTTAATGTAAAATTAAATTAAATTATATACAGATTTTGCACAATATTTTTGTAAATAATATACATACAATTGTGCTATATACATACAATTGTGCTATGCATATTATGACTTTATCTTAAGAAAAATACATATAGTAATCACTTATTTTCTTCTGCACCTTCTTCCGGCTGATAATTTTGTTTTCAACATTTGTTTGGAGTGAAGAAACCATCGAAAATCCTTCAGTATCTTCTTCAGCACCGAAAAACATTTTTATACGATTGATTTGTATCAGCGCTTCTTCCATTTTCATCGGTGGTTCGTCGTTAATATGTTCTTTGACAGAATGACCTCCTTCCATTTCTTCATCCTCATGAGGAACTTCTTGAAAAATATCGATGATAATGTTGTTGATATCTAGAGCACCATCTTCTGTAGTGAGGTTCGAGTCTATACCTTTGTAGCCAGGGTCACTTTGTAGCTGAAGTATCGTACATTATCAATAGATGTTGAGGTTCTTGTTCTTCTTGGTGCTCCACATTGCTGTTCACAACTTCAATTTTTGCGTTTGGGAAGCCAGACTTTACAAAACAGTTCACGACAGTTTGTTTTCTAATTGCGTTTACTGAAGAAGAAATCCATTGAATCGCATCTAGGATGCTGAGTTTATTTGCAAAGTCACTCGCACATGTTACATTGTTCATGTTTGCAATGAGATGTCTTAAAACAAGTTTTCTGTAGTGAAGTTTAAAATTTTTTATTATCCCTTGATCCAAGGGCTGACACTCTGGAGATGTGTTTGGTGGCAGAAAAACGATTTGAATGTTGGACAATTCAATATGCGGGTTGAGATGCAGCATTATCCATGAAAAGAATAATTTTTCTGTTTTAACGAATCATGTTTTGGTTAAAGTGACTTATCCATTCGCTCATGATATCTCGTGTCATCCACGCTTTTTTTATTAGACTTCCAGTCAACATTCAAAAGATTCAACTTTATGCCCTTGAAACAACGAGGATTTTGTGGTTTTCCTATAACAAGAGGTTGTTCAAAGTCTCCCAGCATATTTGTACACAATAGTACAGTCAAGCGTTCCTTAGAAATTTTTCCGCACTGGCACTTTTCGTTTTTTAGACTCATTGTTTTTTCAGGAAGAGCTTTAAAAAACAACCCTGTGATATCGTCACAGTTGTAAAGATCCTTAGCTTCAAAATCACGACATAAATCTTCCAATTTGATGGTCCACTCTGTTACAATCCCAATATCAACAGATTCACCTTCATCACTTACGGTTTTCCAAGAAATTTAATGCCGAGTTTTGAACTTGTCTAGCCATCCCACAGAAACTTTGAACTCATTTACTCCCATAGATTTCGCAACCTCCAAAGCCTTTTCCCTAATAATAGGCCCATTAATGGGAATTTTTTTTAGCACGTGCGCGACAAAACCACTCGTACGTAGCATTGTCAATTTGAAGTCCAACAGTTTTCGGGAATGATTTTTGAACCTGATCATTTCCGTGTTGCCCAAATTGTTTGAGCAGTTCATTTTTTTTCTTTAGGATGTCGCTTACCTGCGTCTTCCTGATTTTGAATTTTGCAGCGAGATTGCGAACACTATTTTTTGCCAATCATACGCATTAATCAGTTCGACTTTATCTTTTAAAGTTAAATGTTTACGAGAAGACATTGTGCACTTCACACGACACTGAACAAAACTGAAAAGACGAAAGGCCGACCATATTCCCCCCTCCCCTGAACACACCAACTTCATCAGAAGTTTTACACGTGCCTTAAAATTCTTGAAAAACGGTTTAGAACCGCGACGTAAACCTTGATAAAATTCAGAGAATCAGAAATAGAAAATAAACACACGATTGAGGCAATACGTGGAAAAAACGTTCCTAGAAAAAGGGCCATGAGCTCGCCCGCTGTCCGTTATGGGGAGATCAAATTAAATGCTAATCTAAACGAAACAGTGCAGATTGCCTGTCCGCATCCGTTACAGAGAATGTCTGCTAGACAGAAGCTGCAAACACGTTAAAACCAATAGAGGTGAGTTGGGGAATTTGAAAATGTCCGTTGTAGAGAGATGTCCGTTAACGGGAGGTGTCCGTTAGGAGAAGTTTCACTGTATATCATTTTGCCTAGAAATCGGAGTGTCACCAAAGATAAGCATAGGAGCAGAAGAATCCTTTTTGCGAGATATAAGACAAGACTGAGTTTTTCAAGGATTGAAATCAACTAAGTTGTCTTTGCCCCACTGGAGAATTACCTGAATATCCACATTTAAAGAATTGGTAGCAGATTCTCAAGAAGTTGAAGCTGATTGAGCAGGGCAATGTTTCTCAAAATGGAAAGTGGAATGCAATGTGCTATCATCGGCAAAACTATGGATAGGATTTTCAGTCAATGGAAGAAGGTCATTAATATACAAGAGGAAAAGAGTGAGGGAAAGAACTGAACCTTGGGGGACACCGGCATTAGTGGAGAAGTTAGAAGACAGAGAGCCATCTATCATCACCCTCTGTGAGCGACCAGAGAGAAAACTGGATAACCAATTACAAAAAAACAGTTGGCAAACCATAAGATGGAAGTTTGTTTAGAAGACCTTTATGCCAAACATGATTGAAAACCATTGAGATGTCAAGAGCAACTGCTTGTGTTTCACCGAACCTTTCCATTGAGTTAGTTCATAAATGGGTAACATAAGACAGAATATCACCAGTAGATCGTCACTGATGGAATCCATACTGGCAATCGTTGATCAGACAGAAGGTTTCTAGGTAGTTTAAGAGTTAGCACTTAATTGATTTCTCCATTACTTTAGAAAGAGTAGAAGTAATTGCAATGGGAGGGATTTGTCACCCTTTTTAGGAACTGGCTGGATATGAGCAAATTTCCAAGCAGAAGGAAAAAAAAACCTTTGGAATAAGAAAGTGGCAAAAGGCTGCAAAGAATAGGAGTAAGTTCAGGAGCACAGGTTTTGAGAACAAGTGGAGAAATACTATCAGGACCTGGAGCTTTCTTAGCATTAAGATTCTTCAAAATCCTTCTGACATTCTTTTTATGGAAGACCACAAGAGGCATTGAATAGAGGTGTTGGGAATGGTGGGAGGTGTTTTTACCAAGATCATTAATACATGAGTTGGAAGAAAAAATGGAATGCTAGCAGGTCAGTTTTATCCTTGGCTGAAGTGACAACAGAACCATCTGGATTGGATAGAGGTGGGAGCAGAGATGAGCAAAATTTGTGGCCAATAGCTTTAGCAAGAGACCAGAATGCTCGGCTACCATTAGGGCAAGAAGCAAGTTTTCTACTCTTTGCCTGTTCAAACTCTAGTTTGGACTGATTAATAACTGCTTTACAATTGTTGCGAGCTTTGGTGTAGGAAGAAAATGAAACTGAAGAATTAGAAACAAGCCAATTACAATATGTAACGTTTTTCTCTCAAACAGCCTTAGTACATTTATTGGAAAACCAAGGTTTAGATAAAGGACGAGATTTTAAAGTGGAGTGTGGGATAAAGGATTCCATTCCTACAAGAATAATTTCACTGACATGATCTGAGCAAACATTGACATCAGAAGTTTTGAAACAGTAATCCGACCAGGGAAAAGAAATCTCGCAGGTCAACTCATTTTGTATTCTCATAATGCCAAACAACACATGGTGGGAATAGCCGTGAGATAAAGGTTCCATTGGACAAGAGATAATCACCAAGTTATGATCTGGAGTGCCTAAAGGACCTCTCACTTCGACCGTATACTTAGAAGGGTTGTTTGTGAGAAAAAGATCGAGCGTGTTGGCTGTGTGATTAGGATTGTCCAGTATTCTTGTATGTAAATGAATAATCTTTGCAAGGTCATTCGTAATTGCAAAGGCCTCAGCATCTCGACCAGCTGGGTCAGTGTGACTAGAAAACAGAAGCTAGCCAGAGTTCTGAACATTAAAATCACCAAGGAAAATTACCTCACTGTTAGGAAAGTTGGACTGGAGAAAATCAAGTTGCAAAGAGAGAGGAAGTCAAAAAGCTCCAAGTGATTAGTGGAGTTGGGAGAACGGTAGAGACAACAGATGAATTTGACAGAATGAGGTAGAGAGATTTTAAGCCAGAGAAGATCGAAAAGAAGAGATTCAAAATTACCAAGTCTCTGACAGGGAATATCAGAACGGACATATACACAAGTACCACCTTTGAGACGAAAGGAATCATACAGCAAGTAATTTGGGCATCTGAGATGAGCAGTAGTTGAGTCAACCGATAACTGAGATTCTGTCAGAAAAAGTACATGGGGTTTGGCAGGCTGCAAGTGGAAATGGATATCGTTGAGTTTAGAATTGAGAAGATGTATATTTGTGAAATCAATTAGGAAGTCTTTTGGAGGTTTAAATCTTTCGCAGATAAGCTTGCTCTATTAGTTTGACAATTCATGATGTATTCAATAGTAAGAAAAAGTGGGTGGGACATGCTGTATGAAGTAATGAAATTTTTGGATATGTACACATGGTAAGAATATACCCAGATCCTTGACATAACATGGTCTCGACAATGCCCCCCAATGGTAGCAAGATTATACGCTAGCTGATCCGGAAGCCTCCTAGAGAGTTATCAATAGGTTCGGTCCGGTGTACTAACTAGCAGCCGGCCTGCAAACACCGTTTTAGAGCTGTACCCTCAAAATGTAAGGAATAGTGGATCTCGCCACGATGTTCATCATAGCCTCAAAAGTCATCAATCATACTGCATGATGGAAGAGATGGGGAAGGGCTGACCGGAACTTAGCTCTAGAGACTAAACATGGGTTCCACCACTTCAAGCCTCCAATAAGCAAAGTGGTGGTATTGCACTGTTTGATGAGAGTCATCTACCACCTAGTATTGTTTGGTAACACAGAGGGATGGCATTCCTCCATGTGGTGTGGGCGCCACTCCTCGACCCCTGCTTGCGCTGGTTCATACCTGGGTATAACCTCCATGCACAAGCACAGTGTGCTTGTGCATGGAGGTTATACCCAGGATTACTAACAGTCCCACCATCATGAAGGTGCAAGCAGAAGATTTGGCAGTCAGAGACCATTCGGACTTCGCCGAAGTTGGGTCCACTTGGCTTGAGTGTCACCCGAATATCAGTTCCAGCAGCGTTTTAGACTCTCAGGTAGCAAGTACAGCTTGTCTGGCATATCTGAGAGAATGTCTGCGACAACCTCGAGGACCAAATGTAAAGGACAAGGTGTAAAGTTAACAGTGCCACAGAGTTAAAAGACCAGATTGAACAGACAGCAAGTTCCCAAGGGTTGCTTCAAAACACTTAGAATAATCGGATACCATCTTGACATTCTGCATGCTACCAAAGATAGCCATGTGGAAGTTTACTGAAGTGCATTAGTGTGACAAGAAATTTTGATGAAGATAATTCTTTGATTTGCTCTATTTAGTGCTGTAAACAATTTTACAATATCTATTACAATAAAATTTTAATCATTCTTTATAAGCAAGTGAATAATTTATAGATACCCTGTATTATTTGATGAGTTCAGAATAAACACCTTTCAAATATTAGTTTGTTGCGACCTTATAATAAAGAGAAACTGTGTAAGGATAAAATGTGAGAGTGAAGCTGGGAAGCATGAAATTAGAGATATTCAAAATATCTTGTTTATTAGATAAACTTTCTAACCTAAAAGCAACTATGGCTCCTGGAATTGATAGTGTATATACACTGAATGGCCAGTTTATTAGTTCACCTACCTAATATGAGTAACTCCCTCTTTAACCTTTAGAACAGACTGATTTGTGGCATGGATTAAGCACGTGTCAAAAACATGCCACAAGGATGCTGGTCCATGTTGACTCAGTTGCTTCCCAAGTTGTTGCAAACCGGTTTCTGATCTCTACTTTAAAGAGCTCACACAATTTATTCCTACATACTGGACAAAATATGTTTATCCCAAATCACCTGATATCAATCCATTTGAGAGACCACTGCAGTAAGCTGACTTCATGCTCTTCTTCCTGGACCCAGTTCTGTGTGATATTGGCCTTATGACAAGGTGCATTATCCTTTATCTCAAACAGGCCTCTGAGGTTGGGAAAACTCATGTCACAATAATAAACTCATACACCAACCGTTTAAATTGAATTAAGAAAATTTTAATACTGTAAAATAAAATATAGGACGAACAATCTATTTACAATAAATATAAAACTTAAAATGGATTAAAATAAATATGTAAAACAATTAAAATATAGGATAAAGTGCTAAAACTAGACTGTAGCTTTCGGAAGCATCCGCTTCCTTTCTCAACAGTAAGTTAAAACTTACACAACACATCCTTTAATAGCAGGCTCGTGGCACTTCCACATGTGGTTTATGGCATTCATGTCATAAATCGCCGTCTAGTTTCACCCACAATCCGGGCACTTTATCACATATACGACCCCACTACTGAAATCATTCATTATAGGGTCCTTAACCTGGGACACCACCGTGTGCAACCTATGCCCTGGCAGCTGCACACAGCCTGTCTGGCATTCACGAAGCACTCTTGTTATATGTTCAGTAAGGCCCGGATAGTAGGGAATGTATGCAATGGCAACTGGTACAAACGGTTCACTTTGCCTGGGCATCACCCCTGTTATATATTTGTCCATGATCCTCTGGGGGTAGTCACATTTCTTAAGGTCTGCTGTGACTCATCTAATTTCCTTTTCTCTATCCTCAGAGGTACTGCAGTGGGACTCTACCCTATCTAATAATGACTTAGCGATGCTGTTCTTATGTTGCATAGTTTGCGCCGAACTATAGTGAGTGTATTGGCTCCAGCACATAGGTTTTTTAAACACCATTGTTTTAAGCTAAGTCCTGTTCTAGAGACCAATACATCTAGAAATGGGAGGGTACCAGCTGCTTCCACCTCTGAGGTGAACTGGATAAATTTGGAGAAGCTGTTAAGCAAATGAAATACTTCATCCTCTCTCCCCTTCTGAATAATGGTGAACATGTCATCTACATATCTTTTCCATTTGCACATGGGGAACTCGAACCCATCAAAGATCCTGTTTTCCAGTTCCTCCATTTGCTACTATGGCACTTATGGGAGAACCCATGGCTGTGCCATGAACCTGCTTATACATAACTCCTTGGTACACCATAGTGGTGCTAGAAAGGCAAAGTTCCACACTGGAGCAAATATCCTCCACATTTAAATGAGACCTACTACTTAAAGTATCATCTCTTACTAAAGCCATTCTTACACACTGTACCCCATGAGAAATGGGAATGCATGTAAATAATGATACTACATCAAAGGATATCATAATTTCACTTCCTTCTATAGGTTGATCCTTCACAAAACTCACAAAATCCTTACTATCCTTGACACTGAAAATAGTGTCCTACTGTAGGGGCAATCAACTTAGCTGAAAATCTAGACAAAGCGTAAGTGGGACTTCCAATAAAAGATACAATAGGTCTGAGTGGGACCCCCACTTTATGTATTTTTGGAAGACCATAGAATCTGGGAAGCTGACATCCCGTTGCATGCAAAGACCAAAATACCTCTTTGGTGATCTTCCCCGCTTTTAGCCAATGCTGCGCAACTTTATTAACATGTCGTTCTAGGTTAGCCAGCTGATAAAGGTAGATCGACTGTAGTTTTAGATAAGGAGGATTATCTTTAAAAAGCTTTGGAACTCTTACAGGACAGTTCTACATATAGGGTTACCCGAAGAAATCCACTGGTTAACCTAGAACGACATGTTAATAAAGTTGCGCAGCATTGGCTAAAAGCGGGGAAGATCACCAAAGAGGTATTTTGGTCTTTGCATGCAACGGGATGTCAGCTTCCCAGATTCTATGGTCTTCCAAAAATACATAAAGTGGGAGTCCCACTCAGACCTATTGTATCTTTTATTGGAAGTCCCATTTACGCTTTGTCTAGATTTTTAGCTAAGTTGATTGCCCCTACAGTAGGACACTCTATTTTCACTGTCAAGGTTAGTAAGGATTTTGTGAGTTTTGTGAAGGATCAAACTATAGAAGGAAGTGAAATTATGATATCCTTTGATGTAGTATCATTATTTACATGCATTCCCATTTCTCATGGGGTACAGTGTGTAAGAATGGCTTTATACAGAGATGATACTTTAAGTAGTAGGTCTTATTTAAATGTGGAGGATATTTGCTCCGGTCTGGAACTTTGCCTTTCTAGCACCACTATGGTGTACCAAGGAGTTATGTATAAGCAGGTTCATGGCACAGCCATGGGTTCTCCCATTAGCACCATAGTAGCGAATTTGGCCATGGAGGAACTGGAAAACAGGACCTTCGATGGGTTAGAGTTCCCCATGCGCAAATGGAAAAGATATGTAGATGACACGTTCACCATTATTCAGAAGGGGAGAGGTGATGAAGTACTTCATTTGCTTAACAGCTTTTCCCAATTTATACAGTTCACCTCAGAGGTGGAAGCAGCTGGTATCCTCCAATTTCTAGATGTATTGGTCTCTAGAACAAGACTTAAGCTTAAAACAACAGTGTTTAAAAGACTTTTGCAGAGCCAATACACTCACTATAGTTCGGCGCAAACTATGCAACATAAGAACAGCGTCACTAAGTCATAATTAGATAGGGTAGATTCCCACAGCAGACCATAAGAAATGTGACTACCCCCAGAGGGTCATGGACAAATATATGAGGGGTGATTCCCAGGCAAAGTGAACTGTTTGTGCCAGTTGCCACCGCATACATTCCCTACTATCCGGGCCTTACTGAGCGTATAGCAAGAGTGCTTCGTGAATGCCAGACATGCTGTGTGCAGCTGCCAGGGCATAGGTTGCACACGGTGGTGTCCCAGGTTAAGGACCCTGTAACAAATGATTTCAGTAGTGGGGTCGTATATGTGATAAAGTGCCCAGATTGTGGGTGAAACTAGGCGGTGATTTAAGGATCGTCTGGGGGAACACATGAATGCCATAAAAGCCACAGATTATGGAAAGTCTGCTGTGGCTGAACATTTTTTGGGAGAAGCAGCATCATCGACCTGGTGCATGGGTTCTGGAACCGCAAGTAGCTCGAGAGCTTGCGAATCTGTTCATCAGACAATAATACTATTAACAGAGTCAGGGGTATGCGTATGCATCCCCTCTTTGAGGCTGTGGTCCTCAGTAAGGATGAACAGTTTTGCTTTCCGCGCTCCCGAGCCTTTTCTGATTCTAATACGCATGAAGGGAGTACCAGTACCGCCCATGCGCCGGTCAAACCACATGTGGAAGTGCCATGAGCCTGCTATTTAAGAATGTGTTGTGTAAGTTTTATCATACTGTTGAGAAAGGAAGTGGATGCTTTCAAAAGCTACAGTCTAGGTTTAGCGCTTTTATCCTATATTTTAATTGTTTTACATATTAATTTTTATATATTTATTTTAATCCATTTTAAGTTTTATATTTATTGTAAATAGATTGTACTATGTTTTATTTTACAGTATTAAAATGTTCTTAAATTTCTTAATTCAATTTAAATGGTTGGTGTATGAGTTTATTATTGTGACATGCATTATTCTCTTACAGGCGGATATGCTTTTTTGGAATGATTTCTAAATGGAAGAATTTCTGTGGCATCTAAAAATGCTTCTCCATTGGTATTTAGGGGCCCAATGTACACCACAGTAATTCCCATGCCATTACACTGCTGCCACCACCAGCCTGCATTTTTTTCACCTGTCAGTATGGATTCATGGACTCGTGAATTTTTGCCATATTTTCGTCAGTTGCTAGTTTTGCCATAAAATTGTTGAATTGGGCCCTTTTTCCAACATCTTTAGCCACGAGTTTTCTGTTTTGGCTATATCTATAATTTTGGCCTTTTTATTGGAAATATGTGTTATTTACTTAAATAAGAAAAATGCTACCACTCTGTCAGCAGTCCATTCTAGAACTCATTCAGTCGAACAAAGAGACTGGCGGCCAGCACTGCAGCACACAGCCACACTTTGTCTGAATTCATCATTGGCACAATGACTGCCTTTACATGCATGTTGCTAGGAGTGCAAGCTTTTTAAAATTGCTGGATAACCCTTTTTTAAAATGCCAAAGTGGAAGCCTTCATACGATTGTCACCGTAAGTACAAAGAAGATTGGAAGAAGAAGTATTTGTGGCTACAGAAAGCACAAATAATAGTGAGGATACTTTCTGTAAACGCTACAATTTTGCTCAAAATGAAGCTTCTTCTAAGCACAAATCTAACATTACTGATTTGAATCAAAGTATGCTAGTATCTTTTATGACTAAGAAAAATTCAGAATCTGAAGAAAATATCACACAGACTGAAATTAAGTTGGCAGTAGCAGTTACTTGTCATTGTTCAGTAATGGGTATGTCTGCTAGGGGCAAAGGTTGATGACGTTGTGCAGATATCATCTTTTAAGGGCGCAAAAGTGATATTGTTGTCTCTTAATATCATTAGTTGGCACTAATGATATTAAGAGTAGGAGAGTGGCAGAATTACTTAACAAGTACAGGTCAACATTGAAAAAAAGCCATGAGTTAGGGTTGAAATTGAAAGTGTCTGCAATTCTGCTCAGACACGATAAGAGGGGGTATATGATGAGAGCCTTGTCAATCAATTCAGCCCTGGAGAGAGAGATTGTGCAAGGCTGACGAGGTAGAATTTTCCTCAGCCTTGTCTGTGCTTGTTAACAGGAGAGACTGCTTCTACTGGGATGGGATACACTTAAATAGAAAGGGTGCAAGAATATTTGCTGATTCTATCAAGACAGTGTTAGGTAGGTCAGAAAACTGCTAGCTTAGGGTGGTGGGGTACATGGACTAATAGATTAACAGTAACCGCTGGCAGAGGTGAGAGTGATTCTTGCACTGCTTCAATTGAAATGAGCAGCTGCCTGGAAAAAGTGCGGGGGATATCAGAGACTGCTGGGAGTCATTGCGGAACAAGGAAATACATGGGCTGTGTTAGGGTTGCTAAGAATAGGGACAGATGCATGTATACTTGTGTGTACACCAGTGCTAGGTGTTTGGTAAATAAATTTGATGAATTTGAGGTGTTGGTCAATTGAACTTTGCTTTCAATAAAGGATTGTGCCACAGAGCAAAATGAAAATAAAATAAAAGGTTGCTGGTAAAAATATGTTTAATGCATACTATGAGAGAGAGAGAGTGTGTCAGAAGCAGAAGGGAATCACCAAGAAAGCAAGAAGAGAAGAATAATGATATCCAGCTCAGGATCCTGGGTTTGCCAAGCCCATACTCACCAGATGTTGAGGGGCTCACATCTGGTGAGTATTGGCTTGGCAAACCCAGAATCCTGAGCTGGATATCATCATTCTTCTCTTCTTGCTTTCTTGGTGATTCCTTTCTACTTCTGACATTCTCTCATTCTCTCTCTCTCTCTCTCTCTCTCTCTCTCTCTCTCTCTCTCTCAGGGTAATGCGGGAATTTTTTTTTTTTTTTTTTTTTTTTTTGGCTGTTGCAGCATAAGCCTCAGGCTTCCTTGCACCATATGGCTAATAATAATAATAATAATAATAATAATAGTAAAAATACAATATAGTAATACCTAGCTTTCAGATAGGGGACGTCCTTCATCAGTTGTGACCGTTAATGCAAAAATACAGAATGTCATGTGCGTGCAATGGCAGTCATATATGATGAACTGTGTGGTACAGGTGCAGGTAACAATTAGCTGTTAGAAAGGAATGCTTGCAGTTGTAGCTAGGAATGTTGTAAATGCCATTTGTCAGCCAAGAGGATGATGGTCGGCTCTGTAACGGGATGGACACAACATCCTCTGTTCTGGTTATGTTAAAGGAACCGCTACAGCACGAGATGTGCAGCAATTTCAGCCAGATGCGGCAACAGTAATGGCAGGATCGATCAGTAATTACGACATCGTGGCATGCATCGATGTTGTGCTGGGTTGACCAGAAGTGCTCAGCAATGGCTAAATGAATAGCTTTCTTGTGTTCGGAGACACAACTACTGAATCTCCTTCTGGTTTCCCCCAATGTAGCAGCCATTGCAGTCACAGCAGGAAATACGGTAGACTAATCTACTCTGCAATGGGGGGGGGGAACTGATGACTTAACCCTCGAGGCAAGGGATCGCAATTTCCCTTGAAAGGAATGCTTGCAGTTGTAGCTGGGAATGCCTGGGAATGTTGTAAATGCCGTTTGTCAGCCAAGAGGATGGTCGGCTCAGTAATGGGATGGACACGACATCCTCTGTTCCGGTTATGTTAAAGGAACCGCTACAGCACGAGATGTGCAGCAATTCCAGCCAGATGCGGCAACAGTAATGACGGGATCGATGTTGTGCTGGGTTGACCAGAAGTGCTCAGCAATGGCTAAATGAATAGCTTTCTCGTGTTCGGAGACACAACTACTGAATCTCCTTCTGGTTTCCCCAATGTAGCAGCCACTGCAGTCACAGCAGGAAATACGGTAGACTAATCCACTCTGCAATGAGGTGGGGGGACTGATGACTTAACCCTCGAGGCAAGGGATCGCAATTTCTTGTCCAGGAGTTGTAAGCACTTTATTCCATGAGAGCCTTTAAGACCCTAGAAATTTGTTGTGATAGGTTCAGGTAGAATGGGATAAAGGTGGTCGAGGCGGAGTCATTACTGTGCGTGGTCCTATGGGTCACTACGTGGTTGTGGGCCTGTAAGTCACACCTATCTAGGGCATTGGTGGGGTAGCTGCACCTTGCCAGATCTGTCTTAACCCTAGTAATCTCAGTGTACCTCTCATCCACAGAACTAGAGTGGGTCCAGGCACGAGTTAGTAGGGCTCGCACCGTGCTGAGAAGATGGCTGCATGCGTGTGCTGATCGGTAGTTGGTGAGCTGGCCAGCATGCATCGGCTTGCGATAGACTGGTGTCTTTAAAGACATCCCCCTCGTGCTGGACAAGGGTATCCAAGAAAAGAAGAGTATTGTCTGACTCCAGTTCGATGGTGAATTGAATGAATGGTGACAGAGAGTTAAGGTGGTGCAAAAGTCAGTTGCCTGACCCTCGAGAAATGACTACAAACACATCATCCATGTAGCGACACCAAAAGGCAATGGGATCTGACAAACCCACAAATGCCCGATTCTCCAGCTCCTCCATTGCGATATTTGCTGTAACTGAACTAACTGGGGAACCCGTGGCTGTACCGTGTATTTGTTGGTAAATGGAGTCATCGAAAGTGACAGTCCCAACAGTCAAGCGTAATCTAAGGGGGTGGTGCAAATGTTCTTGGAAGTTAGAGAAGATCTGTTGCTCGGGGTTTGGTTGCCGTTCAGAAGTACCTTGGCCAAAGCGATGGACAGTTCGACTGGGATTGAAGTGAAAAGAGACACTACGTCAAACGAGGCCATGAATTGATCATCTCAGATGATCCACGTCAAATAAGGCCATGCCATGATTTAATCATCTCAGATGATCCACTCATGGCCTCGTTTGACGTACTGTCTCTTTTCACTTCAATCCCAGTTCCTTTGTTACTACGTCATGGTAATCAATCAAATTGGTCAGAGAAGACTTCCCTTTAGCAAACCCATGCTGTGTCCGAGCTGTAACTGAAGTCTTGTCTAGATGATCTTGCAATGCTTCTTTAACCAGTGCCTCCATTAATTTCCCTGGAACAGAAGTTAAACTAACAGGTCTGTAATTACCTGTGTCTCCCTTTGATCCTCCTTTATTGATTGGGGTCACATTTACACATTTCCAGTCTATTGGTATCTCCCCTGAGTCCAAGGAAGCTCTCATAATTCTGGCTAATGGTTTGCTTACTTCCTTTGCTGCCTCCTTTAATATAACTGGATAGATGCCATCCACCCCAGGTGCCTTTCTTATGTTTTCTTCAACAATTTCTCCTCCACTTTAGTCTCAGTTATTACAAGATTATCTAGCTTACTACCAGAGTTTAATACACCTCTGGCATTCCCCTACGTGAATAACTGCTCATGTGTGAATGTAGATGCAAAATATTCATTTAGTTTGTTAGCTACCTGAGCAGGATGATCAACAGCTGAACCATCGATATCAAGTGGACCAATCTGATTCATCCCCTTCCTTCTACAGTTTACATAAGTAAAGAACTCTTTGCTGTCTTCCTTTGCATCCTTTGCCAAAGATTTCTCGTAATCTGCCTTTATATGATAGATATAAGCTGGTCTGCTTATATCTATCATAGGCTTCTGTTTCACCTGTTAATTTATATGTATCCCATGCATTTTTCTTCTCTGCCACATGTCTAGTTGGTTCATCTGACATCCATTAGGCCTAAATCTTGAACAATATTTCTTAGTTGGCATGAAAAGTTTGTCCATTTCCTCCTTGAATTTATTTAAGCTATCAACTACAATGGCAGATGGAAGTTTGTTCCAGCAATTAATCACCCACTGGCTAAAAGCAAATATCCACACAGCTATTCTACAACCGTTTTTCCTCAATTTGAATTTATATCCCCTCAGGTTCATATTCAGCATATATAAAGCAAAGGAATCCCATCAGAATTCCACTTGTTCAACCCTTTCAAGGCCGTATACACCTCAATCAAATCACCTTGCAGGTGCCTAGTCTCCAGCTGCTGTAATTTGCAGGACTTTCTTGGTAAAGACCCTTTCATTCCCATCCCAATCTTGTTGCCCTTCTCTTTACACACTCAAGCAACTCTACATCCTAAAATGAGGCCTCCAGAGCTGTATGCAATACTCAAGGCATGGCCTGACCATTGCCTTATACAAAGGGATAATCACTTCCTTTTCCCTACTAGCAAAATTCCTGTATATCATTGAAAATACCCCATTACCTGCTCTGCTAGCCTGTCTGCATTGATCAGAAAACTTCATTCAGTAATTGTGCATCTGACTGCACAATTACTCCCAGATCATTTTCATTTTCTACCACCCTAAATAACTCCAGAGAAACGCACAGTTGGTTCGTTTCTCTGGAGTTATTTCTACCTATATGCAGTACTTTGCCAATGTTAAACTTCAGCTGCCACTTCTCAGCCCATCTGCCCAAATTTTCTAATCCTGTTGCAGTAACACACTGCCATTACTTTCATTAACAACCCTGCCAACCCTTGTATCATCTGCAAACTTTGACATTAAGCCTAATATACCTTCATCAATATCTTTGATAAATATGCAAAACAACAACAGTGGGCCCAACACCGAACTTTGGAGACTCCACTAATAACATTTGTCCATGAAGAGCAGTGTCCATTGATTACCACTCTCTGTCATCTCCCACTCAATCATCCCTTCATCCATTGTAGCAACTTACCCTTAATGCCATACCTCTCCAATTTGTACAGCAGTATTCCATGTGCAGCAGTGTCAAAAGGTTTCCTGAAATCCAAATATATGATATCAAAATTATTTTTTGCATCTGGTTCCTTTGTAACCACATCTTAGTATCCAATCAAATTTGTCAGACAACACTTTCCCTTAACAAACCCATGCTGTGTCTGAATTATTACTGCAGTCTAGATGATCCTGCAATGTATCTTTAACCAGTGACTCCATTATTTTCCTCGGAATGGAAGTTAAACTAACTGGTCTGTAATTACCCGTGTAATTACCAGTCTGTTTATTACCCTAGATCCCCTTTTTGAATTGGAGATACATTTGCACATCTCCAGTCCTTGGAGACTTACCCTGAGTCTAAGGATTTTCTCATAATTATGGCTAAAGGTGTGCTTACTTCCTTTGCCACCTCCTTTAATATAACTGGATAGATCCTACTACCCCAGGTGCCTTTCATATGTTTAACTTCAACAATTTCTCCTTCACTTTGCTCTCAGTTATTACAAAATCGTTAAGCATCCTGTTACAGTGTGATAAACTTCCAGTATTTTCCTCCCTTAATAATAACACCGTGTGTGAATGTAGATGCAAAATTTTCATTCAGATTATCAGCTATCTGAGGGGAAATTTGCTTTTAGCCAGCGAGTCATTGATTGCTGGAACAAACATCCATCTGTCGTTGTGGAAGTTGATAGCTTAAATAAATTCAAGGAGGATCTGGACAAACTTTTAGAGGGAATGGATGTGGGAAATTGGTTTTTTTTTTTTTGCTGATTCTACATAAGCTCATACACTTGCTTTCTTGCATCACATGCTTGCATTACTACTACTACTGATTTGTAATACTTAAACTCTATTCTTTTTTATTTTTAATCCTTTTTTTTTTTTTTTTTTCAAACTAATTTTCTAATGATTTTTAATTTAATTTTAATATTGTCTCATCTCCTAAATTTGTAAACCCCTGTCTTGTAGCGGTGAAAAGTATTTTTACAGAGAAAGTACTGTGCAATAAAGATTTATTTATTTATTACCATAATAGATCAGAACTGTTCATATTCTCTAATTCAATTACAGGAACTCCCCGACTTATGTAAGGGTTGTGTTCCATGGAACTCTATGTAAGTTGGAATTTCCCCCATGCTTGTGCAGCACTCACAACTGTTCTCGCTGATTTGATTGGATCAAAAAAGAAATGTTCGATGAACATGTGAATAGAATTATTTATTATGTTTATTCAATTTTTTATCTCTTGCTCAGGAAAAATTATAAAAGCGTGCAGTTTAAAAAAAAATTTCAAAATTATAAAATTACAAAAAAAGGGGGGAGGACAGGCGTAACATCAGTAAGTTTTACCTCTCGAACAGAACATCATTGCCAGAATTGACGCCTTCAGCAGATAAGTAAGGCGCTGCAGAGGTTGAGGGCTGTGGAGATTTAGAAGGAGTCGGCCACTCAACCTTACGAAAGAACATATTAATGGACGACTGGACAAGGTCTTGTTTTTTTTTTCATTCTAGATTTCTTTGTAGCAAGCAAGCATATCATTCACCCCTCTGTTAACTTCTAAGAATCGTTTGCTGTCAGAATCCATCTTCTCAAGCCTCGCCATTCCCAATGCAATTTCACGAAATGCCATTGCCATCTCTCTGGTGATGAAGGATCTCACCTCCTTATTTGATTCATCTTGAGCCTCGTTATCATTTTCTTCTTTCACTATCACTGCCTGCAAATCTATGTAAGTTCTTCTTTAGATAATTCCTTCTCTTCTTCCTCTATTAACTCCTCCACATCTTTGGCATCAACCTCCAACTGAAGTGTAGCTCTGCATCCTTTACAATCTTATCTGTAACTTCTTCATATAATTCATATTTTTCAAACCCTTCGAAGCCTTTTACATGCCGTGGGCATATTTTCTTCCATGAGCCATTTAAACAACTTTTAGTAATTACCGCCCAGGCTTTATTAATGTTTAAGATAGCATTTGTAAAATTTACAAAAGTCTCTTAACGTAAAATTTTTCTCATCGTCTACTGCAGACAATGCCTAAAAAAACGTGCGTAAATAGTATGCTTTTAAATTTGAAATAACACCTTGATCCATAAGTTGAATGAGTGAAGTTGTGTTTGGCGGTAGAAATATGACTCTCGCGTTCAAATTCAAATCATCTAGATGTGTAGGATGTCCTGGAGCATTATCTAATAGAAGCGAAATCTTGAAAGGAACATCGTTGTCTTTACAATATTTTTCAACCTCAGGAATGGAGCAGCATTTAAACCAATCCTCGAAGAGAGATATTGTTATCCATGCTCTCTGGTTCGATCGGAAATGCATGGGTAGGGTGTCTTTATGATGCCCTTAAATGCACGAGAATTTCCAGAATGGTACACAAGCAGTGGTTTTAATCTGTAATCTCTCGCTGCATTAGCCCCAAGCAAGAGTGTGATCCTATCTTTTGAAGCCTTGAAACCTGGCATTGTCTTTTCCTCTTTGGCAATCCGGTCAATGGCTCTTTGGCAATCCGATTTGTTCAATCCGGCATTTTTTACGAATACAGAGTAGTCTCGTCAACGTTAAAAATTTGCTGCGTTGAATAGCCGCCTTCATCAATAATTTTTTCCAACACATCACAAAATTTCTCTGCAGCTGCAGAATCGGCACTTGCAACTTCACCACATACTTTAATGTTGTGGAAACCAGCACGATGCTTGAACCTATTAAACCACCCATTCCTTGCGACGAACTTGGTTTGGGGTTCACAGTACTTATCCTTAATACCTTTATAAATACTTGTTGCTTTTGTCTAAATGGTCATTAGACTCAGGGGCACTCGCTTCTGAATCTGATTTTCCATCGATATTATTAACAGCTGTTCCATCTTCGATATAGCACCTGAACGCTGTTTTGTGATCACTATTGATTTTAAATGCATTGATCCTTTGACATGTTCTTTTATACATGCACTGTCCTTTAAAATAGTATTCACTGTTGAAGCGGTGAGACCTAATTCCCTTGCAGTAGATGACAAACTTTGTCCTGCTTCGTACTTCTTAATCATTTTTATCTTCATTTTTAAATAAATTTTGTTTCATTTCCTGGCACTACCACCACTTGCACTTTCCGTTGGTCGCTTTCCCTTCATCATTGTAATATGTAAATAGGAATGAAGAGAAGTTTCTGAAAATTTGTTTTTTATACGATTGAAGATTTCAGTGATGGGGAACACATTTCACCATAATGCCGTAACATAAAAACCCACACAATTATAGTTATCGGTATTATCACAAATGCAATAAGATCGAGTTTACTACCCATTTATAATTAGATTCACTAACAGAAAAGCCCAATAAACTGGAAAGTGCAAATTGTTTTTATTGTTTTATGGTCGTGACCTCCAGAAATGTGCTTTAGAAAAATATCACAAAGGCATTCAAAATTGGTTCTTATAACGCAGTGGTTTTCAACCTTTTTTTTAATAACGGCACCCCTAAGTAATTTATTTTATTTTGCGGCATCCCTACTCAATTTTCTCAATATATATATATATATATATATATATATATATATAAAATATTAAAAAATGTGTATGTTATATGATATTTATTACAATAATATAATTATAAAAATTATTACATTTCATAATACAAATTATATATATACAGTATATATATATATTATTATTATTATTATTAGCAGCCATATGGTGCAAGGAAGCCTGAGGCTTATGCTGCACCAGCCAAAAAAAATTTGAGTTACCCTGTGTGTGTGTGTGTGTGTGTGTGTGTGTGTGTGTGTGTGTGTGTGTGTGTGTGTGTGTGTGTGTGTGTGTGTGTGTGTGTGTGTGTGTGTGTGTGATATATACAGTATATAATTTTATTCTTTATATAGAGGTACTAAGTGAAGCAATTATTGATCACCACAAAATTAAAAAGATACTGTACACCTTTTTATAATGAAATAAACATATAAATTAAAAAATAATAATAAGTTTAAGTAACTTAAACCCAAATTACGTGGCACCCGTGGAATGTTGTTGCAGTGCCCCGGTTGAAAACCTCTGTTATAACAGGAACATATGATAACGATGAAAGGGTAGTGCATTTTAGAGTGATAAATAGCTTAGTAACAATGTGTTATTGGGTTCACATTACGATATTTTCACAATACCTCCATTTATTCCTACGGGATGCAAAATACATTTCCACGATTTTTTTAAGTTTTCACCAGCCGTCAAAAACTTATGTAAAGTGAAATTTCCATAAGTCGAGTATCACGTAAGTCGGGGAGTTCCTGTATAGAATACAGAACAATATTATGAATTAATGGCTTGCTCTTCTTCGTACAATTCACAATATTTTAAGCTCTAAATGTTAAGTGAATTAAGCAGGAATAAACTACTCACAGTGTCATTCTGTATATTCTGTGTTCTAATCAGAAAATAAAATAGTTTCAAATTAACGTGATACAAGTGTGTGTAGACTGTTTTGCACTAATTCAATTAAACAATTCTGGATTCACTTGTTAGTTATATTAACCCCAGGGGCTCACATCCAGTGAGTATGGGCTTGGCACTGCCTCGGGCTTCCTTGCCCATATGATTAATAATAATATATGCAACTTTTATTCACCACTGTATTTTATATTACATTGTTACGAACTAATATAGTTAAGGATATGATGTCACCAAGTTTGTAAGAAGTGAACTAAAGAATTGGGTAAAGACTGAATCATTTGTCCTTGATATGTAGAACAGATATCCAAATAAAATGTACTCAAATTTTATGCACCTAAAATCTCTTGCATTGGTAGCTGCTGAGTTATCCAATGCAATCTCTTGCATTGGATAACTCAGCAGCTACTCGATAGTTTAGAATTCTGTCACAAGATATTTTTTTTATAATGAGTTATAGCTGTAGATTAAGGTTTCCGATTTGTAAATTGTATTTTAGCCATGGATAACAAAAAAAACAGCACATAAAATGATTGTGAAAACAGGCTTTTTTATGACGTGAACGTTTTTAACTGTTTCTTACTTAAAATGATCACTTTGAATTTAGATTTATATAATAAATTACTGTTTTTTTCTTTTACTATTTTTGGCATAATATGAATTTATTTAATTATAAGTAACATTTAAGGCCTGCACATACCAATTCATCAGTGATGTTTCACAGCATGTCTATAAATGATAAAGTTTTTAATCTTTAAGTTTTTCTTTTTTTTTGTCAGGAGCAGCAGCTGAAACAGCAACAGCAGCAGCAGCAGCTGAAACGCCTGCAGGTAGCAGCCCAACAACAGCAGCAATCACCTCAAGCTGTAGGTACAAAAGTAGCTGTTAGTGTGAACTCACCTCTGACTGCCAGTGTAGCAGCAGTAGCTGCAGCTGCAGCTGCACAGCAGAGAGCAGCTCAGCAACAACAGCAAGCAGTGGTAAAACAAGCAAGAGGCATGACAGAAGCAGAAGTAGCCCAGTTGTTGAAAAGACAGCAGCAATTACAGCAACAGCAAAAACAAGCAGCTGTAGCAGCACAGGTATGTTTTTTTAGTGAGGTCTTTTCAGGAAACAAATTGAAAAAACTATCTACTATATAGGGTAATCTTGCCGTTGTGTAGGTAATCTATTCCAGTAACTAAAAAAGCTGGCTAGAAGGAAATTTGTCACAATCCAGTATAAATCTCTTTCCCTTTAATTTGAAATTATAGCCTCTAGTTCTGGAAATCATTTATGACAGTGAAAACTTTGCCTTCATTCATTTTACTTTTCCCTCTAAAGTGTCTAGTTAACAAGCTATTAGTCATTTGGTGTCTGTTCTGAAATGGGTATCCTTTTTGCCTAATTTTGCAAAGTGCATTGCCCATCTGTGGACCTTTTCAAGAACCAGGATGTCTTTCTTTAGGTATGATTTCCATACTTGGGCATGATACTCCAAGTGCAGTCTCACCATTGACTTGTACAGTTATATTATGACTTCCCTGTCTCTACAAGCATATGTTCAATAAATCATCAGTAGAACACAATAGTGTACACTACAAGTCTGCCTAAATAACAATCCTTGTATCTCTTTATCTCCTTCTCTACTGTCTTTAAATCCCTCCTCCAAATGTATAAGATATATTAGGATTGTTATTTCCCAAATATAAAACCTTGCATTTTGCAGTATTAAAGCATTTTTAAAAAACTTTGAGGCTGCCACTTTTCTGCCACCCCTGCTGGCTTTATCTAAAATTGATTTTAAGGAGCATTGCTTGGCACTAATCACTGACCACTCTCCTGATCTTGATATTTTCTGCAAACCCTCTGCACTTTTTTCTGCAGCCATCCCATGATCCATCTAAGGATCATGGGATGGCTGCAGCCTAACCTTTTCTGCATTATGTTATGGATCAACTTATGCCTGTTATAGACTTCAGTACTTTTCATTGCCTTCTAACTCACCGTGCCACCTTTTTCCATTCTGTTAATCTGGCAGCTCTGTATTCAGCAATTCTTCTCATGTTGCATTTTATTAATAGTATACATGCATTCATGCCTTCTGTGAACCCCAGCAATACCTCGCACAGCGCAGCTTCAGCCAGTATGGGATTCACTATAGTGCGGTTTATAATCTGCAACTGAGATTGATAATGCAGTCATATATGGCTGACATTTTTCTAAAATTTTCTAGAATGATCTCCACAAATTTGTGGAGATCAATTTGCATCAGTCGCTTATTCTAGATCTTTCTGCAAGCTTATACAATGTGCATATGTACTGTATATAAGTACTGGCATCATTTACTTCCTAAGGTAGTCAGCTTGAAAGGAAGTTCAGCTTCTTCTTCTTAAGAACAGGTGTATCCTTTTTGTGATTTTTTTTCTCCGTGGTCCCTTTATTATGAATGAAAAAAGAAAGTGGGATGATGCCAAGCCAAAGCAACGTAAATGAGGTTGAAATTAGAAGAGAAACTTGAAATAATCAAATGCCATGAAGATGGTGCTGCGCGAGTAAGTTTTACCTCATTGTGCAAACAATTGCTGTGGCTTTGAGTCCGAAATTCAGGATGTTTTCGAAGATGTCATCAAAATTGGACACAATCTTGGATTCAATTCTTTGGAAATGGTTAATGTTCGAGAGTGCATTGATACATATTTTGAAGCTCTCAATAATGATACTCTCCATAACTTAGACAAGGACGGGCATATGAGGAAGCAGAAGAAAGTCCAGAGTGTAACGAAGGAGCTAATAAGTGCGAGAAAAAGAATTTCCCTTACAAGAACTTGATTAGGGCAGTGGAAACTGCTTCAGACTTAATTATGAATCATGATCCAGACGTAGAGCGTAGCATTAATGCCTGACGAGCATTAGAAAATGCCATTCAGTGTTACCAAGAACTCCACAAAAAAAAGAAGAAAAACAAAATGGTGCAACTTAATCAGTTTTTTTTTAATCAGTACATTTTCTGGCTTTCATTTTTTCAAAATAAAATTGTCGTTGTTTTCCTTTTTCAAAATAAAGTTTATCACTTAATTTCATTCTTAGTCTACCTCATTACTATTTGTATTTATTATTTTTCTAACTAACCATGCATAATACCCAGGGGCTCACATATGGTGAGTATGGGCTTGGCACACTCAGGGTCCTGAACTGGATATCATCATGCTTCTCTTTCTAGGTGATCCCCATCTACTTCTGACTCTTCTCTCTCTCAGGGTAACTCGGAAAAATTTTTTTTTGGCTGGTGCTGCATAAGCCTCAGGCTTCCTTGCACTATGTGGCTAGTAATAATAATAATTATATCTACTATAAAAAAATCCTTGTGGTACCCACGTATCATTATTTTCCCATTGAAACTATTCCCCGTTTAGTGCTGATTCAGTCAGTGCAGTAGTTTATTCCAATGCATTAACCGCACTGTGCGAGGTATTGCTGTACTTCTTTAACCCCCTTCATGGATTATCATGAGATATCTCGTTTTTAGTTTTAAAAGTTATTTGGAACTACACAAAATATCTCGGGATACAATAATACCCGAAGCAAACAATACTTCCAAATTTAGGATTGCAATGTATTTTCTCAGGCATTTATCTGGCTAATTTTGCATTAGCTAGATAAATCCCGAGATTTCTCGGAATTTTCTTACGCCTGGCAGCAGTTGACTGGCTTTCATTTTATATTTACTTATTGTACAGCAATGTCAGAACACTAGCGCTTGTTTTGTGTCCTAAATGCTGAATACTGATAAGCGTTAACCAATTAGAAAGCTATCGAAAAATATTTCGCCGCCCTCTTTAACTGCCGCCTGTAAGCGACTCTTACCTCGCCAATCCACTTGTGGCAGCTGTGTGTCAGAATGTAGTTAGTTCACGATTATCGCTTGTGGCGGGATATTACTGCTTGCCGTTCCACTTGATTTTTAAATGTTTTTATATGATGAGTAGTGAACAGTGTTTTTCTGTTCCTTTCTTTTAACTCAAGCACTAATTTATTTTAAAAATCTGTATAATTTTCACACTTTTTTGTCGTACACGAGATAATTTGGGATAGCCCAAATGGGTTAATTACTCCCATATATTTTCTACTAAAAAATTTATAAAAAATGCAAAAAACTATACAATGAGTATTCACATGGTGCATACTTTTAATCTGTAAAATAAAAAAAAGTCGATCAGTTATGGCACACTTTCAGAGAAAAAATGTTCCGGTAAGGGGTTAAAGGTGTCCATGGTTTCTATGTATTCACCGTCCCTGTGCCACATGCCTAATTAATAGAGGCCTTGTACCATCTTAGATTGTCATAGCTCCCTTTTCTGAAATTAAGCCGACACCTCTACCTTTAACAACTATAATCTTATTTTTCAGCATCCGGCTTAGAACTGCATGATCACTAAAGGGCTCCCTTACTGTAAATCCTGCGATACATTATTATTAGCATTAGTAGAGGCATACGATGCAAGAAAGCAAGTTTATGCAGCATCAGAAAAAAAAAAAAACCTCCCATTTCACCCTCCATTCGTTCCAAATGCATGTCCAGCTCAGCCTTAAATTTATTTAGGCTATCAACTTCCACAACAAATATGGAAGTCTGTTTCACCAATCAACCATTCACTGGCTAAGGCACGTTTCCACACATCTATTCTACAACTGTCTTTTCTCAATTTGAATCTGTGCCCCCTCAGGTTCTTAATTTGAGCAAGAGTTGAATGGGTTGATCAAGCTGAATCCCATCAGCATTCAGCTTGATCAACCCATTCAAGACCTTATACACCTTAATCAAATCACCTCACAGGTGCCTACTCTCCAGGCACTGCAATTTGCAGAACTTAAGCCTTTCTTGGTAAGAGCACCGCTTTATTCCCCTCACCAATCTTGTTACCCGTCTTTGTACTCATTCTAGCAACTCTACATCCTTCCTAAAATGAGGCCTCCAAACCTGGACACAGAACTCTAGGTGTGGCCTGACCATCGCCTTGTACAACAGGATAATCACCTCCCTGTCCCTGCTAGCAATATTCCTATATATCATTGACAAGACTCCATGAACTGCCCTGGCAGCCCATCTGCACTGCTCAGCGAACTTCATATTTGACTGCATAATTAACCCCCACGACTTTTTCACTTTCTTCTCTGAGTGTAGTACCACATAATTGGTACATTTCTCTTGGGTTATTGCTACCCATATTCAGTACTTTGCATTTGTCAATATTAAACTTCAGTTTCCACTTCCATCTTTGTTGATCTTTGAGGTTATGACGGACATCATGGCAAGATCCAATTTTACTTACATTTCAAGGGAACAGCTCTAAAACGATCTTTGCAGGCGGGCCATTAGTTAGTACACCGGATCGAACCTATTGGTAACCCTTTAGGAGGCTTCTGGATCAGGTAGTGTATAATCTTGTTACCTCTACTCTGCCAGATAGTGACTGGAGCGAGTCCGAGTAGTCTGTATGCGAGGAGCATTGTTGAGGCCCCGTTATGTCAAGGATCTGGAGACTTCGTCATTTGGAATCTCCTCTTTTCAATCTCTCTGTGGTTTAAAATCTCTCTACCTCATTTGTTCAAATTCATCTGTTGTCTCTACCGTTCTCCCAACTCCACTAATCACTTGGAGCTCTTTGACTTCCTCTCTTTGCAACTTGATTTTCTCCAGTCCAACTTTCCTAACAGTGAGGTAATTTTCCTTGGTGATTTTAATGTTCACAACTCCAGCTAGCTTCTGTTTTCTAGTCACACCGACCCAGCTGGTCGAGATGCTGAGGCTTTTGCAATTACTAATGACCTTTCACAGATTGTTCATTTACCTACAAGAATACCGGATAATCCTAACCATACAGCCAACACACTCGATCTTTTTCTCACAAACAACCCTTCTAAGTACACGATCGAAGTGAGTGGTCCTTTAGGTGCCTCAGATCACAACTTGGTGAGACTCTTCTCCAATGGAGCCTTTATCTCATGGCTATTCCCAACCCCGTATTGTTTGGCTTTACAAGAATGCAAAATGGGATGAACTGCGAGATTTCTTTTCCTTGGTTGGACTACTGTTTCAAAACTTCTGATGTCAATGTTTGCTCAGATCGTATCGGTGAAATTATTCTTGTAGGAATGGAATCCTTTATCCCACACTCCACTTTAAAATATCGTCCTTTATCTAAACCTTGGTTTTCCAATAAATGTGCTAAGGCTGTTCAAGAAAAGAATGTTGCATATCATAATTGGCTTGTTTCCAATTCTTCAGTTTCATTTTCTGCCTACATCAAAGCTCGCAACAATTATAAAGCAGTTATTAATCAGTCCAAACTAGATTCTGAACAGGCTAAGAGTAGAAAACTTGCTTCTTGTCGTAATGGTAGCCGAGCATTCTAGTCTCTTGCCAAAGCTTTTGGCCGCAACTTTTGCACATCTGTGCTTCCATGTCTGTCAAAATCAGATTGTTCTGTTGTCACTTCAGCTAAGGATAAAGCTGACCAACTAGCATCCCATTTTTCTTCCAGCTCTTGTATTAATGATCTTGGTAAAACAACTCACACCATTCCCAACACTCTCCATTCAATGCCTCCTGTGGTCTTCCATCAAAAGGATGTCAACGAATCTTGATGCTAAGAAAGCTCCAGGTCCTGATGGTATTTCTCCACTTGTTCTCAAAACCTGTGCACCTGAACTTACTCCTTTTCTTTGCCACCTTTTTTTCACTTTCTTGTTCCAAAGGTGTTTTTCCTTCTGCTTGGAAATTTGCTCATATCCAGCCAGTTCCTAAAAAGGGTGACAAATCCCTCCCATCCAATTATTGTCATTTTACAGTTACTTCTACTCTTTCTAAAGTAATGGAGAAATCAATTCACCGCCAACTCTTAAACTACCTAGAAACCTTCTGTCTGGTCAACGATTGCCAGTATGGATTCCAGAATATCACCAGTGTCGATCCACTGGTGATATTCTGGCTTATGTTACCCATTTATGGACAAATTCAACAGAAAAGTTCGGTGAAACACAAGCAGTTGCTCTTGACATCTCAAAGGCTTTCAGTCGTGTTTGTAATAAAGGTCTTCTAAACAAGCTTCCATCTTATGGTTTGTGAACTGTTTTTTTAATTGGTTATCCAGTTTTTTCTCTGATCGCTCACTGAGGGTGATGGTAGATGGCTCTCTGTCTTCTAACTTCTCCACTAATGCCGGTGTCCCCCAAGGTTCAGTTCTTTCCCCCACTCTTTTCATCTTGCATATTAATGACCTTCTTCCATTGACTGGAAATCCTATCCATAGTTTTGCCGATGATAGCACATTGCTTTCAACTTCTCGAAAATCTGCTACCAATTCCTTAAATGCCGATCTTCAGGTAATTCTCCAGTGGGGCAAAGACAACTTAGTTGATTTCAATCCTTCTAAAACTCTGTCTTGTATTATATCTCACAAAAAGGATTCTTCTGCTCCTATGCTTACCTTTGGTGACACTCCGATTTCTAGGTAAGTTGATATATTTTTTTTAGGGATTACCCTGACTTTTAATCTCTCTTGGCACCAGCACATTACAAATATTGCTTCCTCTGCCTCTAAAAAACTTGGTTTTCTCTTTCACTCTCTGCGTTAATTTTCTTCCAAACAGCTGTTCACTCCGTACAAATCGCAAATCCACCCTACCATGGAATATTGGCCCCACATCTGGGGTGTGCCTCCAAAACCTCTCTGAGGCTTCTAGATTCCATTCAGAAGAAGGCAGTTAGGTTAATTAATGACTCATTTCTAACAGAGTCTCTCCACTCACTGTCTCATAGATGTACTGTTTCTGCTCCATGTCTTTTCTACAGATACTTCCATTGGCACTGTTCTTCTGAATTGGCTTCTATAATTCTTGCTCTCTCTTTCAAAACAGTCCAAACCCATGCCGCTGCTAGCCAACATCCATTTACTGTCCGACTTCGAACTCACTGAACCAACTTTTCATCTTCCTTGTTTATTCTTTCAACTGCTATTTTCTGGAACTACCTTCCTTCGTACATATTTCCTGAAAATTACAGTCTACAGAAGTTCGAGTCTAATGTCAACAAATATCTTTTCTTGTCTTTTCAACCTCCAACCCAAGCACAGTACTAAGTGCTATAGGTTCTAATACCTCTCGTGTTTTGGGTTTTCATAAAAAAAAAAAATATATATATATATATGTATATATATATATATATATAGTCAACCAATCAACGTTTACTCTTTTTGAACTAGAGAGCTCCTTAAGTAGATCAGCTAATAGTGCACCAGGGCCTGATGGGATAAACTATTTGATGCTTAAACATCTAAATAAATGAGCTCCGAATTCATTACTGATCTATTTTAGCCCAGATATTCTCAGAAGGCTACTAACCTCTTTCTTGGTGCCACTCAATAGTCCTTGCCTTTCCTAAACCTGGAAAGGATCAGTCAGATCCACAAAACTATCGGCCAATATCTCTTAGCAGTTGCCTTGGTAAGACATTAGAAAAAATTATTCATGCTCGATTAGTATGGTACCTAGAATCTCATTTGATAATGAACGAGAACCAGTATGGCTTTTGAAAAAATCAGTTAACTCTAGACCTTATGATCAGGGCAGAATCCACATATACGGAATTCTTTTATCCATAAAGAACATCCTGTCATGGTCTGCCTGGATATCAAAAAAGCCTTTGATACCACCTGGCACTATAGCATTCTTCAAAATCTCTATGCCACATGTGGGGTCAACTACCATTCAGAGCTTTCTCATTCAATCATTCAGAGCTTTCTCCAAAATAGAACCATTCAGGTTCTGTTTTGCAATTCACTATCCCGTACATTTGTCCAAGAAGAAAAATGAATATCCTCGAAGTTATCTCTTCTACAGCATGGGAAGCCAATCGCTTCACACTTTTACACCTGTATCGAACCTTGATAAGATCTCGTCTAGACTATGGAGCTCCAGTTTATGATTCGGCACAGAAGACAGCATTGGCTTGGCTTAATCTGGTGCAGCATAGTGCTCTCAGGATTGCTTTTGGAGCCTTTAAGACATCCCCAGTGCAAAGTCTGTATATAGATGCCAATGAACCTCCACTACATCTTAGGAGAAAAGTATTGCTTCTTAGCTATGCAGCCAAATTACGTAACATTCCTTATCACCCCCATCTGGACATATCTCTTTGAACCTCAATTGGCAAACTTCTATAAAAATAAACCCAATGGAAACAAACCTGCCGGCATCCGGCTACAGGAGCTAATGCAATGCTGGAACATCTATCTTGAAAATATATCTCATGCTGCAGATGCAGTACAAGCAACGTGTAATATACAGGGTGTCTCAAAAATACATGGCATAACTTCAGGAATGAGTTCTTCATATGTAGACAATAAAAATATTTTATATCAACATAGTTCCGGAAATGCTTGGTTCCCGAGTTATTAACCGGAATGTCTTATCTCCGGCTGGTAATTTCCTTCATCATAAGGTTTTCCATTTATTAACACACAACTGTATATACATTCTCAAGATACATATTAATCAATTTATATACAAGATTTATATACAAATTTTATATACATACTCTTATATATGCTGTAGCCTTTCTGTACATGTGCTTGTGTGTGTCCTGATATGAAGGGTGACTCCTAGACTTAAGCCTATCTCCACCTATTACTCCTATAATACTCAGAACCTGTGCAAAACAGGCCTGAAAAGAGAGTGTTATGTCAGGCCATTTCGCCACCAGCGACTAACCAACACCTGTATCAACCATTCTCTGTGTGCGTGCTATAATGCACAAATCCCACACCTACCAGATGTAGTGCTATACTGGTAGGTGCCAGCAATCCCACCCCCAAGGCTCTCCAGACTTGGAGGCCAGCAAAAAAAATAAATAAATATAAAAAAAAATTCCAACTAGGAACAATGTATACTTGTTGAAACAAAAGCAACATTATACAATTATTTACATGTAAATAGCAAATAATACATACACTTACAATGACATTAACTTAACAATAACACTTAGATTAACATTATCTCCACTTAGAGTCCATCCACAAATGCAAGCCTGCATTTGGGTATCCAGGAGTGGGAGATCATCTCGCAACGTAAATCAGAAACATTCTATAAAGATGACAGTGCACGAAGCGTTCTGTCGTCAAATGTGCAGCACTTCCATTAATTGGTATCCTGCAATAGATTTCTTAACTCCTGTCTTCTTTTAAAAACTTTGGCCGAGAATTCCTGAAGCAAAGCAAAAATGTCTCACCTCTGAACCAAGAGAGAGGTAAGTTATTCTCCGTGAGGTTTGGTAACCTATTTAGTAATTCCTGCCTGTCTGAAGTATACAGTCCGCATTCAAGGATGACATGTCTCCAAGGTTCAACCTCACCGCACCAACAGTAGGGGTCAGGTTCTAATCCTTTCAAATAGTTTGGCCCTTAAGCCATGTTCAGTGATTAAGTAACTCGTGGTCATGGTGGGAGCAAACCAAGAAGATACCCTCTTGTCCATTGCAAAGCTTACAACTGGAATGAATCCTCTTGTAACGGTTCCATACTCACTCAGATCCCAACGTTGCTGCCTGCAACGTTGGGATCTGAGTGAGTATGGAACACAAGCTCACCCCAAATTCTATGTTTTTCCTCCTTTATGTTGTTATTTGGATTAGAGGTGATATTCAGTATTTGTAACAGCCTTCCCTTCTTTAAGTTATATACAATACCTCAGAAAATAATGTGTAAATCCAAGGGGATGGTACCTGCAATAACCTGGAAGGCATTTGTCGACACTGTCCTGGGAGCGCATATAACTGTAAGCAGAATTGTACGTTGCAGGGACAGGCACTTAGCTTTAGTTGTAACCTTGGTAGCAGCCGCAAACCAAATACCAGCACCATAAACTACAATGGGAAGAAATATCGTCTTGTAGTACAATACCAGAGTTTTTTTGGATAAACCCTATTCCTTGCGGGAAATTCTAACAACTGCAGCTACGAACTTTTTGATTTTTTAATTGATTTTAGTGACGTACGTGAAACCTGAGATGATCATCTAAAGTTAAACCCAAATACTTGGTGTTCTGTACATGTGGAATTTGAGTACCATATAGGGTTACCTTTGGTGGCGTTCCATAATCGAAGTGGTGTTTAAACACCATGAAATTGGTCTTGGTGACAGAAATCTTTAGTTTATTTAAATCCACCCATGCCACTAAATTATTCAAAACTGACTGAATTTTTTGTTCAAGAATTTGCCTTGATCCTCCCTGCACTGTCATCACCAGGTCATCTGCATGTGCAACTTTGATGAACTCATCGCTTTTTTGTGAGCCACTGGTCTAGCACTGCATTCCAGAAGGGAGGGCAAATATGGAGGATGCGGAATGGTCAAGGAATGACTACCGCATATCCCCGGAGCAATATGGCCTTAGTTGCTAATGCTCCTAAAAACCAAATAACAACAACAACAACAACAGAAGAGAGGTCCCAAGTGAACCCTGAGGGCATCCTCTTGAAATGGTAGTTGTGTATGATAAATGCTTTGCACATACTCTAGGCACCTCCGTAGCCAGGTGGGAAGGAGCAGCAGTGCATAGCACACACTTCTTGATTAGACCGGGGTTCGAGCCCTTCACCACCAAATATGGAGGATGCGGAAAGGTCAGGGAATGACCACCGCATATCCCGGAGCAATATGGCCTTAGTTGCTAATGCTCCAAATAACAAACAAACAAACAAGCACATACTCTAATTTGTCGGTCCTTAAAGTAAGATCTAAGGAGACTTTGAACAGGTAGTCATCACACTTTGCCATTTGCAGTGACCTGAGAGCACTCTCCCATCAGAGGTAATCGAAAATGCCCTCAAAGTCAATAAAAACAGCAGAAACATATTTGCTGTTTGCCTCCTGAATGTAAGTCAGCAAGGCTGAGATTGCGCCCACAGTGGATCGTCCTTTTTTGAATCCAAACTGGGAATCAGTGGAGAGTTTATGTTCTGTAAATAATTTTAAAATCATTGGGGCAATCTTCCTTTCAAATAATTTGCCAAGATTGGCCAATAAAGAGATTGGCCTGTATGCTCTGGGGTTTGTTTTTGGCTTTCCCAGTTTATGCAAGATTTTTAGGAGCACAAGCTTCCATTCAAGAGGGAAAAGCCCTTCTAGCAAGCATTATTATTATTAATATCCATGTGATGCAAGGAAGCCTGAGGCTTATGCTGCACCAGGAAAAAAAAAAAGTTCCCGAGTAACCTTAAGAGAGAGAGAGAGAGAGAGAGAGAGAGAGAGAGAGTGTGAGTCAAAAGTAGAAGGGAATCACCAAGAAAAAGAAGAATGATGATATCCAGCTCAGGACCCTGGGTGTGCCAAGCCCATACTCACGAGATGTGAGCCCCGGTGTTTAAATAAGTTTAATAAAGTCTCAGGGAAGAATTCATAAAATTTTTCAATCACTTGATTCTCAATGAGGTCAATGCCAGGACATTTTTTATGGTTCAATTTAGCTACTGCAGCTCCTAGCTCAAACATATGAAAAATGGCAATTTCAGTTGTCCCCTTATATTCCCGATTAATGCATCTAATTTCCGCTTGGTCAGGGCTCTCCATATATGGCAAGTCTTCCGGAAAGAGGCTACTCACTATTGCTTCGACTGTAGATTCCCAGTCCGAAGTTTCTTAATTCTCTCTAATTACCGTATTGTAAATTTCACTACACAAAAATTTATTTTTTGAAAGCTTATGGATTATAATCTCAAGGTTCAGCATTTCCTGTTTCCTTCACCAGACGTTGCTAACAATTTTGCCTGCTATCAGCAATTGCTTTATGGTACCTCTTCCTCAAGTCTCTGTAATCATTTTTCAAGGCCTGAGTGTCTGCGTCTGATAGATACCTTTTCCTTTGGTATGCTTTTCTTGCTTGTTGAGTTTGCTGTCTCAATTCAGCTAGTGCCAAAGACTGCTATGGGACAGAAGTTGTTCTTGTCTGTTTTCTTTTTGTCGAGTAGGCCATCACCTGATATAAATGATATTGAACCAGAAAGACATATTCTTTTGCTGTAGGTGTTAATGATTACTTTGTCATCTCCATTAAAAATTGTGTTCAGATATTCACAAAACTTGGTCCAGTTCACCCTATCCATCTGAAACGCCTTAAATCCCTTATTGTTGTATCTACTTGTCTATCATCCGGTAAAACCGTGAAGGTGATTGCTCGATGGTCACTATTAATTAGATGCAGATTGACATCCCTATCCACCAGATTAATGGAGGTTAAAGTAGCATCTGTGTTAGATTCACCATTTGTTGTCAAGAATGTATACGGTTTATTAGGTAAGTTCTTTACACAGAGATTATGACCCAAGATCAGATCAACCAACTGCTCGCCTCGAGCATCAGAAAAGCCACTGTTCCGAAGTGCAGACTTAGCGTTGAGATCAGCTGTAATTAGTAAGTCATTAGCTGAAAATCTGCTACATACTCTGTCAAGTCTGTGCAAGGCTGGCCGAATATCTTCCGAGGGAGGAAAATACTGGGAAACCAGATAAAACGACTGGTCCCTGGAAGAAACCAGGATACAAACTGTGGTAGCAGAACATTCACTTGAGATAGTTATTATTACTAGTTCACTGTTAAAGATAATTATGGCAGCCTTGTGTCGGTCATCACTTGAGGAAATAATCCTTGCAAAAATTGGATATCCTATAACTTTATTCGCTGAACTCCCTACCTGAGAAGAGTAATATGGTTCTTGCAAGCATACAATATCAAACCCCAGATCATCAGCAGCTTTCCTAATCTCGTCTGCCACGGCACGAGATCTCTGCCCATTAATTTGAAGAATTTTTATTTCGCCGTATTGCAGGTTAACACTTGTTGAATCAATTACCGTTGTATTATTCATATCTGGTTCTTCGGTCTGTCAATTCAACAGCATTAAGATACAGGGCATTTATTATCCCTAACCAAGTGATTACGGTCCCTACCTCTACATTTACAATTAATGCACTGAGGTGGTTCCTCATTATGGATACAGTCATCAAAAATATGGCCTCCACCCATGCAGTGGCCACAAGATACAGCGTCATGGGAACAGAACTGCACACTGTGACCATATCCCAGACATCTGAAGCATTTACTTACAACTGTAAAGTTACAAGATCTATGTGACGTAAAACCTAGATAAATTTTGTCACTCTGGTCACGGTGCCAGAGTTAAATCTGAATGTAAACTCATTCTTAACTTCCTCCTGGCTAAAACCAATGTCTTTTAAATTTTTATTAATTAAATCCTCCTTTGAGTAGTCCTTCAGGACACCGTAAATCAAAACTGTAGGATCGGACAATCTTGGTTTTTCCATTGACAATCCTGCTTCTTTTAATGCAGAAGCACTTGAGATCTTCTTGGCATCATCAGGATTTGTTGTCTCTAACAACTCACCCTTGTTTCTCAAAAGATGTACACCCTTGATTTTCATGTCCTTGTGGTCGTTTTTAATCACTTCAGTAACTGCCGTCCTGACACCTGACTAGACGCCAGGGACGATTCTGCTGAGGGCCTAAGTATCAGTATGTTTTCAGAATCAGAGAACCCCACTTCCGGAATCCATCCTATCTTCACCAGCAATTGATCTGCCCGAAGAAGCCACCACCTCCACTGAAGAAGTCAGCAGTGGAATCTCTGTTATTTCAGGAGTCTGTCTATTTCACTTTGAACTACCACGAACAGCTTCTGCAAAAGTCTTATGAGGATGTAGATCACGTTGGATCTGTATCATCTTGTCCAAAAGACCTGCCATGATTTCCAATTCAGATGCTTTGGTCTTAAGTCATTCATTATCAATTAAAATTGTGGTGGTAACTGCCTCTAGATCCATCCATAGACTATGAATGCGGTTAGAGGCAAACTTAGTTATCTTGCTAGAATCCTTTGATAAAAACTCTCCCAGAGCTTTCCTGATTTTGGCAACTGTAGCATATACAATTTAAGCATTCAGAGACACCACCCAGGTCCAATCCCTCTGTTAGAGAAAGATCTTCAGAATGATTCTTTTGGAACCGAGTTACTTTCGACAATGACCATCAGAGGCTCAGAGGCCAACGAAACAGAGGGACTCTCTTCCACCACAAGGTTTTATCTCCTCGAGCTTGAGTAATTCTAGGAGTTTTGGAAGTTTTCTTCCCCCTGCACCCCTTCTTTTTCTTAGATGGATCTGTTGGCTCTGATCTTGAAGAATTCTCAATGTCAATATCTTGTGTCAGTATCCTAACTTGGTCATGGTCCGTGTCGGCATCCATGTCAGATAAGTGTAGGTAAAAAAAAAAAAAAAACCATTGTCTATCCTCTTATTCTAAACTTGTCTTCTCAATCCTAATAGGATACTCACTAGTACCCTAAAGACAAAGTTATGTCAATATGTCTATGTTTAGTATGTATTTACACTTTTCCAGCTGGATGGAAAGTGGAAGGGAAGTTCTGAAATCTTCGAAAAGTAGTGTCTAGATCTCGGTCCCTGATAGCATGAGGGTGCCAGAAAAATTGTTGAAATTAAGTATTTTCTTAAGATCCTCACCTACCAATAAGATCTCGGTCCCTGATAGCATGAGGGTGCCAGAAAAATTGTTGAAATTAAGTATTTTCTTAAGATCCTCACCTACCAATAATGGGGTCCCTAGGACCAATAGATGAGGAGAAATATCAACTTTAAGATTGAAAAATGATAGCCCAAACAAGCCCACAATGTTATCCAACAGAAAGCTTAAGTAAAATAAGAACGTATGGTATTAAGTCAAAATACTGAGTTGGCGCTAGTAAATGTTTTCCGTCTCCATGACTAACTTCAAAAAATGGAATATTTCAAGTCGCCATTATCACCCATACAAAGTCTATGGGATAATAGTATCTCTATGGGAGATTTCAATGATATATGTATAAGCACTATGCAATGCAATGTATGACTATGAAATCAATTACTCAGTTTGTAATATAATCTCACGCAAATAATTCCACAACCCCATGGTCCCAACAACCAAAAAATCACCTATGAACTCACTACAACTTTAACTTCTAGGAACGCATATTTACACATAACGGGGTTGTCAATGAACACAATAAATATCTCAAAAAGCAGGAGCACTTTCACTACACAAGATCCACACTGGATGACACAGTGCCCTCTATGACAGAATCTGGTGGTTTTCCATTCCGACCATGTACTCAAATCAGGAGCAAGTGGATATATACTTTATGTACGGTTTGGCGGATGGCAGTGCTCTGGAGGCTCGTCGTTTGCACCACGAAAGGTTCCCAGAACGAAGATGTCCAGACAGGAAAACATTTGAAGGTATCCATCGCCGCCTTTGTGAGCATGGGACCTTTACACCTCATGCTGCCATCAGAGGACGACCAAGACTACTGAAGTAGAGGAGGAGATTTTGGATGTTGTGCATACCACTCTTGGAATCAGCACACGCAGAATAGCAATGCAACTGGCTGTTCAGCGTTCTACTATTTGGAGAGTGTTGTGAGAACACCAACTGTATCCTTACCATCTGCAACTGGTACAGGCCTTGTCACCAGCAGATTACCCTGCTCAGGTAATGTTCTACCAGTGGTTCTTGCAGCAGTGTGGTACAACTCCTCACTTTCCTGCCTTAGTGATATTCACAGATGAAGCATCACACAAGACGGAATCCAAAACTTTTACAATCAGCATGTATGGGCTGAGGAAAACCCATATGCAATTCTTCCATCACATAAACAACAGCGGTTCAGCCTCAATGTCTGGGCACATGTTTTTGGTGATAAGTTATTTGGGCCCCAAGTACTTCCAAACAAACTCACATGGCAGGCATACAGAAACTTTCTGGAAAACAACATGCCTGATTTCTTGGACGACACGCCACTGATCATTTGTCAACAAACACACTTCATGCATTATGGCGTTCCCGCACATTTTAGCCAACTAGCCCACAATTACCTGAATCAATGGTTTCCTGGTCGGTGGATAGGTAAAGGTGAACCAACTGCCTGGCCTCCACGCTCACCTGATTTAAACCTACTAGATTTTTTCTTGTGGGGCCATTTAAAGTCATTGGTATATTTGACTCCAGTAGCTGATGTGGAAACTCTCCACAATCGAATTGTGGCAGGTGAGACAATACGAAACATGCCAGGAATTTGGCATCGTCAATGTGAGGCCTGTATTCAGGCAGAAGGTGGACATTTTGAACAATTACTATAAGGTGATGTGAACAGTTAAGTGTCATAGACAGACCTTCAAAACTCGGAAACCAAGCATTTCCAGAACTATGTTGATATAAAATATTTTTATTGTCTACATATGAGGAACTCATTCCTGAAGCTATGCCATGTATTTTTGAGACACCCTGTATATACCTCTGTGCAATAACTCCTTTCTTCAGTGGGGAAAATACTCCCTATCAAATCAAAATCTTAGACAGTTACATGAGGCTCATGCATTGGCCAATGCTCGCAGTCTTTATGTATATACAGACAGCTCAAAAACTGACATATCCGTAGGAGCTGCAGTGGTCCTTCCTACATCCACTGTCTCTGTCCAGTTACCAATTGAATGCAGTGTTTTTACAGCTGAACTCTATGCAATAAAAATGGCTTTGAATCTCCTTAACGACCTATTAAATACCCAGTTCATAATATATACAGACTCTTTAAGTGCAGTTGAGTGCCTTACAGAAAAAATTACAATATTCCCATCCACTTCTCACACAAATAAGATCACAGTTATGTAACCTCGATGAAAAGAAGCTGAATGTCAAATTCTGCTGGATACCCAGCCATGTCGGAATTCCAGGAAATGAGCATGCGGACGAATCATCAAAGCGCCCTGCTTGCTTTGATTCCATCCCAGTTCCCTACTCCGATTTCAAACCAATCATACGATGCATATGAACTGAGATGTGGTCTGAAATGTGGCATATCCGGACAGGAAACAAAGTCCTTGAGATAAAACAGAATCCACAGTTGTAGAGATCCAGTTTCAGACGAAACAGGCACGAAGAGGTCGTGCTTGCAAGAGCACAAATTGGCCATACACATCTAATGCACCTCTTTTTACTGCTTGGAGAAGATCCTCCACTTTGCATACACTATATCTCCCAACTTACCGTTAAGCATATCCGTTAAGCATATCACAGTTAAAATTGCATGTTTCAAATCACAGCTTAATTTACAAAAACCCATTTACTTGGAGATGATAGCAATTTCTCAAAACTTTTTACTTACCTGAAAATGATCAACCTTTACAGTCACTTTTAGACCTATTTCCTATAACATATACAGTCACCTCTAGACCAAAATAACAGGCACAATTTGGCCATAGTAGCCCTTGGGTCATTAAACCCCACTCCAACAACAACAACAACAAGATCTCCTTGCAGGTGCCTGGTCTTCAGACACTGCAATTTGCAGAACTTAAGCCTTTCTTCCTAAGAGCAACCCTTTGTTCCATTCACCAATCTCGTTGCCCTGCTCTGTACTCGTTCTAGCAGCTCTACATTCTTCCTAAAATGAGGTCTCCAGACCTGTATGCAGTACTCAAGGTGTGGCCTGACCATTGCCTTATACAAAGGGATAATCACCTCCTTTTCCCTACTAGCAAAATTCCTATATATCATTGACAATACCCCATGACCTGCTCTGGCAGCCTGTCTGCATTGCTCAGAAAACTTCACATCTACTGCACAATTTTCATTCTCCACTACTCTGAGTGGAGAATGAAACTGTGTGGTATTACCATATGCTTAACGGTAATACCACACAGTTGATGTGTTACTCTGGGGTTACTGCAACCCATTTGCAGTACTTTGCATTTGTCAGTGTTAAACTTCAGTTTCCACCTCTCAGCCCATCTGCTCAACATTTCTAGATCCTGTTGCAGTAGTGTACTGTCATTAGTGTCATTAAAAACCCTGCCAACCTTCATATCGTCTGCAAACTTGGTCTGATATACCTTCATCGATATCATTGATAAATACAGAAAACAACAATAGGCCCAACACTGAACCCCGGGGGGCTCCACTAATAACATTAGTCCACAAAATTATAATAAAACTGCTAATTAAATGCTTTTACTGTTAAAGAAACACTGTGCAGTATGCTCAAAGATTCTTCTCAGACAAGCTGCAATGTAAAGGACACAACACAGATCCATACATCAAAAATGATTGTTGTACGTCAACTGATGATACTGTAAATGCCATATATATTTTTGCTAATATAGTTATCTGTTTTTTCCAGAGAGGACCAAAGAAGTAGCCAAATTTCAATTCATCTATTTCCTTCTTGTTCAACATTATCTAAATATATATGTCACTCTTCAGATGCAGATACTAATGCTAGCAATGTTGCATGCTCATTGAATGATTTTGAAAGTGAAGGTAATTGGCGATGATCAAATATGTGCATTGTTTTGAAAACTCCCATGACTGGTTTCTGTTTACAGTTTTCTATTGCAAAAGGAATACCTGGAGCCCTGAGCCAAAACAAATGATCTGCAACTTTGTAGTATACATCAGATGCTAAGAAGCTATGTGCCTCAAAAGTAGTGTGTACTCATTAAATGTTCACCACGAAACAACCAAAAATTCAGGCTCCACAGTAGTGTATCCATGCTGTCAGAAGATAACAGACGAGAAAGTTTTCTAAGTTGCATAGTGCTAGTATTATCTCATATTTCATGTTTTACAAGCCTTTATATAGAGTTAAACATATTACTCTGTTATATAGAGTAATATGTTTTGCATGATAAACTGCTGCATTTAACTATGTATTCCAGCAAGTTATCACTGGAACTGGAGGAAGAGATGGCTTATCTATTTTTTTTCCAATACAAGTAATCAAATAACCTGTTCGGCAACATGGAACTTTAGAAAAAATAGATTTTATGCTGGCAACGAAATTATTGCACAACTCATGGCAACTTTGAAATTCATCACCAACCAAGAAAAGTATATGAGCCCAACAGGTTGCATGACCTGCATTTAAAGCACACCTTTTAAAACCTCACCAAATGCTTTCTTCATATAGGCTGCATTGTCTAAAACCAATGCTACATCATTAAAGTCATTGCCAGTGCCAGTTATTGTCCTTATAACAAGCTGTGAAATTAACTTGTTCAAGAAATTCAGCATTAACTAAACAGGCTCTGGAATCAGAGCCCATTCCCATAAACGGAATCATTTATATCATGCACATTAAGAGGTTGCATAAAGATATTGACCACATCCAAAGTTTCGTCAACTATGATAGCAGTTTTTTTATTCTGAAGAGACTAGGTACAACATTTGGCTGCCAAAGTTCAAAAACTTGCAGTGGGGTAAACATTTTTGAGATGTGTTTGCTTTAGGTATGTTTCCTCCTCCTTTGACATGTGTTTCTAAAAATTCTCGTAATTTCGGATTAACCTTTTCCAATGGCATGTTGGCGGCTGCTATAAACGTCTGAGCCAAATCCATGACAGATTTCTTCTTTTCAGTAGCAACAGCCAATTTGCCATTATTGGCAACTTGCTATCATAGTCTGGTGCTTCAAATCTTCTTTATCCAGATCCTTTACTTTTTTGCTTTTCAAAACATTCTTGGTGTTTTTTACTGTTCAAATAGTCTACTATATTTTGCCTACAGATATAATCTAATGGCACAATGCAGATTTTTCACCAGAACATTCCATCATCAACATAAAACTTATCCACTCCGAATTCTGATACACATGGAACCAGACCATTGTTTATTGATGTCTTATTGCATTTGTTCATTTTTACTTTTAATGGGCGACTCAGTTGAATGGATTATTTAATTTATTCACAGTTTTTTTAAACTTAAAGTTTAAAAATTTTACAATCAAATTTACATAGATCTACAACAAAAATGATGTCATTTTCTCATCTGTAGAGTTAAGGTCATTCAGAATTATGCAAGGCTAGCAACATCTTTGCGAGTCAATAATTAACTAAATATGTATGCATTTAATTGAACTAACATTATACTTTAGCATTGACACATTTTCTCTTTCAGTTGACAACTGCTCAAATTTTAGCACAAGCCCAACTTCAGCAGCAGCAGCAGCAGCAACAACAACAGCAACAACAAATGCAGCAATCAATTACAGGAACAGTTCAAGCGCCTGTTGCCACACTAGTTAAAACAGTTGCTGCTCCTACCACATTGGGAGGAACTCCTTCAGTAACTATTCCTATGTCTGCTGTAACCATGGCAGGAGTTAATATTAATGTTAGTTTACCTCAGGTAAGATTTACTCATTTTTACCATCTTTTTCCTAATTATTTTCACAGTCTCTTTATTAGTTGGGTATAATATCCATAAATGAATTCACAGATTGGTACAAAAGTAATAGATTACTAAGTGATGGATTAAAACTCAGAAGTCCAGGTTATTTGTTATTGAACTTATTCATACTGATGCTTTCATATTTACTGGAATATAAATAATACTTCTTTGTCATAAATATAGGTGGACCTCCATATAATGAAATTGATCATTCACTTGAAAAATTCGTTATAAAGAAATATGATCTTTTCAACAAAGAAAAATACTGTAATTCAACATTCAGAAATACAGTAAAATATGGGAAATAAATCAGAAATAAGTGGGAATGAATAAATTTTCTAACATTTTAAAACAATTAATTTATTAATATTACATGTTAAGAAATGACTACTTACATGATGTGCACAATATATTAGTACACTTCTAAGAATTGTGTCATAAAATATTTGGTTATTTTTTGTTGTACATGGGATTTTTATGTATAAAATCAGTGTAGATACACCATAGTTAACCCATTTCATCAAAAAATTAAACTACGATGAAACTATTTTGTTTCATCAAAAAATTAAACTACGTGTGTAGTGTAAAGGCATCATTTAATTATCTCATATTTAATTCTCTAGTAGTGAAGACTACTGTTACTTATTCTCAGTGGACACCACCATCCAGACATTAACTTCACAACTGTGATGGCATGTTTGCATTACCAGGGTACCTGCCCACCCACAGATATATGCCAACAAGCCTTGAAACGGTGCCATCTGGATAGTGGTGCCCACTGAGAATAAGTAACAGTAGTCTTCTCTACTAGAAAAGTGTAACTTGCTCAAAGTAGTGCAATACCTCGTATCTCATTGTGAAGGTAGTCAGAATATGAGATATAATTAAAACAATGCCTTCACACTATTATGTACATAGTTAAATTTTATGGGTTAACTACGATGTATCTGCACTGATATTATATAGTTAATTTAAACCCATATGGAATTATGCATTGTCTTTAAATATGGGATTTTACTGTACATCGTTCATAAAAATGTTTGCATTTGTTTAAGCACTCAAATATATTTTCTGTTACATTTTCTTCCCACTGAAGGCCTCGATGCAAAGTTTCAAATGCTGTCAACATTTCATGTTTGGAAGGTTTTATATTGCCCTCATTGCTCTCATTTTCATCAAACTCATCGTTGACATTGAATATACTCCAAAATGTTGGAGTCACTCGGATATTCAGCTACTGTGACATTGTTATCAACTCCTAAAAATTCTTCAAGAACAATTTCTCCACTGATCAAACCTCTCGCTTGAAGTTCTTTCCAAGATTGCTCAATGTCTTGTAGCAATTCATCCCTCTCATCACTGTTAATTCCCTTTTTAACAAAACCTGCTTTTGCGAAACAATTCTTAATCGTTATTTCCATCCCATCTTGACTCTACACTTTTTCCAACTCTGATATGCACATCTGCAAATCTATAACAGAATCTATAGGTTGGTTGGTTTCTATTCTCAGTATAATTTTTTTTTTTTTTTTCAGTATGCGCCGCCTTCAGTAGTGCATTTTCAAATTCTTGATTAAT